>NC_057387.1:73882893-74201173 GCF_019320065.1 Cervus canadensis | reverse complement strand
TCCAGTATTCTTGCCTGGAGAATCCATGGACAGAGGAGCCTGGCGGGCTAAAGTCCATAGGGTTGCACAGACGGACATGACTGAAGCGACTTACCATGCACACACCATTTATATGCAAACCAATCAATCCAGAGTCCACACCCTCAACCTCCTCCTTCAGCAGGCCCTCAGAGACCTCACTCTCTGGGTCACTAGCCACTTGCTGTAATCAGTGCAAGGACAGGAACCAGAAACCTAGGGATAGGCCTGATACCCAGAACCTTTAAAATTATTCAAACAAGCTATTCCTACATCTGTTTATTCTGGTTTGTGCATTCCTTGCCATGGAAGCCACAATAAAGCTTCTTGCCCAGGTTTTCCTCTTGCTAATTCTACATCCTGCCTGACCCTGGTGCCTCTTCATGTGCCCCTCTATGTGGTTCAGCATGCCATGCCTCCTGGTTTTAGGGATCTATGAGTATTTAAAAACAAACTCCTTCCTTTATGGTAGTTCTTTCTGTGTCTGTTTCTTACCATATGCGATTAAAAGACAGTCCAAATACCCTTAACACAGCAGACACAGAACTAATGCTTGCATGCATGCTAAGTCGCTTGTCATGTCTGACTCTTTGCAACCCTAGGGGCTGTAGGCCACCAGGCTCCTGTGTCCATGGGATTCTCCAGGCAAGAATACTGGAGTGTGCCGCCATGCCCTCCTCCAGGGGATCTTCCGGACACAAGGATTGAACTCGTGTCTCTCCTGTCTCCTGCACTGGCAGCCAGGTTCTTTACTGCTAGCACCACCTGGGAAGCCCTACAGAACCAACAGGACTCTGTAACTGATAATAACTATGCTGACTGACATTTAAACTTCCAAGTACTTCCACTTATTTTTGCAATTCTTTTACTTATTTCACCCTTTAAAAATGGAAATATAATTGACCTACAACACTGTTAGTTCTAGGAGCACAATATTGTGATTCAGCATTTCTATACATTACTAATGATTACCACTCTAATTCAATTCCTATAATAACTTATTAGATATTTAATTGCCATGTTTTACATGTGAACAAACTTAGGTCAATTTAAATGCCCAAACTCATCCAGTAACTCACAGACTATGTGTTCCTGAGCAGGTTTCTTAATCTGTTTCTTTCCTCATACATAAATTAAGGTTAATAATAGTACTGGCCTCATAAAGTTAAGGTCATGATTAAATTAGCCTTTATTTCTAAAGCACAATAAGAAGTTAAATTGTAGACATGTTCAATATTACATACTATGAGTGCTAATCTGGTGGAGTTGTTTGGTAGCAGTTGAAAATCAAGAGGAAAGTGAATCTTAAGGAACAGAAGTGAGAACTAGAGATACAGATTTGAGAAACTTTCATGGAGATGGTAATAAATGAACTGAGTTCCAAAATAAAAACCTAGAGCTACAAAGAGAAGGTAATAGGGCCAAGGAGAGAAACTGGAAGTAGAAGGTAAAACTAGAAAAAAGGCACCTAGCCCAGTAATAAGTGAACCAGTTAAGGGCTGGTTCAGGGTTAAAAAGGGGGAAATTGATATTGTTAAATGCTGTGAGAGGTGAAAAGCAAGCCCACTGAATTTGGTGACTTTTGAAACCTTTAGGTTACTCATTATTGACCTCAGTAATTTTCATACAGCAATGGAGACAACAGAATGCAAAGATTAAAGAGTAAACACAGATACTTGTGGTTTATGGTCTGACATGTAAAGGCTGCAAAAGACATCCATCCAGTACTCACAAGAAAAGGCTTAGCAAACTGAAAATCAATGGGTCTTCTTAGACCCATCAGAGAATTGAGGTTACATGCAAACCCCTGTACTGAAAGAGATGTAGGAATAACAGAATCACAACTTACTGAAACTGACACTAGAGCTAACAAGTGGAAGGAAAACCTAACAGGCAATAGCCTAATTGCTGAAAAATGAGTGTAGACTAATTCAAAAGAGAAAAAATTGCTGGGGGCCTAGCCTTAGGGAGGCCCCCACACTTTTATCAAGTTTTACCTTCAGGAGCTCCAGCAAGCTCCCAGGATGAAGGTCAGAGTAAAATTCCCTGATAGTTTCAGCAGGGGGATAGGAAGTAACCATTCTGAAATATAAATAGAATGTTCACTGTTAACAAACGCCTGCCCTCAAGGAAAACCATTTTACCAGAGCCTAAGCAACATGGGGAAAGGGAAATATCTTACTTTAAGTAACCTTCTGGTTCCACCTCAAAACAAAAAAAATTCTGAGAATTACTTATGAAGGTCATGGCCCAGGGGAAAAGGCCCACTAAATGATTAAGACCTAATCATAGGATTAAGGCACACTTCTCTCTGCCTTCCCATTCTCACCCAGCACATCTTACCACATCAACAGGGCTCCTGTATAATAACAGGGGATTACAATGGGAAGAACTGCAAGGCTCAGACTCTAAGTAGGAGTCTCTAGGGAAACCTAAAAACCAGAGGAGACAAAAAAACCAGGACACTAGAGGAAACTGAAGTCTCGGAAACCTACAGCTACAGTAAACAGCCTGATTCCTAAGCAAATAAACATAAAACTTCACACTAAGTGCTTACTTATCTCAGTTCATATTACCTGATGCAACATGTTTAGCTTTCAACAAAATACATGGCATACCAAAAGGCATAAAGCAGTCTGAAGAAACAAGCATTAGAGCCACAACAGACAGGACAGAGATTTTGGAATTGTTAAGACTGGGAATTTAAAATAATTATGATTAATATGCTAAAGATCCTAAAGCAAAAAGTGAATAACACACAAGAACAGATAAAAACTACTCTCCCCCTCACCCACCCAAATCAAAAGGAAATGAATAGATAAACGGGCAAAGAAATGAGATAAAAGCATTGAAGAAAGCACTAGTAATTTTTTTTCACTACAGTGGAAGATTGTCCAATACAGCCAACCCCCAAACTATGATTTTTCGACTTTACAATGTTGTGAAGGTAATACATGCTCATTAGAAATCCTACTTTCTTTTCCTGGGCCAACAATATAAAATGATACTCCCACAGCTCCCAGTCAATCGTGCAATCACAAGGGGAGGCAACAAATAGAACCATTTTGTACCCACAAATTTATTTAATTTTCAGTATTGAATAAACTGTATGAGGTATTCAACACCTTATTATAAAACAGACTTTGTCTTAGACAGTTTAGTCTAACTATAGGCTAAAGCAAGTGTTCAGAGCATGTTTAAGGTAGGCTATGCTAAGTATGCTTCCCTGTTGGCTCTGATGGTAAAGAATCCGCCTACAATGCAGGAGACTGGGGTTTGACCCCTGGGTCAGGAAGATCCCCTGGAGAAGGGAATGGCTGCTCACTCCAGTGTTCTTGTCTGGAGAATTCCATGGACAGAGGAGCCTGGAGGGCTACAGCCTATGGGGTCACAAAGACTCGACTGAAGCAACTTAGCACATGTGCCCATGATGTTTGGTAGGCTCAGTGTGTTAAGTCCATTTTCTATTTAATGATATTTTCAACTTAAGATGGGTTTACTGGGACATAACCTCATGGTAAGCTGAGGAAAATCTGTATTGTTAAGCCAATAAGAAAGACCCAATATAGGAAACACTGGAGTGGGAAAGTGAAAAATTGATAAATACATGTTTCATGAGATCCTTTCTGAGATCAGTATTAAATCCTAAACTGAGAAAGATGAGAAATAATATATTAGGTCAAACCAATGGTTGTAAACTTTATTATGTAAGAAATTTTGTTTTTAATTAGATAATATGGCTACCTGAAAAAGTGAAGGTTATGCTACTTCCTATCTCACACCCCAGTTCAGTTCAGTCACTCAGTTATGTCCGACTCTTTGTGACCCCATGGATTGCAGCACGCCAGGATTCCCTGTCCATCAGTTCCCAGAGCTTGCTCAAACTCATGTTCATCGAGTCAAGTCAGTGTCCATCTCCCACCCTACTCATTCCTGAACAGGTAATCTCCCGTGAATGTGTCATTGTTTAAGAAATCCCCAAGGGAATTTTTCTAACACTCTCTCAGGTACTATGAGAGTTTTATGACTTTTTAAGAATTTACATGAAATCGACTTAATTTTACTTTGAGATTTCCAGACCAACAAGTAAAAAAAACCAGACAAGATGAACAGTAACCAATGTTACTAAAGCATATTATTACACTCATTTGTTTGCTGCCAGCAAATATTTATTATCTTCAGTCTAGGCAACAGCAGTGAACAAAACAAAAACCTCTGCCTTCATGGAGTACATCATAGCTTGGATGAAAACAGATTAACAAAAAAGTATATAATATAGCAAACAGAATAAACTTTTTGAAGAACAATAAAGCAAGTTGAGGAACTGAACGTATTGGGAAGAGTATATTATTTTATCTTGGGTAGTCAGAGAAGGAGTCTTTGATAAGGTGACAGCTTAAGAAAACAAATGAATTATGAAATGACTAAGGGTACAATATTCCAAAGAACAGCAAATGCTGTTGAAGAGGTCCTGAAGTGGGAAAAGGTGCTTGATATTGTTATGGAACAATGCAGAGTATAACTAGCCAAGGGGAAGAGTCCAAGGTGAGATCCTGCGCGGCCTACAGAGGATGAGCTATTATTCTGAGTGAAATGTGAAGAATCGGGAAACTTTTGAGAAGAACCACAGTGATTACTATGTTGAATGAAGGTGACGGTAAAGAGACCATTTAGGAGTTTACTGCAATGTGACAGTTACTGACACTGGAGTGGTAGTCTGGACTTATTTTGCAGGCAGAGATGGTAGAAACTACTGGTGGATGGGGGTATTGAGATGTCAAAGGTAAACTAAGGTTTTTTTTACTGAGTAACTGGAAGAATGGAAACTGTCGTTTACTGAAATGGGAGACTGCAGATTTGATTAGAGGGGGAAATAAATTCAGTCTTAAATATGAATTTTGAGATGCCCATTAACTTCTAAGTGCAGCTATCTGATTTTAAGCCTGTTTTCTTGGGAGAGGTATTGGCTGGAGAGAGAAACTTGTAAACTGTGAGCACATGGGTAATTTTTAAAGGCAAAAAACAAGAGTGAAGAGAAAAGGTTGTAAGACTGACTAACCCCATCAACACTCCACTATTTAGATATGTGAGAGACTGAAGACCTAACAGCAAAGTATTTTGAAAAGCAGCAGGCATAGAGCACGGAGAAGGCAATGGCACCCACTCCAGTCCTCTGGCCTGGAAAAGCCCATGGGCGGAGGAGCCATGGCTGCAGTCCACTGGTCGCAAAGGGTCAGACAGGACTGAGCGCCTTCACTTTCACTTTTCACTTTCATGCATTGGAGAAGGAAATGGCACCCCACTCCAGTACTCTCGCCTGGAAAATCCCAGGGACGGGGGAGCAGGGTGGGCTGCCGTCTATGGGGTTGCCCAGAGTCGGACAAGACTGAAGCGACTTAGCAGCAGCAGCAGGCATAAAGCAAGAGGAGAATTAGGAGAGTGGTGTCCCAGAAACCAAATGAAGTGATTCAAAACTCAGGAAGTGGTAAATTAGATCAAAGCTGCTGATGGCTGAGTTAAGAAACAGAAATAGCCATTACACTTGGCTGGACAGTTATTGCTGACCTTCACACAAGCTGTTTTTGTGGAGTGGTAGGATAGACAAACCTTGGTGGCTCAGATGGTAAAGAATCTGCCTGCAGCGAAGACGTGGGTTTGATCCCTGGGTTGGGAAGATCCCCTAAAGAAGGGAACGGCTACCCACTCCAGTATTCTTGCCTGTAGAATTCCACTGGACAGAGGAGCCTGGTTGCTACAGCCTATAGGATGGTGAAGAGTTGGACACGACTGAGTAACTAACACTTTCATGTTTCAGGATGGACAAAAACCTGAGTACCATATCCAAGACAAAAAAGAAGATTCTCTCCCAACACCTTTCAAACAAGTTCTGCTCAAGAAAGATTAGCTGAGCTGGAAGAGATTGCAGAGGAGAGATGCTGAGGGTTTGAGGAGAACAAAAGTGATCTGGAAGTGTGGGAGAATGAATCAATTAGGAAATTTTAGTGGAATAGATAGACTAAGCGACCATTTGAAGTTTTAAGCGAGACAACTGTAAAGCTGTGGGCTTCTGTCCAGCCCTTAATCCAACTGCTCAGAACAGAAGGTTGTAAGCTGGAATGAGTTTTAAGGCAGGATGGTATGAGAAGGCGTAAAAAAAACCTCGACTACAGAGCATAGTAATGTTCAGTCTGGTGGCTCACAGAAGCTGAGAGATTGAACATCTGGGTACAGCTTGAAGGCAAGTTGGAGAGAAATAAACCACCACACCGGGAGTGCCAGGAGGAATGGTGGTTCTAAACAAACTAGGTCTTTCCCCAAAAGAGGTTTGGAAAAAGCTGTACTATGCCAAGGAAGGAGACATTGCCACCTCGGAGGTTACAAGGTTGCTGACTCAACACAGATGAAGCGGTAAGTTCTAAAAGGGTTCCCTCCGGGACCCAAGGGAATGGACTAAAGTTTTAGCGTCCGAACTTACACCCCGACGCTCGGCTGCCTGCGGCTGTTTACTGGAGAGATGGGCATGGTGGCGACTGGCTGGGGAATGGTCAACCGCCCTTTTTCCTCGCTGCTTCTGAAGCCCCTGTACCCCAAAGCCGGCGTTAGCGGCTCTGGCGAAGGCACGGGAATGTTTGCCGGGCGTCATGGAGACGGTGGAGCCCTGGCTCAACAAGCGGCCGCGCGGTTGGCTGGCGACTGGAGGCCGAGGAGGAGGGAGGAGGCGGAGGGGAGGGCAGAGGGTTGGTGGAGCAGGAGGAAGCTCCGGACGACGACTAGAAGACGGAGGCGGGCGGCCCGGGCCTCAGGCCCCTCCCAGGCTCTGAGTCTCCCGGGCTGCAGGCGGATGGATGGGGCTTCTTCAGGCGGTGGCGGCAGCAGCGGAGGTGGCGGCGGCGGCGGCAGCAGCGGCTGTAAGTGCAGCCTCCATAAACCATCTCTCCTCTCCTAGTCCTGTTCGGGATGAGGGGCTACCGAGGTGTCCTCGGTCTCCTTTCTCTCCTTCCCCTCCCCCACCGCAGAGTACCGCCCGGAAGACCCTTCACTTCCGGGGAGGGGCTAAGAGAGCGCGCCCAGCGGGCTGCCCCTCCCGGAGTGGCGCCGGCCACCCAAGGCGCATGCGCAGCCCCTCTCCACCGCCCACCCCTGCCCAACTGGGTCTTTTGCTTTGGCGTTGGCGGCGGCGCGCTGGGAATCCGCTGCGGAGTGAGTTCGCCTCGCCCTGTCCGCTTCCGCCCCTTGCTCCAGTCGGCCCAGGAACCTGGTCGGCCGCTGTGGCCCCGCCTCTTTCGCGCCGTATCTCCGGGTCTTGTCTCAGCCCAGGGAGGCTCCTGCTACCACTGCATCCCTGGTGGTGAGCAGGGTCCTGGGCAAAGCAGCCCTTTTCGGAGGGAGTGAGGGAGGGAGGAGAGGCCCGAAGAGGGCATTGTTGTGAGGGAAAGAGGTCCTCGCAGGCCGTGGGAGGATCCCTGGGGACAGATGCCTCCCCCACCTTTGAATGGCCTTGTTCTTTCAGCTTTTGGTGGAAAGATCTCTGGCCTGGAGACCATCTCTAGTCCTCGTTTGCTGTGTGACCTTGGGCGAGTCACTACTTCTCTCTGGGCCCCAGTTATCCCTAAAACTTCCTCCAACGCTAAAACTCTTTAATTTTGCAGAAGAGCTTATGCAGTTACAAGACTGGCCGATCTACTGAGGCCGCTTAGCCGAGGTGACCCGGACTTGAGTGAACCTTTCTTCAGTCATGGGTGGAATGAGGCGACCTATTTATTGAGTCACTTTTATTCCTGTATCATCAGTTGCAAATTGCATGACTCAAGGCTCATTAATGTTTTTCTAAAATTATAATGGGATTCCTGTCCTAATTCCTGGCTGTCTTTAAAAATTAGAGATGGGATGAATACTGAGCTTGTAAGATCATCGTCTCCAGTCTCGTTACTACTGAGGCTCTCTTTCCTTTGATCCAGATGGTGTGGTGGCTCGATTCTCCCAGTGCCTGGCTGAGTTTCGGACGTGGTTAAGAACCAACTGGTTGAGGTTCAATGCAGACAAGACGGATGTGATGCTGGTAGGCAGGGGCACACTTGGAGATTAAGGGAGGGAAAGTCCAAACTCCCTCAAGTATATAAATGTTACATTACTCTTCCAGTGTTTGAGAACGGTTGATGGGCCAGTAATTTCCAGAGTTTGGATGAAATTAAAAAATCATGTCAACGATATTATTAAAATACCAGTTTGTGATAATTTGATAAAATGGAGCCACTGGATAAAACTGTATGTAAAAATTACGAAAAGGAAAACCAGAACTGTTCTTTGCAGAACCAAAAGGCTATATACGTGTTTTGGGGTGGCGTTAATAAAAATCAAACCGAGAAAAAGATGATGCTAATTGTCGCATGGATGTGGGACTTACAATGTAATGCATTAATGCTTTGTAATTTACATGCTGCCTACTACAGTAAAGGTAAAACTCTCAATTTATCTAAAATGTCATTTTCAAAAATAGGTGAAGTTTTTGACATTAGGTGTTCTCCATCGAATTAGTAGTTACCCATAAATTTTTACCTGCACATCATGTGCAAGCTGTCACTTTTAAATAAAAATTTAAGGAAATAGTCTCAAAAGGGACTCTGAAAATTGTTAGATACAGAATTTGATTTTAGGGTTTTGAATGTACTGTATTAATCTATTTCATTCAAACAGCCCCAGAGTCTAAATTGTTGCAAATTATTTTCTTGATGCATTTTGAGAGGTACTTTTTTGAATTGCATAATATGTATATATAGTATTCCTTATATCTGAATCAGGTATTGGTCCTGAATAAAAGGATATATTTCTTAGGTACATGTAAACTGCCAGGTTTATTTATTGGCTAGTTTGGTGTACTGGTTGAAGAAAAATTGAGACTTTAAAATGCTTTTGTTAAAAGCAAAATAATAATTTTGAAGGGTTTGTGTGTGTGTGTATGAGTGTGTATTGCAGCCTCTATAAAATTGTTAAATAACTTTTTAAATACAATATGCAGTAAATTGCTTAAAAATAGTTTCCCAATATAATAGCAGTTTTGAGTAACTTAATGTGGTAAAAGTTAATGTAAGTTTGCCTGAACATAAGGAAGCCTTTAGGTGGGGAATGGGAGCTAAAGAGGCATTTATTCAGGCTTTGTAGTGATTTTTTTTGTTTTGGGACATTAGCCACAAATCTCACATATAATTAGAATTAACCACACCTTTTTGCTTAACTGTAAACATTTTACTACACAATTCTAACAGAACTACCATTTTGGATATCACAATAATAAGGACTATAAACTATAATAATTTTAAACAGCTCATATGTAATGGTGAATTTTCTCATGACTTCAACTCTGTAATGTCCCCTTTCAGCTCCTCTGGTATCAGTAGTCTTTAAAGATTTATTTTTTGTTAACCCAAGTATAAATATTGAGTGTTTGTATTTGGATACAAAGAAGATATCTGTTGAATTAATCCAAAGTGCTGAAGAACTCAGGGTAAGGGGTGACAATAACAAAGAGGTAGACTCTGGTTTGATAAAAAGAAGAATGTTCCAAACATTAGAGGTTTTTTGGAAAAGAACAACCTTTTTATGAGACGGTGAGTACATTGGAGGTGTTTAAGCATAGGCAGGAAAGCCTGGTATTGGGGAAAAAGAATGAGGGATTCCTACCTAGACAGTTTAGAAATTGACTGAAGACCTCTAAGGTCGCATCCAACATTAAGATTCTGTGACTAATGAATAGTTAATTTGTACATATTTGATACTGAAGAGGTATACAAGAGTTTTGAGAAAGACTTTGCATTCTTTAAGACCCACGTTCGATCCCTGGGTTGGGAAGATCCTCTGGAGAAGGAAATGGCAACCCCCTCCAGTACTCTTGCCTGGAGAATCCCATGGACAGAGGAGCCTGGCAGGCTACAGTCCAGGGGTCACGCAGAGTTGGACACAACTGAGCGACTAACACGTGACATGATGACATGACAAGATGGCTCCTCATTTTTCTTTAAAATAAGCATTTTATTTTATTTTTTGGCCACGTGGTACTGCATGCACATCCTTAGTTACCCAATCAGGGATTGAACCCATGCCCTCAGCATTGGGAGCATGGAGTCTTAACCGCTGGACTGCTAGCTAGGGAAGTCCCTACTAAAAAATTTAAAGATAAGTATATCACTAGAGTAAGACGGGAGGTGGGTAAAACTATACTGAATTCAATATGTGAACAATGACTTACAACATTGGAGCTGTTTCTCTTTTCCTTTAGAATATCTGAACCAAAAAAAATCACTTAACCCACATTTACAAAAAAAAAAAATGTAGAGGGAATTTTTTTTCCCTTAAATGATAATGCCACTTAAAAATAGTAAAATTGATGCACAGTATTAATAAACTTGAAGTCATTTATCAGTGAGATGGATACCCATTCAAGTATGTCCTAGATTCGATATTCTTGACAATTTCAGAATTCATTCAGTAGGCTAAGGGACTGTGAGCCCCAGCTCTTTATCACAATCGGAATTCTTATTGATAACTGAAGAATCGGAGATTCTTCAAGCAAATTATTCCTGTGCCTTGCATTTTGACAATAATGTTTAATCTTCCTTTTGATAACCAGGTAAATTTCAAATATTAGCTTTCCCATTTAAATGGATAATTCTCCTTTAATCCAGTTGTTTTATAAAGCCTGAGTTTCTACCTCTAGGCCCCTTATTCTTATCTTTACCCACCTCAGTTCTATGCACATCCATTGTTCTTTGCCTTCACAGCCGTTTCCATCAAGCATCTCAAAGTGAAAAGTGTTGCACTAGGAACTGACTTATAAAAAAGTCATTTCTGTTTCAAATCAGAAGGACTAAGGTAATTCAACAGGGTAACTCTTAGAAACTATATACTTATGCTAAAATATTTATTCCCCCAAGGAATCCTGAAAAACACTTTTATATAAGTATTCTAAAAAATAAAGTGAAAATACTGTACAGTACAGTTAATGGTAAAAATTGTTTGTAGATTTGGGAACCTTAAAGTTTTCCTTTCTCTTCTTTCCCTTGCTTTTCTTTCAGTAGAAAATGTGCATCAGATGTTTATGTTTAATTGGTTTACAGACTGTCTGTGGACTCTTTTCCTGTCATATTACCAGGTAATGTCCTTTCACTTAGCAGCTACTTCATATACCTATAAATGCACAAAATATTCATGCACAAATTATTATTGGACATAAGAATTTCAAGTTAAATGTTGAATCTTTGAAAGAAGAAACTACTTAATAGAATCTAGAATTTTAAAGGAATACAAATAATCTATAACAGTCTTCCCCATATTTCATTGTATCGGTTTAAAGAAAAATTGTATACGTGCACATTTATGTAATATATTGTGCTGGCAAAGCATTATTTGGAGGGAACAAATAAGTTTCATATTTAATTGGTTGATTTGGAAGTCATTTTTGAAATTGCATTAAGAAGAATCCTTGAACGTTTGGGGGGAAAACGGTATTTATGAAATAAGACTTTCTAACTTATGCTTTGGTAAAATGTGTTAGTACACGTTTTAATATCATGTTTGCATTACCCAGTATCTGCCATAGTAATGAAAGTGAAACACGTTTGTTATTTTGCAATCATTGGCTCTGGCAATCATCAGAATTGGCACTAAAGCCAGTTAGCAGTTCTCGGCCAATACATTACAATAAACTTTTAATTCCAGGCATTGCACGTAAGCAAATTCTCCACCTATGCAGTCGAATTGGAGATTATATCTATTAAAGAGCAGCTTTTCAGTATTTCACATTTAGAAATTTTCTGTAGTGCAGAACCATTGCACAATTATGTTACTACTGGCATTGCAGAAGGTGTGTAAGGAAAAGCAAATGATACATGAGGATGGCAGTCTACCCAGTACAGTCCCTTTTCTTAATCCCTGCTGTGACCCGTAAAAATTTGTTACATGGGATTTTACAGTTTCTGTCGGGAGAGAGCCAAGAGAAGTATCCGCCAAAGGATAACCGCTTTCAAAGCGCGCTGCTTGCCGTTGTTGCAATCACAGCAACATCCGTTTTTCCAACAAATGGGACTTCAAAAGAGGCCTACACGTAAAATATATCGTATCTTTCCCCCAGAGATATGAATGCTGGACGTGCCTCCTTTAGCTAGTTTCCTTCACCTCTAGTCCCTAGAGCCCGCTCCCGGGCTGGGGTCGCGGCTCCGCTGGGCTGGGGAGGCGCCAGATACCGAGAGGCCCACCTCCCGCTCTACACCCACCTTGGCTCCGCCTCCTCCGCGCTCCTCTGGGGGAGGGCTGCCTCGGGGCCGCGCGCGCTCCTGTTCCCGCGCGCGCGTTCTGGCCTTTTCCCTCCAGTCCCGCTGAGCCCCGGCGCCGCGAGGGGGCGGAGTGGGGTGTGGTGGGCGCGCTCGGGCGGCTCCTGCGCGTTCCCGCCGAGGCAGCGGCGGCGGGAGCGGCAGAGGCGGCGGAGGCTGGAGTCCCGTTGCCGAGTCTCACATCCGGGTTCTGGCCGTGACCCAGCTGCGGCCGCCGCGGAGATGTGACCCGTCAGTACGGCAAATATGGCGGAGGTAAGGGAGCGAGCTCCCCCTCCCTGTCCCGGAGCCGGGCGCCCCCAGGTCCGGGCCGGGGAGGAGTGGAGTGGGCCTGGCTAGGGAGGCCGAGCCCTGCTGGCGCCACTGCCCACCTGTTGTCCGGAACAGGCCGCGCTCTGGGCGGGAGCTTTTCGTGGAACTTAGTTGAGATGGGTCTGTGGGTAGGAGAAGGCGGAGGCGTAGTTGGACTTCGGGGGCGCTTTAAAGGGTCGAGGGCGGCGTGGCTGTGCGTACGGAGGGGGGGGGGGGGGGCGCCCGCCCCGCGAAGTAGGGGCGCCTGTGGCGCAACTTCGCCGGCCGGTACTAGGGGCCGAGAGAGGAGCTGCTGCTTCCTCTTGCGAAGTTTCTTCCCTCTCTAACCGAGATGCTGTTGCGCCCTACCGCGTCACCCCTATCGGTTTGCTACTGACATTCCGCCTGTGTTGGGGAAAACGTAAGGAAAACGGCCTCTAACTCTGTAATTTTCTTGATGGTGACCAGATGAGCGTGGAGAAATGAACCTGGTCTTTTCTCAATCCATCACTCTAGGTTAGGGCAGCCTCCCCATTTCTTCAGACATTCCCCCTTCCCTTCCCGGTAGAACCTCTTTTTCTCTCTTTATATTTCAGAAGAGTTGCTTTCTCCCTTTCTTACCCCCATCACTTTCCGGGCGTTTTACGCCTTTGAGAATCGAGGTTGTCT
Source organism: Cervus canadensis (assembly GCF_019320065.1). Lineage (NCBI taxonomy): Eukaryota > Metazoa > Chordata > Mammalia > Artiodactyla > Cervidae > Cervus > Cervus canadensis. Next base: position 74,187,872 of record NC_057387.1, on the reverse strand, counting down.
ATTCCTATCTTTCTCTTTCAGTTTTTTCCCCGCTTAGGGAAGATTTCCTCCCCTCCCCCCCCCCCCCCCCCCCCCCCCCGCCCCAGTTTGCTCTTTTTCTCGTAAACGAGTTCCCAAAGCCCCCTTTCTTCTGTGGCGATTGTTTTACATTTGGGGGCCTTAAATCCAGGGGGGCCTTAAACCCCCATGTTGGGGCAGACAACCTCTGTTGATTAATCTGAATTTAGTATATACTACAGGAGATTAAAATTTTTGCCTCTGATGTAAACCTACAGACATTTGACTTTTTTAAAATACTTTTTTTCTCCCTTACCGTCAGAAGAATTTCGATATCCTTTACTCGCTGGAGTTGAAGAGGTGGTATATTTGGACTTTTATGTCTTCCTTGAGTAGAGCCACTTTAAATGTTGGCAAAGACCTTTTTTTCTTCTGAGGATTATCATTTTCATGGTCTCAGGGGCACCTAAAAACAGATTTAGGAAGTAGATAATTATATTTACCCTCCACCCCCTATTTTTGTCTTCATTATTTGCTAAATGAAGCCAATGGTGAGTACACTTTCATCAATACCATAATACTTCCTTTTTAAATCTTGGAATTCAGAAAAATAGATTTTGGAAAAGAATGTTAATTTGGAGACCTGTTCAAGTACCTGTTGAGTGGAGGGACCCAAAGCTTAAGAGTTTTCTGGAGTGGCTCTTAGGGTGCTCCTTCCCCATGGTGTATGGAAACTGACTTTATGTTCTGGAGTATTTGCTATTTAAAAAGAATAGAAGGATTGATTGCTGCCAGTATTTTTAAAATTTTAATATTCTGATATAAAAATAAATTTAGATCTTAAGGTTTACTTCCATTTCTTTTGTTCCTTGTGATTAAAGAATTGTATTCCAAGGAATATGAATTGGACAAAACAGTACTTTGTATTTCACTTAATGTGACTGGATTTATTCCACTGGGCTGAAAGATATTTAGTCCTGATGAGGTTCTTAAGGGCTTGTTTCCTTCGTGTTATAGTATAAGGGGAAGGGATTCTGTGTACCTGGCTTTACATATATTTTGTCAAATAGTCTTCAGTGAATGCCCATTAGGTAAGCAGCGCTGTGTTGTAATAGGTGATGTGGTGTCTTGCCTCGTGGTGCTGCTCAGGATGGTTTGAATTTTAAGTTTTGTAGTCATAGTTTTAAAGCAAGATATTACTGAAGGAAAATATCTTAGTGTATGAAAATACAGTGAAATTTAAATTTAAGTTTAAAAAAATTTAAATTTAAGTTTAAAAAAAAAACCTTAGAAATTTTAACTACTACCACACTGGAAACAATATGTAAATAAAAGCATTTAAACATTTAATTTCTTTTAGAATTAAAGATTGTATTCATTAGTGATTGAGTCACTGATTATTTCTTAATAATTTCAAGTGGACATTTTAGTTTCCTTAAAAATCGCATCACTTGGAGAATGGAACTTTCATGTTTTGTAGGAACACAGGAATAGTTCAATTTCAAGAAAATTTTAAAAACCCTGAAATTTGTTTCCATTGCATTTATTTTAGTGACCTTGTTATCTTTTAAAAATTAATCTTTCATGTTCTTCAATTACTTGTAGATGGTTTTATTTATAATGAATTTTGAGGAAGAGTGGAGGAAACTTCTTCATCTCTGTCTCACAGAAAATCTAGAACCAGTGAAGTAGTGAAAAGTAAAATGAATTTGTAGTTTTCCTATCTCAATATTTTAGTAATTAGAATGATTTTAGAGACTAGTCATTTTAAAAATTAGACGAAGGAGAAATGCTTGATTTGTAGAGTGCTTTTACTTTTATTTGAACTCCGAAGAGATTTTTTTTTTTTATGCTGCCGATATAAAGCGTGTGATAAAATAATTCAAATCCCATGCTCTTTGCAATTTTGATTAAGTCGACCAGAGGACTGACTCTAACCGGTGAAATTACAGTAAGTGCAAAGTGACAAAATGTGTTCATTTGATAAATCTGAAGGGAAAACAGGTCACTGAAGAAACATGTCTCTAGAGAAAAATGTAGGTATGATGCTTCTGGGCCTGTTGTTGTTGTTGTTTCCTGCATAGAGTGACCCTGATCTTGTTTTTCCAAAAAAACATTTGATTCTTAAATACTTTTTGTTTTAGATGTGTACAGAATACTAATTTTTCATACTTGATCTGATCATCTTAGTCCATAATAAGTATGTCATGCTTATTAAAATTGTAGTAACATTTAAAACATATATAACATATACAGAAGTAATGACATATGCTCCATTTCTTAATACTTTCTGGTAATATTTCTCCCTGCTTATTATTATCCCCTAAAATTATTAATGAACCTTCCAAAAGGAGGCTCTCCTGGTCACAGTTAAAGGAAATTACAGGGTAGTGGCCGTTGTACAAAAGCAGTGAGAAAGAAAGAATAAGAGGAAAAAATAGTCAGTCCTTTGGGTTTTATAAGGAATGTGGTGGGAACCTTTGGGAATGAACAATTTGTCTTTTATTTCAGAGTTTGTAAACACATAAGCGACTTCTCTTTCAAGGGAAGAGAGATCATAGCATAGTTTAAGACCTGTCTTCACCTAGGCCATATTGTTGTCTCATAAAAAGAAGAAAATTTAATGAATTTGCTATTTTGTGTTAGTTTTAAGTACTTTAGTATTGCCAAAAATAATACATCATGTTTAGTCACTGTCACATCTATCCATTTCTGTTAAAAACAGACTCATTGTGTAACATTTTTCAAGGGTATTTGGATTTTGTTTCTTAAGGAAATGGGATCATCTTGAATGCTATTCTTGATAGTGTTAATTTCTACTCTTAAAACTTGTTTCACCGCAGTGAATTTAGACCTAAAATAATTATGCCAGTAATGAAAAAAAATTTTTTTTTAGTGTTTATACTTACAGAGCTATTAAGGATTTATCTAGAGTGCTTAACACTCATGCATGGGAGTTTGAAAAGCTTAATTCAGAAGGAATAATAGTCGTAGTGCTTGACAAGGTAGGAAAGATTAGTTGGGAAATATAGAAGTGAATTTCTTTTAGAGAATTCTGGAGACGAATCATTTTCCCAAATAATTAAAAAATACAACACTGCCTTTGAAACTTCAGCATGTCATTATGAAAAGTAACCAGCTATACAGAAATTTCTTGCATGAAGTTCAGATGGAGTCACTGTATATTTCTAAATATCTCCAAATGGTTTCAAAATTCATTGCAGTGATTAAGTTCACATACCAGTTGTTACTGGGGACCACTCTGTTTGACTTATGCTGTGGCTTAGAATGTTATGTTTATGTTGTATGAAATTCATAAAGTAGCAACCCCAAAAGCTTTTTGCAGATTAGATTTTTTTCCCCAATAGCCCTAGATTTAAAAAATAATACATTTAGAATAGTCTTAAACATATCCCATCCATGAAGATAAGTACTCCTCAGTAGTGTTAATGTTTTTTTGAGCAGTTCATAAAAAAAGTAAAGAACTTAGATCTCAAAGGAAATTGGACTAAACCTGAAGAAATCTAAATCTTTTCATTCTAAGGGAAAATGAAACTGAGTAGAGAGTCTATGTAGTTTGTCCTGGGTTGTGCTGTTTATGTAGCACAATCAAGGCTGGAACATAGAAGGCTTCTGAATTGCTAGTGCTTAGTAATAGCAATTCATCCTCTATAAATTATTACTATTGTAGTAAATTTTCTAATTTTAACTCCAAAACTTTCTTAACAAACAGTTAAGTGATTTAATTTTGTGTGAAGGAAGAGGGATGGTGGGCCCGTGGCACAGTCTCCCTGCCCTCTCTCCACCCTGGAATAGGGCCCCAACTCCTTTCTGTCTTCGTCCCTATCACTGTGAGAATCTGGTATCTGCATTACTAAGTGATATTAATACTTAAATAATGGTGGAATTCGTTTGTGGGAAACAATTAGTTAAGACAATTACACTCACTGAAAATGTGTTTTTGATTGTCCAGGATAAAAGAATCTAATTCATGTTTTTACTACCTTACTTATTTATGTTTTAGTAATAGTGATATTCTAGTTTATCTTTTGTCTGTCAATTTACAGTTTTTTTGGTATGTGGGATATTTCTTATCATGGTCTAAAAATTACAGAAGAGAAACATTTAAACAAATTTGAGGTACTGAATATTTGTTACAACTATTAGTAGCTTGATCAACTAAATTGAATATATGAGTGTAGATATAAAAGTTGCTATAAAAGTTAACACAGTTCATTCTGATTCTTTGATTTAGCCAATTGATACCCTCTCTGCTGTTTTCCATCTCAGATAAAACAATTATGTATGTACCTAAAAGAAAACTAGGTTATTTTTCAAAATTATATAAACTTGTTTTTAAAAAATAATGGCAAATAGTAAGTTTTCTTGAAAATCTCAAAGTGAGAGGAGAAAATGAAAGTGGCTCATAATTCCACTGTATTATCTCCACTGACTTTCTGTTTAAAAAACAAAGAATAGTGCTTGCAAGTGATTAAAAAATTCCAGTAGTACCAAAAGGCATAAAGTGGAAAAGCCTCCTTTCCCCAACCCATGTTCTAGAGGTAACTTGTTAGCAGATTTTTGTGTATCCTTTAGGGGAAAAATTTTTTATGTGTGTTCCAGCCCAATTTTCCCCTTCCTCTACACTTTTCTTTTACTCCTAATATAGCTATCTGTTTATAGACACATACACGCGCACATGTGTTTAGCATTTTTTCCCTCAGTCAGCACAAGCAGAACTGTCTCATTCTTTTTAGTGAATTAGTAATTTCCTTTGCTTGGAAAAACTATGTTTCATTTCTAACTAATTAAATAATGAACTTAAATTTTTTCCCAACTTTTTGCTGTAGACAGCTCTGTAGTAATAACTGGGATACACCTATCTTTATGTGCTTTTTTAGTTATGTCAGTAGGGTAAGTTCATGTTGGCGAGATGATCTGCAGAACGCTTTAACTCATATTTCTATCAGTAATATATGAGCGTGTTTTAAGTATATTTTAATCCCCAATGTAAAAAATCTTTACTGATTGCATTTTATAATTTGAGATTTTTCTGAAAATAAGTATTGTTACAAATGAGTACCTGCTTAGCTTTAGTTGTAGTCTTTCACCGTCCTTTCTAATTTACTGTAATCATTAATGGTAGATGTTGCAGGTTTTCTGAAGGGTATTGTTAGATACCAGTTCCTAATGAGACATAGATAATAGTCTGACGTGACAAATGACAACTTGCAGTCACATTTTAAACATGCTTTGACTAGATGAAAACCATTTAAAAAAAAAAAGGGAAAGGAGGAGAGAGATAAAGAGAAGTTTTTGGTTTGTTTGGTTTTTTTGTTGTTGTTTTTTTTTAGATATTTAATAGTTTCTTTCGGAAATACAGAAGGAATTAGGTCCTAGACTTTACCTTCACCACCTATTGTGGAACCTTTATCAAGTCAGTTTTATCTCCCTGGGTTTGCTAATCTATAAAATGAGGTAGATGGGGTAGGTTTTATTGCCAGGTTCATGATCAAGTAAATTTATGCATTTGGAAATATGTAGTACTATATGAACCTAAGCTGGTTCTGCTATTCTTTTAAATATCTAAATTAAAAATGCCCTCATTTCATACTAAAATTTCTGGTATTATACTAAACTCATTTATATGTATTTATATACTAAATTCATAATGAAAGATGATCAGTTTGTTTGTTGGTGGGCCAAAGTAATGCTTACAGTATAAACTATTTTCAAATGCCTGTTTTCAAGAAGCCGATCTTTGATTTAATTGGATATAATGGACTTCCCTGGTGGCTCAGTGGTAAAGAACCTGCCTGCCAAGGAAAGGAGATGCAAGTTCGTTCCCTGGGTTGGGAAAATCCTCTGGAGGAGGAAATGGCAACCCACTCCCATATTCTTGGCTGGGAAATCCCATGGATAAAGAAACCTGGCGGCTATAGTCCATGGGGTTGCAAAAGACTCAGACACAACTTAGTGACTGAGCGTGTGTGCATGTATGTGCGCGCGCACACATACACACACACACTCTCTCTCCCTCCTTCCCTCCCTCCCTCCGTCCTGCTCTTTCCCTCTCTCTCCATCTGTGTCTCTCACCAGTCTCATTCCTGTCCTTACGACCCAATATAGTACAATTTTATTTTGAACATAGAATACTAAAATATATATCTATAGGCAAACCATTCCTGCTTCCCCTCCCCCAGTCCTAATCCAGATATACCATCCACCACATCATGTTTCTTAAAACCTCCTCGTGTGCTATCTTTGAGCACTGGGTGTTCTGGTTTATGCCAGCTATACGTATAAATGCTATCAGTCATTTAGCATTTGGCATCTTAATGAATGGAACATATTTTAGACCTTTTTCAGAGCATTGCAGTGGTAACTGTTTACCAATAAAACAAAACTCAGTATGGTATTTATTTGCATTTAGCACAGTTTGAGGAGTTTTACAAACTATACAGACCCCAGTTGCAATTCAGTCTATTATTGCCAATATCTAATAACATCAGTGAAAGTGTACCTTTTATTCTTAGGTAGAATAACTTATTTTTTATCAGAAGACTGTTAAATGGAATAATTATTGGAGTGTTCAAAAAGGACCAAATGCTCAAAGAGCTATTTCTTTTAAGCTAGTTTGAAAGACGTGCTGGTTTCTCTTGTTTAAGCCTTTCAAACCTATTTCAGAAGTTTCCAAAAAAGGAAAAACGGCCATTGTAAGGCCACTCTGTGTATAGTGAACCTGGGACCAGATGAAGATAATCATTAACTTTGCTGTAGCCTTGGATAGAGGTTGTACTTAAATTTGGGAAATAAAGTTTGAAGTGAAAGTGGATTAATATTTTTAAATGTTGATTTGCTGTGTAATATGTGTGGTGGTTTAATCCATTTTGAGCTAGAAGTGAGCTAGAACTGTTCAAAAGATGTTGTTCAGTTTCCCAGTCATGTCCGACTGTTTGCGACCCCATGGACCGAAGCACACCAGTCCTCCCTGTCCCTCACCATCTCCCAGAGTTTGGCCAAGTTCATGTCCATTGTATTGGTAATACCATCCAGCCACCTCATCCTCTAACATTCTCTTCTTCAACATCAAAAGATGTTAAGCGAGCTAAAAATTTTACTCTTTCTATGGTTACATTATTCTCTTTTTACCCTACTCCACAGCTTCCCCTTAGAGGAACCAAATTTAAAAGTAGCACTGTTTCGACTGTCTGGCAGTTCGAGATGGTGGTATGACACTTGAAAATATACAATATTGAATAATGGTCTTTTGTTAAAATGAGTCAGTGCTATAGACAAGAACCATTCTCTTGTAAGAATTAAAAGGAACAAATAGGAACCTTGGGAAAGTATGCCTTAAAACAATGTAAGTCACCATGTAGACTCTAGAATGTCACACTTACGGCAATAGCGTGATGCAGACTGTTTTCAAAATGGAATTTTTAATATCTCATAAGAATTTATCTTAGAGGCCTAGCTTTTGAAAAATTGGGCACTTTTTGGCTCTTCAATTTTGTTCCCCCCCTTCCTGCTCCATATTTCAGTAGAAAGAAGGAAAATACTAGAATATCCGTATCTTCTTGCTAGTACTTTTGAACTTCCAGCATCTCTGACTTCTGATGAGCCTAAGTAGACAGCTTGAAATGAATAGGCAAGGTTTTAGTTATAAAGATTTTGTCATTTGAGGCATCTTTTGAATTTGTGTTCTTGAATTTATCTTATAGGAGTTGTTGTTGATGACTTGTCTATAACTGTTGAATTAGCTGAATTACGATAAAACGCAGCCACAAACTGTCCAGTGGTGATAACACTAAAATAATTTGCTAATGGTTTTATCTTTAAATTTTCCAGATGTTTGTGGTTAAATTTATAAGAGGTAGAATGGTATAAGAGGTAGGAGTACTATAATAGGAAAGTGTTTGTGATCTCCTATTAGATAACCTTCCTTTATTGACCTTGCAGGATTGCTAACTTTAAAAGTATGTTGTGTGTTAGTAAAGGTAAAGGAATGTTTGTACTTAAGTAACATTTAAATTTTTCCTTCTGCTTTCTTACAATATAGTTTTTATTCTAAATAACATCTTAAATTATTTCTGCCTCCCTTCTCACACTGATTTTAAGCCAGAGAGCAGTTTGATAGCAGACCTTGGGTTTAATTTTCCCTGTATTGATGGGAGCGAATATTTTAGAGAGTTCAGAGATCTGAAATCATATGTTTGTGTGCGTGCTAACTCACTTGAGTCGTGTCTGACCCTTTGCGACCCTGTGGACTGTAGCCCTCCAGGCTCCTCTATCCATGATATTCTCCAGGCAAGAATACTGGAGTGGGTTGCCATGTCCTCCTCCAGGGAATCTATCCAACCCAGGAATTGAACCCATGTCTCTTAATGTCTCCTGCATTAGCAGCCAGGTTCTTTACCACTAGTGCCACCTGGGAAGCCCAAAATCCTGTCTCTTGAATGACATATATTATAAGATACATATTCGCCTTTGAAATCAGTTACACATTATTGTCTTTGTTTCTAGATTCAGGAATGTTTTATAGATTTTTCTCTGTGTTTAAATAAACATGTCACAGGAGGGCTTATGCAGGAAGTTTTAGTTTGTCTTAGTTCAGACGTTAAAATGTAACTAGTTTTTGGTGTCATATCAGTTGTTTGAATAATTCTGTAATGTTCATGAAGATTTACTACACAGAGATGCTAATTTTTCTTCTTTTCTCCCCCCTCCCCCCCAGCCATCTGTTGAGTCTTCAAGTCCAGGTAAGTATTTTGTATATTTTTTATAATCTTTATTTGGCTAGCATTTGACCTATTAGTTACATAAAGGTTAGAGGAGTTAGACTATCATCTGACTGACTTTTCTTCTGAATGCTTCTTTTCTCTGGGGAAAAAGAAATGGATGAAATATTTGACTGCCCATGAAAGTACAGGTGAGGCTGCTGTGAGTTCAACCTCATGACTTTTTGTGGGTTTCTTCTCTCTCTCTCTCTCTCTTTTTTTTTAATGAATTGCCACATGTATTTTGTATAGTTTTTATTTGCTGTTTGATTTGAAGTATATTTTTAAAAAGGAGTTTTAACTGCTTAGACATATTTGCTCATATAGAAAATTCAAAGTATTTTATTTGCGAAAAATATTGTTAATGCGTTTAATGAGAGAGGGAAAGGTAAAATAAAAGATTCAACAAATGAGTATTGTAAATTAAGGAAGTTATTTTAAAATTTTATTAGAATCAAGTTTTTGCCTCTGACCATGTATCTGACCTTGTAGTCTGCTCCAAATACAATGTAGATTTCATTTTTTTCTTTAACTTTGAGGTTGCAAATGTATGATGTTTGGGCCAAATCTGGGCATTAATGTTTTTTGTTCAGCTAGTATAGTGAGCTTAAAAAATTAGAATATTTTATTTAAAATCTGGATTTAAGTTTTTTATGCTCAGTCGAAGGTTCTGATACCACTGGGTCCAGCATTCCTGTGTGTCAGCAATTGGTAGAAGCTAAATAGCAGTCAGGAAAGAATTTGGTATGTGTTGGTCTTCCTGCCTCAATGTCCAGGGATTTTACTGAGAGCGGAGACTGCCTTCTGCAGTGGGGTGGGCAGGTGAAGGAAGAGCCTAAAGTAGCTTAGGAAGAGTGAAAAAGAGAACTCTCCTGAGGCATGGTGTTGTTTTATTTGAAAACATCTCACATTGCATATTTAGTAATGCTATATTACAGACCTTATCAGATGATTGAAGCACTTTTTTGTGTTTTAAATTTCAGGAATTTTTGGAAAATACTGAAAATAAGCTTTTTTAGTTGTTCAGGGTCCTTTTCTTGAACACAAATCATTGTGCTCTGTGTCAGGTAGGAGTTGAGTTAGAATAACTCTGGATCCCTTCTAAATGGTTCAGTTCAGTCAGTCACTCGGTCGCATCTTGACTCTTTGCGGCTCTGTGGACTGCAGCACACCAGGCTTCCTTGTCCGTCACCAGCTCCCTGTACCACAAATTGACAGTTGATTTGGTCGTATTTATTTTAGCTGAAAGTGTCTTCCTGATATTCTTGGAAGTGAAGTACATTATTAGGCTTTGTGACATTTCTGAAACTCAAGGATTTTTTTTTGCTTGTTTATAAATATGTTCTAGATGGAAGTAGGTTGGAAGAAGTTGGAAATAATATGACCTCAGATAAATCAAATTACCATATCCTTTTTAGGATATGGTATTGTGCCTTTATGTTTTTTTTCTTTCAGATACAAAAATCATTTTCATTGAAAAGATAAGTTCTAGTTTTTGTAGTGTTGTGACTTTGCAAATAGATCATTTTTCTGTGAACTTTCAAAACTTTCGTTAGGTGATACATAGGTACGTAAACATAATTACTCTAAAAATGATATGAATAAGTGGCTTTCTCAGTTTCCATTGCATTTTTTTTTTCCATTGTATTTAAAACAGCTTAGGGTGAACTGGAAGAATAGTGGAGCTGGAAGAAAACAAATGTCTTTGATAGCTTTTATTACTTGCTGAACGCTTGTATTAATACAAATAGAATGAATATTTTTTGTTTTCAGAGTAAGGAAGATCTTTTGAGGTAGACAGCATTTGTCGCATCAGGCTTCTGTCCACAGAAGCGTTTGTTCTTACAAGTAGTGCTAATTGTAGGCAATTTAAAAAATTGGTGGAGAAATTTGAAATAGAAACTTAATGTAAAAAAATTTGGTCCATTGGTGAAATGCTGTGTCGTTTGTAACATCTTCACTTTGGAATTGAAGTGAAAATCACTCAGTCGTGTTCAACTGTGCAGTCCATGGAATTCTCCAGGCCAGAATATTGGTGTGGGTAGCCTTTCCCTTCTCCAGGGGATCTTCCCAACCCAGGAATCGAACAGGGGTCTCCTGCATTGCAGGCAGATTCTTTACCCACTGAGCTATGAGGGAATTGATGCTGATAACAATAGTCATGTGACCCAGGCTAAGTAGTTAATCTGTTGATTCCACCAGTGTAAACTGTAGCCGTTAGAGGTGGGGTTTTAGGGTAGGAAGGTAATAGAATGATTAAACAAGTCCACACGATATATTATAAACTGAATTTATCTTCTGAGTCATTGCAAAGAGGTAAGGCACTTTTTTAGTAATTTTGCAGTAGGATGGGTTTCTATGATAAAGCAGTGATATTTGCATTAATTCTAAAGCAAAATATTTACATAAAGCACCAGACTCCTCAGCCCTAATAATTTACTTTTGGGATTCTTTTCCCTCGGAGATAACCTAATGATGGGCCTTAGTAATTAACAGAAAGGATGGTTAGTTGGTCTTAACAAGGTAAAAAGAAGTCAACTGAAACAAAGAAGTCAAGATTAAGGCAAGAAAAAAAACTGAAATTGAAAGTTTATAGAGAACAGTGCAGTGTATGTGTGGGGAAAGGAATTTAAGAGTGTTGAGAGAAAAGGTTCACTTCACCCACACTTTGTAATTTCGTATAATGGTAGGGTTAAAGTAACAAGGCTTTAAATATAATTGGCTTTGCAAATAATGAACAAAATGGGGGACTTCAAGTGTGTGTGTGTATGTATACATATATAATACTTGTGATTTGGTACTGTTTTCTCATGTGAGCTTGATTTTTAAGTTGGTACAAGATTGTAAGTAGTTAGGAATTAAGCATAATTATTTTTAACAATATTTGCATCCAGTAGGAATTATATTATGATTAGGATAATAATATGCAAAATGGTAACGTGAGGGTTTTTAGGATCCTTCTGCCAGCAAGGGAGAAAAGTATAGCAACATCTGTAGGAATACATAATTACTGACTAAGCATCCTAGAAGATTGCTGTGTGAAGTGAAAAGTTTTGGGACTGTTTTTTATTGAAAACTGAGAAACAAGGGATAATGAATGGGACAAAAAAGCTATAACTAAATTAGTAATTCTCAAACTGCTCTTAGGGAACCCTGTGTCTAGTCCTTCACCCAGTTCTAAGATTCCTTTCTAAAATTGTACCATGTTATTCTTCTTTTCTAGAAGTTAAGATAATATACTTTTCTAGATTTTTTTTAACTTTATAATTTGCTCTAAGACTCTGGTAACTAATTTGCACTGTACAAGATAGACTAGCTGATTTAGCAATTATATATTTCGTTATTTTATATTTAATAGCAATATTTTGTTATGTTCCTCCAAGAGCACAGTGACTTCTAAGTGCTTTGCCCTCTGACCCAGCTTGCTTTTTACTCATCTTAGTAAGCCATAGGTTCTCTTCAAGTATTCTTTGAGGCAGAATATCTACTGCTTCTGAAACTCTTGACTAAACAGGATGCTTCGAGAGCAGTAAAAGCACAGGCATTGGAATTAGCAGATCCAGAATTAAAATTCCATTCTTGGCACCTACTGGCTCTGTGAGTTTAAATATGCTACTTAAGCTCTTTGAACTTCAAGTTTTTATTTTTACTTCTTAGGATTGTTGGAAGATTAAGTGAGATAATGTATGTGAAGTGTTTGAGCATAGTATTTGGCGCCTAGTAAACACTCAAAAAATGGTTCTTAATGCTAAAAATATCGGGAGGTAACAACCACCCTGGAGTCTCGGGTGCCCCGTTATTCTTAATTGTCTGATTTTCCAAGAAATCAGCATCTGTATTTCTTTGTTTTACTTATTGGTTTTCTTCAAAGAATGAAGTAGAAGAGTAGGTATATCTATTAATATAACATTTAACACTTTAAACTGGTAAAAGTAAATTGCTAATTGATTTTTTTGTTTGTTTAAATAACTTATTTATTAGTTAACAGTCTCTTGCAAACAGTCTTTTGTCCAGGTTTGGCATAGTGGGGATAGTTTATAGAATATACTCATTATATGCCCAGCATTTGCAATCTGCTGTTACAAGTTTTGACCCTATTGAGTTCAGCAATATTCCCCAGCCACAAGGCTAAAAATAGATTAGTTATACAACAGCTACCTACTGGATTATTTTTAATACCTTTCATAAGACTTTTGTATGCAATTTTAATAAACTTTGCTGTTTATACCCTGTCTTTGGGTTACTTCAACTAAGTTAAGGACAGCTATCTTCATATTAAAATATATTTTTGTGGACGTGCTAGTAGAATAATATTTGAGTTCAGTTTTTTGTTTTTCAGTTTTCCCTAGACTATATATTCAGATGATGGTATATTTCATATTATATATTCATACTTATTGGGTCTATTAAATATTAGTCAAGTAATTAAGAATTATGATTTTTTTCCACACAGAAGATCATTTTTATTTGATATGACCACATTATTTACAACTGAAGCTTTGGAAGATTACAGTACTCTTCAGACACTCTGCCCTCATTTTATAGTTGCAACTGTAAATATATAGAAGTAAAACAGGGTAAAAAAAAATCCTTAAAGATGTTTTGTGGGGGGTGATAAGTAAGGGCAGGAATTTTAGAAAACAAGAAATAAAATTTGCTGTGGATAGCTTTTCCCTCGTACTTTTACTTGACTTATATCCAGTTTCAAATAACATATACATTAATATTAATAAGGTACACATAATTTGGTTTACCAAACTGTTCAAAATATTCTTTACCAGGAGGTTCAGCAACATCAGATGACCATGAATTTGATCCATCAGCTGACATGCTGGTTCATGATTTTGATGATGAACGCACATTAGAAGAGGAAGAAATGATGGAAGGAGAAACAAACTTCAGTTCTGAAATAGAGGATCTTGCAAGGGTAAATAACAATAAGAGCTAGAGGATGAAGCGGTTATAACTTTTTTATGGAGAGAGGAAACACTTTAAATTTTAGTTCTCTATGTTATTTTGGGGAGAGTGGTATTTTTTTTATATATATATATATATATAATCAATACTGAGAAATTCTATGTGGCCATAGGTGGGATATTTAATGTTTGAAATGAAAGGTATTTTTTAAAAAGAACTTTATTATATGAATTAGAATTCAGTAGTTACTTCCATAAGATACCACAGATACTGGATCAAAAATATCAGAAAAAATGGGTACTGAATTTCATCATACATATCTTCTGTCCTCCCCCAGCTACTGTACCTTTTATTTACTCCCCTTCAGAATCATGTGATCCTGTTCCTCATGTCTTGCCTGCTCTATAATGTGCCCTAAATTGTGTCTGCCTTTCCTGTAAAGATAACCAGTGATTTCATTGTTAAATCCATTGGTCACTTTTTTCTCTGCTCTCAAGAGATATTCAGCACAGTTTACCATTCCCTTCCTGCACTGTCGCTTCCCTATCTTCTTGTTCCTGTTGAGTGGCTTTTGCAGACTTGTCTTCCTTTCTTCAAGGTTTAATGTTGGAATTTCCCAGTTCTCAGGTCTGGGCTTTGTTTTCATCCGTCAGTCCTCCTCAGAGTGTAGTATGAGAGTCAGCCCCATCAGAATCTCCCATGGACTTCCTGAGAAAGAGGCATTCCTGTGCCTTTCCCTCAGGCATGCTAAGTCAAAATTGGGGTGGGGTGGTGGACTCAAATCTACATTATCATTAAGTATGCACACCAAGTTTAAAAATTGCTCATTACTAGGTGATTGATCTAATCTTGTGTTTGTATGCTTAGTATTTCTTAGTTATTTTTCTAGCAGTATCCTGTTTGCTGTCTCCACTACCCACCTGCTTGACATTTCTGCTGGGATATCTCAGTAGACATCTTTAAATTTTAAAGGTCTAAAGCAGAACTGTTGATTGATACTCTCTTCGTTTGCCTGTTCTTCCCTGTTTCTTCCATCTCAGTAAAAAATGGCAACACTCTATACCTTGTTGAATAAGTCAGAAGCCAGGGAGTCATCTTCCTTCATTCTCAGTATCTGTTCCTAAATAAGCCTATCATTTCTATCCAGAAATATCTGACTCTTGTTCCATCTCTACTGCTACCCTCAAGCCAGGTCACCATCATTTTTAGCTTAGAATATTACAGTAGCTTCCTAACTGGTTTCTTCATGGCCTCTTTTACCATTTTTCTCCAATGTATTACCACAGTAACCATGATGAACTTTTCAAAATATGAATCAGTTTATGTCAGCCTCCTATTTAACACTCTTCGTTGGCTTCCTGTCACACCAGAAGAAAATCCAGACTATTTGCCCTGGCCAGCAAGGCCACCTACGTACGGTGCTTTGTTCATGTCTTACACTGCCCCATCATGGTGTCTATAGCTGTGTTAGCTGCTTTTGTTCTTAGATGTGCTGGCTTTTCTCTATTTCAAGGCTTTTTACCTCATTCCCACTCTCTGGTGTGTGCATTCTGAGACTAACTCCTTTTTCTGTCAAGTCCGGGCTTAATGTTCCCCCCTCAAAATGGCTTTTCCGGGTCCCCAGTCAGCTGTTTTTAGCTGCTGTACCCCATTCATTTCCTTCTTTCTATGTAACACAGTTTGTATGTTTGTTAAGTTTTTGTGTGTATTCTCCTTAGTTCCATGAGAGGAGGGATAGTCTGTTTACCAGTATATTTCATAGCACCTAGCAGGAGTGGTCACTGAAAATTTTTGAATGAATGGATAAATCAGTTTGGTGTGTTATCATTAAAAGGTGTTATGTGTACAGTCTGCTGTACTTCAGAACAAAAAAATAAATAAGACATATGCCAGTCTTTAAGCATTTGGAGTATATAATGTCATGAAAAAAATGAATTCTTATACCTTTATAGTAATAAAGATTAATCTTTGCTTCACAAGTTTAGTTCGGAACTTTAAAGAGCTGAAAAAAATATTCTGACTAAGTCAAATTTTGTCAGTTCCACTTTGTATCATATAGTAATTAAAACTGGCTTAATCCATAAACCTAAGCAATTCAATATTTTGTTATTTTAAGCCAAACAACAGAATTGATCTTAGTGGTAATGGTGTAGAGCTGTTAAAAAGCTTTTCAAGGATGAGTTAAAAAGCACATGAGGAATCTGGACTCAGAGCTATTCTTTAGGAGGGGCTAGAAAGCATTCAAAAGACTGGTATAATTTGCTTGGATGATTCAGAACCTAGGCAAACATCAAAGGAAACAGTTGATTTTAAATGTCAGTCATGGTTGCTTCATATATTCATGAAGTGGAAAGGCGATTATTTCCAAATATTTGCCTCTGTTTCAAAGAAATTTACCACTTTGGATATATTTTCTTGTTTCTAAATAACCCATCCATGGGATAAAAGGTAAAGGAAGAAAATCTTATATTTTCCATTTTTTCACATTCTGTATTACTCAAGTAATTTGAGTAATTACTCAAGAAGAGGTAATCAAGTATGGTCAAAATAGGTTATGAGGTGGAATGATTATTATTTTATTTCAGAAAATGGGCTGCTATATTTAGCTAGTACAAAATTACTAAGGGACTTTGCTAAAACTTTTATCATGTTATGGTCTTTTCCTATTTTTTCCCTTTATTCAGCCTCCTTCCTCAGTCTGTTAAAACCCCCAAATTTGCTTTCAAATGCTCCCTTTTTTATAAAAAGTAATTAAAATAGGATTATTTGTAGAATATATACAAAGGGAGAGAAAGACAAGGGAACCAATCTTTATCATTCTTTTCAACCAGACAGTCTTAAACCTTCTCTGAGACTACTTCTAACCTTTCCTAGAGTAATTAAGGCTTAGGTGTAAGTGGCATATAATCACCAGTGCTTTCATCTATAGCTTACAGCTAAGCTAGAGGGCAGATATATTGGATTTCCTGTAGTTGTAAACTCGTTAGGTCCAAACCAAACTAGTTTTGTTTTTATTTAAAACAAAATGAGCAAAATTTTGCCATTGATGACTGATTTGCTTTTATAGAAGTAAAACATTATAGTTATGTCAGGAATTGGTAGGGCAGTTTATGCCTGGTACTTTGGTTGCATGAAAAGGACCTTTGATGTAACGTGGCAAAATTTTGACAGTTGATTCATTCAGGAGTTAATCAATGACTGCATAGCCTGAAGCTTTAAGTTCATTTAATGTGAATTCTAAAATTTAAGTGAAAACTAGCTTTGATATGTATTGTTAACATTTGTATGTGTGAATCTTACCAATATAAAAGACATTTTAGTTAAGTTTATCATTTAAATGTTTTAAGAGAATTAGTTGTACAGGTTAGAATTTATTGATAATCTTAGAAGATGTGTCAGAATCATTCCCATAGTAAACTTTGGTTTGTAGGAATGGCACTCTCTTTTTCAAATGTACACTTAAAACCCACCATCTCACTTTGAACAGTAGCAGTCTGTTTTGGAGAAAGGAGATCAGGATCAGCTGTATCTTTATTTGTATTTTTGAAAAATCACATTATAACAATGTTAATTAATACTTTAAAGTGCTAAGCACGTTTTACTTGGTGAATCTCCAGGGCTAGAGAATAAAGATTAAAGTGTGAGAGATATTTTTTTTAAAGTATTCACAACACATGAATTATACAGGTAAGAAAAAAGCTCCAGCATGGGTGCTATAAAGAATAGTTCACTGTCTTCATCATCTCTTCCTGGTTTGTTTTATGGTCAAAGCCCAGCCTAAGAGGTTGGTTACCTTAGGAGCTGTCACTCTTGTCTCTTAGGCCTTCTTGCCTGGAAAATCAGTCTCTTTCCTTCTTCTTCCCAACTTCATTTCCTGGTAAGTCACAACAGGTATAAAAAGAGAACTATGTCTATCCACCAAATGGCCCTTGAACGGCCGGCCACCATCTGCTACCACGTGCAGAAATGACTAGTCCCTTGATGTGAGGGAGAGGGAGCCACTTCCTCTGCAGCTAGGAGACAGATACTACTCCATCCTTATAATACTGCTGGTGGTGCTTGGTAACTGTACCCTGTTACTTGAAGATAAAGGTGAAATTTAATTTCAGGTACTGTGTTTGTCTTCGAAAAAGTCTGTGCTCTTTTCACCTCCAACTAGTCTCCCTTCAGCTTATACAGACATTATTTTCCCTCTTTTTGTTATAACAGACAACTTACTTTGTAAAAGCACAATATGCAAGTATAGTCCACATGGCTGTATTTTTATTCATTTTGTACTGTGTCCGGTTTCCTTATTTTTATAGTCTATCAACACAGCACGTCTTATTTCACTCTCCCTAAGAATGAGGTACACTTAACATAGGGTCATGTTTCCAGGAAAGGAGTATGTATATGCATATGTATGTAAGGGCTCTGTAAAGCAGTGAGTCAGACTGCCTCTTTAAAACTCAGCTGCCCTGGTTTAATCAGTGAGTGACTTTGGACCGGTTATTTAACATGATTAAGCTTCAGTGTTATTACACAGATGATATATGTAAAGCACTTAGCAAATGTCTGATATATGATAGTCACTCAAATCTTAATAGTTATTCACAAAATTCTCGAAGAAATCTGTAACAAAACTAGCCGAAACTGTGGAGAACCCCTGTACTTGATCCATGATTTTTTTTCACTCTGCTCCTCCCATCTCTTAACACTTGTATGAATGGGAACACTTTATTGTGATGTTTCAATTAATTTGAGGAAAGCCCCTTAGTATGTGGTAGAACATAGACTTTGGCAGTATAAGCTAATGAGAAAGTCTATGGAACAGGTAACTGATGGGTCCTAGTATGTTGTACTGTCAGCCAGTTTAATCCTCTTTTTTTTTTTTTTTCAGAGGGGAATAACAGCTTTTGCTTTACAGGGTAGCATTACTTTTTATTTCAAATATTTGGGGGCTAATAATAGAAATCCATTTTGAGCAAGCTTGGGCAAAATGAAGATTTAGTTGTAAGGCTCATGTAATTTCATTAAGGGCAGGGGGAGGTCTGGACTTCCGGGACTTCTGTGCCACCAGAACACTTTTTTACATGGTGGTGTCCTTTTTCAGTCCAATTTTCGTCATATGTTGTAAGTTTTTAGGCTCCAAGATTTATTTCTTGGGATACAGCCTATATTCTTTAGCTCCTGTTGGTAAAAATCTGGAAACAAATTATGGTCAAGCTTGGGTCCTGTGCCCTTTTCAAATGGATGGTCAGGGAATGCAGTGATTCCAGTTGAGTTAGATGCTGTGAGTCAAGGAGGTAAGCTTTCAGTCAAAGTACATGCTTGGAATGGAGGAAAGAACATTTCTGGAAAAATGTAGAAAGAAAGGCTTGGATGACAGACAACAAGAAATGATACTTGGATTTGAAATTGGAGATTCCTCAGCAAAATTGATTTGGGGTTTTATTGTATTTGTGTTTGCTGTTAGGGCTTCCGTTTGGCTCAAGTAAGATACTTTTTAATACTATGTGGATCATGGTTGTTGCTTACTAATTTTTTGTTTCTAACTTGCTGCTTGTTATAACTTGATACTGGGCAACAGAAATTAAAAGTTAATTCCTAAGAAAAGCATAATACCACTACAAATTCTTTTGTTTTCAGTATTAAGCAAGAATTTTATTGATGGACCAGGCAGGTATATTTTGTTGACACATGACAAAACCAACTTTGACCGAAAGTCAACTTTTTAGAAGTTTGTCAAAACTTTTTTAGATGTTTATTGTTTTCAATATTTTTTAGATGTCATATGAATATATATCTAGGTCTAAAAGAATATCTGGGACTAGAAATTCAGTGTCACAAGGACTCTTGATCACTCTTAACCCATGGTTAAATCTGTTGAGTTCTTCTGTGGGGTTCCTTGTTTTTTCTTTACCATAATCACTAATTTAGTTCAGATTCTGACTATACTCACATAAATGATAGCAGTGGACTCCAACTTACAAACTAAATTTCTCCCTGCCTAGGTTCGTCTTCAATAATGTGTTGTGTGCGTAATTTTCCAAAAGCCCTTCTATAGGGTCAATCACTGTTCAGCAGCTACTCTCAAATGAAAGTAGACTATAACAAATGCCTTTAGAAAGAAACTAAGTAAAACTAGAGAAAATAGGTTAAAAAAACTAGCCAGCCCTTTCTTTTTTTAAGTTACTGCAAATCAGGATAACCTGCTTACTCATTTTTTGTTTCTGTGTTCATTCATTTGTTTCTTTGACTTGTCATGACTTTTCTCTGCCAATTCTGGTACAGTTTCTCTATTTCAAGCACTTCTCTCTTTCACATACACTGATCAGTCACTTCTGACTACTCTGTTCTCTGCTTAGTCAGTATTGGGGGTGTTGCTAACTTTTTCTTTGAGAAATGAATTTTTATAAAGCAAGTCACACTTCTCATATGTGTATCCAGGAGAAAAAAATCTTAGACTTAACCATGGAAGTCAGATATTCCACTTTCCAATTAGTGGTTTAAAAAAGAAAAAAAGAAAAATTCTTTCTGTGCAGTTGGTGCATTACTTATCTTTTTAACATATAACTGAGCTAGATGTCAGCTGTTAGTGACAAGCTTTATTAAGGATAATGATCACAATTTATTATGCTCCACTGAAAAGGCTGGTGTCCATTTTCCTTATCCTAGAACTGATGTGAGTGGTTCTCCAGATGGTCTCATACCAACAACTCAATATCACCTGGTACTTTAAAAAATGCAGAAACTCACGCCCCACCTCAGCCCTGCTAATCTTTGAGGTGGAGTTCAGTTGTAGATTTAAATAAGCCCTCAAGGTGATTCTGTTGCCCTTGAATAAGACAGATCAAAGGTAGAGAGCCTGTTGTTCAGCTGCTAAGTCGGGCCCAAATCTTTGCAACCCTGTGAACTGCAGCAGGCCAGACTTTCCTGTTCTTCACTATCTCCCTGAGTTTGCTCAAACTCAAGTTTTATTTTATTGGTAATCGTACCTCTTTTGGTGATCTCTCAAAGTATCAGTTAAACACAGTTGTAAAAATTAGAGGTAACAGTAGCTTATTAAGGTAATCTTAAACACGAAATAAATATTATGAAACAAGCTGTTGGTGAATTCTCAAGGTCCATGTGAATGTTAGTTGCAAGCCTACACTAAAGTGTTTTTCTTGGTTTGGCCCTTTTTCATAATAGTGACCTCAGTGGCGTCTTGCTCATAGAAGTGACTTCAGTTGCTAAACCTGCTTCTAATTAGCGATGCAGAATGAGTTTATGGAAAATATGAGCTGAGATGAAGAGTTCTAGGTGTTAACAATAAAGTCTCTGTCAGTACATCATGTTTCTCTCTGCTTGGTTTTCTTATTTACATATAAAGGTACCACTCATCCAGTACTTTTAAAGATCAAATAAGATAGTGTAATATTCTCACTTTGTTTTTGTTAAGAAATGAGAATAAGGTAGTGAATCAAAGCATTTATCACAAATGCCTGGCATATAGAAGACGTGATGGCAGCTATATGTTATGATTGTTTATTTAACCCATCTTTTCTACATCATATTCTTATTTCTTTCTTGATTTTGAAGTTCTTTTTTCTTAAATCCTGACTCCTAATTCCTAAATTTCTGTTTCTTTGTACCAAATGCTTATACTGGACCAGGTATCTAGAGGGACTAGATCCTTGAACACTTTGTCTCTTATTGTAGTTTGAAAGTCACAATAATTAAGTCAATTAAGTATGCCAGCTTGTCATTGATTTCTTTCAGAAACAGACTCACAAACTGATTTATAACTAGAGTATCCATTTACAATATGAAATATTAATAAAAGTGTTAAACAGCATTTTCTTCTTATTTCTTTCTATAAGGAAATTTTTTTCAAATTATTGTTGTTTGCTTTTTACACACAAATTCTGAGTGATGGGAATTAACTGTATGATCTAATTATTCAGTATCATCAGGTTGTATCCTCCAGTCTGATGTATTCATCCTCACTATAATAAGGTGTTTCACACACAGGCTAGACTTGTTTCTGTCCATGAATAAGACTGTGATACTACTGGAGAAATACAAAGTCTTATTTCACAATTATCCTTTTTCTAGGTTCTAAACTGACTCAGTTAAGTTTTCTTCAGAGTGTGTATGTGTATGTTACAGGTTCTGACTCTTGGGGTTAAATCTTCTTTTTATAATTTTGTCATGTTTCCCTGATACTCTGTAACACTTGACTACTGATTAGAGTGAGTACCTTCTGCAGAAATCTCATTTCATTTCATAACATGTAGATATTTCTTCATTTCACCCTCAGGAGGGTGTGCTTTTTTGTGTTTGGGGGAGGTTCAGGTCCCTGGCTGAAACAGCCTGGTATACTGTTAAGAGTATGGGCTTTCGTAATTAGACTGAAAATCTGTTTTCACTATTTGTAACTTGTGTGGTTTTTGGAGAAATTGCTTAATCTGCTAGCCTCAGTTTCCTCATCTATGAAATGGAGATAGCACAACAGTTTTGTAAGATGTACAGTAAAGATTACATGAAATGATTTTACATAACCATAGAAAAGAATATATGGCTGATGTAATCCAGTATCATTCATGTATGTCATTGCTCTTTTTAATTTGTTTGGGCTGGGCTCTAAATTTCATCCCCCTTTCTTGGTTTGTTAACTTTGTTTACAGTCTAGTTTCTAATTATTCTGTTTCCCCACTCCCAAATTATGTATGGTACTGTTAGTAAATGTGAACTGACTGTTGGTGTACAATCACTGAATTGAAGCAGAAAAGAATAATAAAGATTAGGGTTTTTCTGGTTTCAGAATTACATTGTTTTACTTTTTATCATTTGTGAATTCTTGATAACAGTCCTAAGAATATTCTTCTGTATGGAGATTTGTGAATGATAGGAATATGAAATGTCATCTGTTAAAAATTTAACTTTTGTTTGGTCTGTTTAGGAAGGCGACATGCCGATTCATGAACTTCTCAGCCTTTATGGTTATGATAGTGCTGTTCGGCTACCTGAAGAAGATGAGGAGGAAGAAGAGGAGGAGGAAGAAGATGATGAAGATGCTGATAATGATGATAACAGTGGATGTAGTGGGGAAAATAAAGTAAGGTTATACATACGTTTTTATCTTCCTGAAGTTAAAATTTTATTGATACATTCATTTTGATTGCTTGTTTTTGTCATTTCTTTTCACTCTAACTTTAAAGGCAATATATTTAAATATTAAAACTTAAGATATAGACATATATAATGCAAATTGGAAGTTCCCTGTAATCTACTCCAGAGAGGCAATAGTTTGCTCTGTTATTCTTGTTTTTTTTAATGCCTGTTCTAAAAATATTTGTACCAACTTTTAAAATGCTGTTTTTTTAATAATGGCTAATTGTACACATTTTTATTTTTTTTTGAAATAACTTTAGGTTTGCATAAGAGGTTCAAAGATAATTCAGTGCATCTCTCTGTACTCTTTACTCGACTTCTTCTAATGTTAGCATCTTGTGTAACCATGGTATATTCATGTAGTCTTCTAGTTTTATCTGGAATACTATGACCTTTCATCTGCAACACTTTTCTTTTTTTCTTAAAGAGATTTAATGTATTATTCCATAGGAAGAGAATATAAAAGATTCCTCAGGTCAAGAGGATGAAACTCAGTCTTCCAATGATGATCCATCTCAATCTGTTGCTTCTCAAGATGCCCAGGAAATAATCCGTCCACGTCGATGTAAATACTTTGATACAAGTAAGTAGTATTAGTTACTATTTTTTATATGATTTTTGCTGTTTAATATTTTAGTGTTTTTTTCCACTACTCTGAATTCATTGATTTGGAAGCCTTGCTCACTAGTAATGGGATTTTGTTATAGATGATTAGCTTAGCTGTACTGGGGCCGTGTTATCCATGAATATGCTACTGTGATTATTACGTGTCACTATGATCCTGATTTTGAGTGTGTTCCTTTTTTTCCACTTTTGACTGTTCTTTAAATTTGTTGTTTCATGGTCATCTTTTTTATTTTTCCTAGTCTTTTCCTCAGTTTTCCATTTTCTGCTTTCTTTGCTTCTCAGTCTAGATATATTCATAAGCATTGCTTTCTCTAACCAATGGTTCCCAAGTCTAAAGAAGTTGTTGGCCCTTGAGGTAGGAATATATTCTACAGAGAAAGAACTCTGCTGATGTTTCTACCTCCTCAAAGTCATTGACCAGTAGTTGATACAACATTTAACGTATATATCTTGAATATTTGCATGTGTCACTACTCCATAATGTTTTCATTCTAAGCAGGAATCCTTACCCTAGAAGTAAGATAAGAAAAAGTTAACCATTAGTGTTATTAGTTTAAATATGTAGTTTAAATTTCTGTATTTAAAAAAGAAAAATACTTGAATACAGTACAATAACCTCTCCTGAAATGTGGTAAAGTAATGATTAAACATGGCTACTGCTTTGTGTGAATGACTTCTGTTACACATTTTTGTTTAGAGGTCAGTGTAGGGCTGCTGGTGATAATTTTATTGTGAATTTTTCTTTTAGAGATACAGTCCAACTGAAAAGTGTTATCACTACACAGAGAGATTAATTACGTGTAATTATTTGGAGGAAATGTGGTATTTTCCCCCTAGTTAAACCAGGAGCAGGTCCTTTGCCAAAATTTGCTTAAAAGTGGGATACTAAGTGACTGCCTCTTGAAATAATATATCATAATTCAGATGTTATTTCAGTATGCATGGAAACTGTACATACAGTGCCCATCTTAGCTTTTCCATAGGAAGAATTAATTTCTATATGTGATGTTACCATTTTGAACCATTGTGTGCCATTGTAGAGTTGAGATGCTGACAATCTAATGGTTTTCAGATTTCCCGCTTCTTTATGTAAAGGCATTCTTAGTCCAAAATGTAAACAAATAGCAATTTGCCTGCTCTGAATAAAAACAGAAGTTGGGGAGATATACATGCTCTCTCTTCCTGTGTTACCCCAAAGTGATGTTACAGCATTCTCAAGTATTTTAAGGAGCACTGTTCAGAAACTATTATTTTGTCCCAACTCTCATTTAATAAGGGAAGAAACTGAGATCATATAGTTTATTCTGTCACCAGGCTGTTGGAAGCAGAATTAGGTTTAGAAACAGATTGTCTTGACTCTGAATCAATTTTTTCCCTGAAGTTTTTTGTAGAGTATTATTTCATGAAAATATAGTTATCTAAGAAGATTGTCCTAGAAGATCTATGAGTTTTGTTTTTGTTTTAACTGACAGAGTAATATTTGACTAAAAATATCTCGACCTACCTCTGCAAATACCTTTTGGCATATTTAAGTATTTGATGGTAGATGTAAGAATGGACAGGCTAAGCAATCATTTTATAGTACTATTGTCTTACTTATTCTAGATAGTGAAATAGAAGAAGAATCTGAAGAAGATGAAGATTATATACCATCAGAAGACTGGAAAAAGGTAGTTAGAGCCATATTTTCCCAAAACTTAGATAAATTAATATTTAAAGAGCCATCTTCTTTTACTAAAAGTTTGATAAAGTTGAAGTAAGTCTTTTTGTGACATATGTTCAGACTTTCCCTTAATACATCCAGGTGAGAAATACGTAAATTTTCTTATAAATAAAATAACGATATAGAAAAAAATCAGACTTTGTTGAACAAGTTGGTACTCAAAGCAAAATTACAAATCCAAATTTCTAAACCAGTTAGGAACTAGACTTTTGTTAGCTACACTGTAAAAAGTATCACATGTGATTTTTTTTTTTAATATATCTACTTGAGAAAACAGTTGTGGAGGTTATGGTATTTGTTAAGTAAATTTTGTTTAATGAGTTAGATTACAGGTTTTTCTATCCCATATTAATGTTGATACTCACAGCTCAAAGTATATTGTGTGAAGAGATAGATTTGGACTTTGGATAACTATCCGTAATTAATTTCTAAAATGAGTTTAAAGATAATGACATAGTCTTTATAAACATAAAATTGTATAACAGTGTATAATTAATCTCATGGTTAAACTGAAGAATTTTAAGCTTCTGCCAAACAGTTGACTTATTAGGAAGATGTATCACATTGTTATCTAGAATTGATTAGGACAAATCATCTATAAGAGGTGATATCATACTTATTGAGACAGATACCTGATTTATCTCTTAAAATCTCTGTTGAGGGTTTTTTGTGTGTGTTTTTTGGTGTTCTTTTCCCTGGGTCTGATTCTGAATTTAGTGCATAAACTGTTGTTTATGTGGAAGCAGAATAGCCCAAAATATCAAATCAAGTGGCCTTTCTGCCCTTTTTAAGTCATGATTGTTTACTTAATTAGTCAGTACTTTTGACCCTTCCCTGTGTCTTGTTTGTTAGTTTCTTTAAAGTTGTCTGGTCCAGAAGCCAGGGGCACACTTAAGAGATAACCCCCTTTGTGGACTAAAATAAGGGAAAATCTGTATATTTGTAGTTGCAGCTGGGGAGAATGAAGTATTGAAATGAACTTGGACTGTACTACCCAAGGATTACGGTCTTCAGCCAGAATTGATATATTTATGGGTTTCCAAAGAGATATTGGCTTCCCTTGTAGCTCAATCAGTAAAGAATCTCTCTGCAATGCAGGAGACCTGGGTTAGGGAAAATCCCCCGGAGAAGGAAATGACAACCCACTCCAGTATTTTTGCCTGAAGAATCCCCTGAACAGAGGAGCCTGGCAGACTACAATCCATGGGGGTCGCAAGAGTTGGACACAACTTAGCGATTAAACCACCACAAAGAGATGTTTAGGAAAGAGAGACATCAGTGTGGGTTAAAGTGGTAAGGAAAGATTATCACAGTGCAGGATGTATTAATTTTTAATAACTTGAATGATTAATGAATGAATGGTGGGACTGAAGACAGAAAAAAAGGATCACAGAAGTTACTGTTCGTGTGACCTGTTGAGCAAATGTTCTTCAGTCATTTCTAATTACTACATCATGCAGAAATTAAAATTAGAAAAGCTGGAAACTTTGGTATCATCAACAGAAAACTATTATTTTCTACCACATATCCAAGTTTGTTTTTTCTCCAATATAAATTGATTTTGTATCTTGAGTGTCCCCATAGAGCATTTGATTGAGCCTTGAATTTTTTCTTTTTTTAAATGAAGCAGTGCAAACTCAAAGGAGGGAGAACATGGTGGGGATAAAGCCCTCATTACTAGGAAGTATTAGTCCTGTCCTCAGGAAAATTATGTAATAAAGCAAATCCAGATTTATATAATAAAGTAAATCTAGATTGTCTTGTTTTAGTGCAATTTGTAAAAAAACTGTCAGGATTCAGAGATTAATCTTCTAAGGCTTGTAAGACAAAATTAAATTTTTATTGAAACCTGGGATAGAGGAAACAGCTTTGAAATCAAACCTGAGTTCAAGTTATAGCCCAGAATTTAGTAATAGTGTGATCCTAAGGAAACTCATTTTCTTGAGTTTCATCTCCTTACATACATTATAGGGACAGCAAATTCAGCCTTGTCGAAGTTGGTGAGGATTAAATAAAAATTTTGCATAGATATTTGGTACATAATGCTCCTAAATACTGTTTTCCTTCATTTCCCCACAGAACAAATTTAAGGTGAAAAGTTTCTGAACACAATAGGAAAAAGAAGAGGTGTCTTTTCTTTATACTAAGCTAGGAATTATCAACCCTGACTTCATGTTAAAATCATTTAAAGAAATTTTAATGCTGATTACCATGGCCTTCATCCAGAGATTCTAGTTTATTTGGTCTAGGATGAATCCATACTTTGAATATTTTTAGAAGCGCCCTAGCCAGGGTTGATAACTTGACTATTTATTCTCTGATAGGTGGAGATGAGTTAACTTAGAAGAGGCACAAGAAGTAGCAATAGGGTAATCTATTTTATAGTGAAAGATATAAGGAAAATTCCTATATATGAGTAGAGAAAATGTGTGTGTGATATTTTTAGAAAAACTAACTGGTTTTCCTGTACAGGTGCAGCAATAAATTTATTACATAGACATGTCTTTGAAGTTACACTAGATAAAATGAAATTCTAGCATCAGTGGGAAACAGTAATAGGAGAGAGGAACTCTTCAAATCCCAGGAGTTATTTAAACTTACTAGACCATGATTTCATACCTTTCCTACATAAGTCTTTATTCTGAAAATGTAGTAACTGTGTTAACATTTAGCCACAGACAGAAGAGGGTCCATGTAATTAATCTTGTTCCCTATGTCTTATATTAATAAAATCTCATCAGTGGTGACCTCTAATTGTCGTTCTGAACAGCCAGTTTCCCCTAACTTGTGTTTTGACTATATAGATTGATTACCAGATTTCCTAAAATAAGATTTAATTATGTTTGGGAGAAGTTATGATTTCATCTTACATTGTTTTAATAAAAGTGAGGCACTGATTACCTATCCATTTGGTTTGAAGTTTTATTTATTTGGCCTCTTTTGGGCTTTATTCAAACTGTTTTTGTTATTTCCTTTACCTTAAAGCTCTGGTTCTCAGATTTCATTGTGTATCAGAATTATATGGATAGCTTGTTAAAATACTTAATTGCTGAGTCCCATCCTCATAGTTTCTGGTTCGGTAGGTCTGGGGTAAGACCTGAGTATTTTTGCATTTCTCACAGTTTCCCGGGGAAGCTGATTCAGAGACCATAGCTTAGAGTGGGTACTCTGAAAATATCTTAATTTGACTTTCTGCTTTTCAGAGTTATCTTATCAGTTGAATTATAAGAATTCATGTTTATTTCTTTTTCTCCATATTTTAAAGTAAAGTTCATATCCATTGTCTATATTGCATTTCACCCCATTATTATTACTGACACTTTCATCCAATCATATCCAAGCTCTTACTATTATTAACTCATTCATCCTCACAATACTCCTCTGAGGTAGTTAATTGGTTGTAACTATATTGTGACAGAAACCAGGAACAGTTAACCCAGGAAGATGGTAAATCTAGAAAGTGGACATTGTGTTACTCCATTTTGTTAACATTTTATATTTTTTTAAAATAGGAGATTATGGTGGGCTCCATGTTTCAAGCAGAGATTCCAGTTGGCGTTTGTAGATACAAAGAAAATGAAAAAGGTGGGTCATCAATATATTTACATAGCTGAATTCATGCTTTTAAAAGGCAGGAATTGATGAACTGTTTTTATAATGGGATAAGAACATGACAGTTCATTTGTTACCCCATGATTTATGAAAGAAGACCCCTGCACCATATCTGTAAGGAATATTTTCTGTTTCTTCACTTTTGTCTGTAGAAGTCTAGCCAAAAAAGAAAAGTGAATGCTTCTTTGGTATTGTATTATTAGATGACTTAAGACATTCTAAGACATTCTTTTCATCTTTTTTTATATTTTAAATACTCTAAATACACCCTTTTATAACTTTTATAATTTATATTTTAAAAGGTTATTTTGTAGGTTCTTTTGTTTCAGTGGAAGCCATTGACAGATTCTTAAAAAAACTAGTGTAAACAACTGATATAAAAAGCTTATTTGCTCCTGAAATTTTTAATATTATTAATGAGTGTTTTGCTGTTTGTGTTATTTAATTTGGAAAAACAAACTTGTGTACTTAAATTTTGCATGACTTTTTGTTCATTTTTTGTCTAATAGTGCTAAGGTAAGTCATAAAAATTAAATACTTGAACTTCTGAAAACAGAATACTTGAGGGTTTAGTTTTTTTAAGTCATTTCAAATTATCCACTTTGGGAAAGTTCCAGAGAGAGAGAGAATGTGTGTGTTTAATGAGTTCATGGGCAGTGTGATATCACTCAGTGTTAGAAATCTTTCTTCATTTCTTTTATTTCAGTTTTCTTTTCCACATTTCAGCTTACATATGTAGAGCCTTTGGGAGTTATAAAAGTCTTGTTTGTTTTCTTTTTAACATTCTGTCTGAAAACGTACTTTATATTCTAAGCATCTGCTTTCAGGGCAGAGCCCCAGATCAGAAGTCATTACAGGAATATCACAGGCTTTAGTAAATTCTAGTGACAAAGGAAATGTTTTAACACACTAGTAATAGCTTTCAAATTAATTTCTGAAACATACAGGAACATTAAAGGTATAAATATGGAGTGACCTTATTGTATACTGAAATTCTGTGCACAGTTTTTGTAAATCATTGTAATTGTATGCAAAAATGAATGATCCATTGGGTTTTCTATGGTTTTGTATGTGGCAAATTAATGTTACAGTTAAAGGCAGTTTTAATTATTTCTTAATATGTTTGTCTTTTAACATTCTTGCCTTATTAGATATCACAGCGAATAGTGATCACAATTTCCTATTTTGGTTTAGTGTTTTTCCATTTTAGCATAATTTTAGAAAGCAATTGCTTTCTAATTTTTTTTTTCCTGGAAGCTTTCTTACTCTGAGAATTTAAGCATGTTACATTGAATGAGGAACAGATGAAATTTAATACAGTGACTGCCTTATAGGAGTCACTGTGGTTCAGGTCCTTTCCTCTGTTTTGTAGTTCTATAATAGAAATTCATGCCTTTGTCATGATATCAAGAATTCATCTGCATTTAGGTTAACCTGTCCACATGAACCAAACTCTTGTTAAACTGTTCAGTAAACCACACTGTTAGGAATAAAACTGTCAAAGGGACAGTGCTGACTAGAGCCTTTTTTCCTTATAGAAAAAGTTTTGTATGTTTCATTGATTTGGTGAGCACATTCAAGAGTGAGCATTTAGTTTGGGTGATTTTGATATGAGTCACAAGACTTTAAGATCTCTTGGTATCCACACAGTAAGAAGTTCTTTGGCAGATTGATTAGAATTTTTCATTGCTTTAAGGAAACCCTATCCTGAAGAGATATTGATAAAGCTTTTCTCTTAAATTTATGTAAATGATCATTTATAGTGAACAGAGTATATTATAATCATTTGTTTATTCAGCTTTGTATCCTTAGTATACCTCGAGTGATCTAAAACATAGACACTTAGTAAATATTTGAGTTACTTGATGGTTGCAGAATAATGTTAACAGAACTTATATGGAGTCAGTGAACTTGAGGCTATCTAGGCATTTGGCCTTGGACGGATTACTTAACTGCTGCTTTTTCTCATTTATAAAATAGCAAGTATTTATAGAGCTTTTTCTCAGGAGTTACATGTGATGTTGTTATGTGTCGCACTTAGGGGCACAGTGTTTGGCACAGAGAAAATGCTTGATAAATATCATTAAATCATTATCATGATCCAATAAATCCAGTAAATCACTAATCTTACCCTTATGTTTAGGTTTTATTATTCAGATTTTCAGAAGATATCCATTTATGCTCTTTTGCTTGCAGGTGACAAAGTTTAAACTGAGTTCAGTTAGCTTTAGCAAAAAAGAATTTACTTGATTGCTTTACTGGGAAGTTCTAGCTAATCTGTCTTCAAATAAAACTGGATTTAGGGCTTTTTATAATGTTCTTTCCTTTATTGTCAGACAAGGTAGGATGGCTCCTGGGAGCTCATGACTTAACACTTTTCACGATCCTAGTCAGGAAGCAGGAAAAATGAGAACATCCCCATCCCGCTTTGCTCCAGCAAAAGTCCTGGAGAGAGCTTCTATTGACTCAGCTTGAATCTTATCCAACCAGAAGTAATTACTGTGACCCAAGAGATGAGTGAGTACTCTGGCTCATTTATCTCTTCATTGGGCTCCGGGGTACAGTGTCAACCCTGCTCAGACTGTGTGAAAAGGGTTTAATTCGCAAAAAAGTTTGCTGGGCATATGAAAACCATGGTCGTTTCTCCCATGTTAAAAACTGAGTAAATGCTGTATCTTTGAGATAATTCTAAATAATTCAGATGCTTGGTAAACATCTTAAAAAGCACAGGACCCCTTTCCCCAAACTAAGAGTACTCTGGCCAAAGGTGTCAGTAATGCTAAAACTGAGAACCCTTTACTAGATTAGTTGAGAATTAGATGGGCTACTTAGGGAAAAAAGTCAAAGAAATAAGGTATTTGCAAATTTTCATGCTTGCATGATGTAAGTTTTAGAGTAAAATTACTCAGCACTAGCAGAGGATTGTGTGAATTGTTGTTTCTAGTGAACATTAGACAAATTATTGATTCTTAAGTCACTTACGAAAAATGAACACATATATTACCCTTGTGTTTCCTGTTCTATTTAGAGCATAGTCACAAGTCATATATGTGTCATTTATATGTCATACCCTTAGTGTTGAAACAGGCAGTTCCATTAATCTACACGTAGGAAAAGCTCAGACAACTTAAAATTCATGTCATTAATCGCAGTGTGACCTTTTAAGAATGTGGAAATTTCTGTGGTGAACCACATTATTACATCTTACTAATTATGTTTTAGCATTTCATCCTCATAATATATTGATTAGGTAGAATTTTTACTTGAGCATTAAAATGTATTGACACAGAAACCAGAGGTTAATAAATTCATTTATTTATTCATATTTATTTGTAGTCACTAGGAATTTCCCAGATTGTCAAAGTTTATGATTTTGTGGTAGTAGTTTTGCAGTTTTCTGCATTAGTCTTTCCCTTTCTTACCCCCAACACACACATAATGAACTTCGTTAAATTATTTTGAATTCATTTTGCCCATCTGACACACTTTAAAATGCCACAAGAAGCACTTCCCCAATTAACCTGTGTTAATATATTTTGTGAACTCTTGCCTTCTGAACTCTTTCACCTAATCACTTGTAAATTATTTTTCAGTAATATAAGGTAGATAAACTTATGATTGCTTTTTAGAAGTTCTAATATTTAAATTTGGTAATTCATTAGAATGAAGTAGTTTCAGAAGATGCTGTTACATTTCAGTGATGGGGATCTTTCAAAATCCAGCGTGTTCATGAAGTTATACTAATTATTTATAATGGAGTATTTTTTCTTTTTATTGCTGTTACATTTATAGAGGTTAATGTCATATTTATAGAGATCATTCCTCCGTATTTTCTTGTGTTTTATCATGGAAGTCGAGTTTCCCTTGGCATTTAGTCATTCTTCAATAGACATTTAATAAATATCAACTGTGTTTCCTGTTCTATTTAGAGCATAGTCAAAAGTCATATTTTATTTAGAATATAAACTTAACTGCCAAATAATCCATCTACCTCTGGAACCAATTAAGGCAGTGTGGTTTATTCTCTGAGTATTCTAGCTGTTCTCAACTGTGTCATTTAAAAAAAACTTTTTTGACAATTTTATATTTTTATTTTTGGCTGTGCTGGGTCTTTGTAGCTGCATGGGCTTTTCTCTACTTGCAGTAGATTGGGGTGCACGGCCTTCTCATTGTGGTGACTTCTCTTGTTGTGCAGCACAGACTCTAGGGCACACGGGCTTCAGTATTTGTGGTTCCTGGGCTCTAGAACACAGGCTCAGTAGTTGTGGCACACAGGCTTAGTTGCTCTGTGGCACATGGAATCTTCCTGAACCAGGAATCATTGTCGTTTTTAATATATAGTAATTGTGTAGCTTTAAGTATCATATTCTCAGGGTTATCCTGTCTGGCTGAGGTGCATGCATGTTCAATTGCAGTCATGTCTGACTCTTTGTGATCCCATGGACTATAGCCTGCCAGGCGTCTCGTCCATGGAATTCTCTAGGCAAAAATACTGAAATGGGTAGCCATTCCCTTCTTCAGGGGATCTTCCTGACCCAGGGATCGAATGTAGGTCTTCTGTATTTCAGGCAGTTTCTCTACTGTCTGAGCCATGTCTGTGTACTCAGTTTAAATAACTATGTGTTTGTAACGTGTGACTTGGGACTTCCAGATTGACTCCAG
The DNA here is from genome assembly GCF_019320065.1 of Cervus canadensis. Lineage (NCBI taxonomy): Eukaryota > Metazoa > Chordata > Mammalia > Artiodactyla > Cervidae > Cervus > Cervus canadensis. Next base: position 74,154,416 of record NC_057387.1, on the reverse strand, counting down.
AAGTATCTCTCAGGTAGCGTGTGTTTGTTTCATAGGCCCAATGTGGGAGTATCTGGAAGAACACTGGGGACTCAGGGACCCACCCTCCATTGTCTTCTTCCTGAGTCAGGGTTTCATTGAAAGGCGCTGTCCATCTCCCACTCTCGGCCCAAGAACATATGGGCTGTAGTATGGAAACAGGCTGAACAGAGCCCAGAAGTCAATAGCAGTATATCAAATTTCCTTTATCATGATCATGGGAGTTTATTGTATTTACAGTTTAGAGAGTTTTAGTAGGATTATACCAGTGGGTTAGAAAAAGGATGCAGTTTACTAAGGAAAAATTTCTAGAGATTGTCTTTTGATCTGTACTCTTTTGGGAAACAAGAGTATAATATTTTGAACTGTTTGTGTGTAGTGACAGGGGAGTGGGCAGGGATAAGGTAATTGATAAGAAAACACTTAACACAGTTCCTGGTATGTGTCAAACAAGGAAGTTTGACACTGTTAGCTATCCTTTGACTCTTAAATTCAAAGTCTTTTCTCTAGCTGGCTCCTTTCTATTGGCATCTAAGTGGTTATGTCTCCTATCTTGGGCTTCCCTGGTGATTCATCAGTTAAGGATCCGCCTGCAATGCAGGAGCTGCAGAAAGACAGGGGCTTGATCTCTGGGTCGGGAAGATCCCCTGGAGGAGGGCATGGCAGCCCACTCCAGTATTCTTGCTGGGAGAATCCCATGGACAGAGGAGCCTGGCAGGCTACAGTCCATAGGATCACAAAGAGTCAGACACAATTGAAGTAACTTAGCATGCACTCACATCTCCTATCTTTAAACACCAACAAACAAACCCAAAAAGTTCTTCAGCTATGCTTCTTCTCTAGCTACTTACTTTGCCTTCCTCCCTCATAGTGGGTCTTTTTTTCAAAAGAGGTTTCTGCTGCTTCACCACCTGTTTCTTCCTCAGTCCTCTCCAGTGTGGCTTTGCCCTCCATTTCTGCACAGAAACAGTTTTTTAAAGGTTCACCTCTTCATTAGTAAATCCAGTGCACTTTTAAAATCTTCACCCTGGGGAGAACAAGATGGCAGAGGAGCAGGTGGATGTGCGGTACATCTCTCTCCATGGATACATTTAGGAATACACCTTCAGACATAGAATTGCATGCAGAACTCAGGACAGGAGTACCTGACCAGAGGAAAAGAATATATAGAGCCACCAAAAACTTGGTAGGATGAAGTAACTAGGGGGAGAAATGGAAGTGTTAGTAGGACTGGACCTGCCCTCAACAGGTGGAGGAACTGAAGCAGTGGTCTGATCCCCACACTGGGGCAGTTGTCTGAGTCAGAGGAGAAAAATTTAAGGCTGAGAGTGAAACAGCTGATCTGTGGCAGCCTAAATGGAATGAGAATCAGACAGTCCTTGCCACAGCCATACAAACCCCAGACAGGGACGCAGGTCTCGTGGATGATGCAGTGACTGGGACCTGGAGTTTAGGGATTGTGGAGCAATCCCAGGGCAAGGTCTGCTGTTGACTGTGGAGAGAACAGATCTAGGGGATGTGAGGGAGGAGATTGTGGTGGGAGATGCCTGTGGAGGAAAGCCGGGCAGCCGTGGAAGCAAGGTGATACTGCTGAGTCATGTGTAGGGGCTGGAGCCATAGCCTCTCTCTCCGCACACTGCTAGCATTTGCAGCTGAACAATAGAGAGGCTGACCCAACAAACACCTGATGCACTGAAGTGCAGAGCAGGACCCCAGCCAGGGGGCCCTCTATGTGCCTGACACTCTGAACAGTAGAGAAGGACCCCAGGCAAGGGAGCTCTGTAAGTGCCTGAATGGGCAGAGCTACAGAGAAAGACTGGCCAAAGAGGCCTTCTGATTGCCAGCTGCAAGAGGCTCGAAAAAAGACTGATAAGGCCATAACGCCTGTGGCGGAAGCAGTCAGTGTCCCTCACAACTTGGCGCCGCTAGAGTTCCCGCAAGCCAAGCAGCTGCGTCACCTTCACACTCAACTCTCACTGGGGCAGAGCTGCCATAGGCAAAAAAGTCTTGGTCTGTGCTCACAGGGTCGCTTCGGTAGTGTCTGACTCTTTGCGACCCTGTAGACTCTGGCCTGCCAGGCTTCTCTGTCAGGGAGGGGGGTTCTCGAGGCAAGAATTCTGTAGCGTATTGGCCAATACTGGTTGCCATACTCTTCTAGAGCCCTGTATTTCCTGCTGCCCTAGCCGCCAACTCCCCTGAGTACCTGGTGCTGCCAGAACCCCTATGACCCAAGAAGCTGCACCACCCCCACACCTGGCCCTCACAGGGGCAAACCCAAGTCCTCCAGGGCAGTCTCAGGAGCAAACCCCAGGGGATGATCCACATCCAGAGGTGGAAATAAAACCACAATTGAAACCCAGGGGCAGTGTGCTAAGGAAAAACACCCAAAACCTTCCCACCAGCTGTACAAGCTGCAGATTAAATCCACACAATCAACTGGCCAGACTCTGTGTCTGTGGAATATGTAAAAGGTCATTGAGAGTGCCCACAAAATAAAACACACTAGTCCTGTTAGCTGTGGGCATTGGAGGCAAGAACACACAGGAGTAGGACCAGATAAGAATCTGAACTGCCCCCACAGCAGGTCAGAGATCAGCAGTGTCAGAGGGCATCCTAGGGAGGTGAGTGGACAGTGACTTCCAGTGAGGGAAAGGACTCTGACAGCAGTGACTCAAGAAAAACATTTGTTATTCTTATGTTTTGACTTGTTCTATAGATTCTTTTTTTCTACCCCCCCCCCCCCGTTGTAGTTTTTTATTTCATTGGCACTAGGAAATCTAATTAAACTTTTGAGCTTTTTTTTTTCCTCAGTCACATAAAAAAAACATTTTTTATTGTTATAAACCTCTGCCTCTACATTGGGCTTCTGCAGTTCTGTGGAGTTCCCCCCCCCCTTTTTTTCTTTCCTCTTTTTTAATTTTAATGTTTTAAGCATATTGTTTTTTCTACATTTATTCCTTTGTTTGCTTTTCCTACTGTTATTTTCATTGCTTTATTCCCCACTTAGCACCTGCTTTAGTTTTGTTTTCCAGTTTGTGCTTTAGTTTTTTTCTTAACCGGTAAATATAATTTTTGATTTTCTGTTCGCCAGGCCAGCTACTGTACTTTATTTTTGTTGGACTGTTTTGACTTTGCTCATGGATGTATATGTATATGTATGTTCCATTATTTAAATTATTATTTGCCTGATTTTGTAACTGCCATTTGTCTGGGGTTCATTTTTGGCCTCTCATTTTTGGATATTTGTTTTAATCTCAGTTAATGCCATGGCAAACCACTTGTGAAATCTTTGTTCCTGACTAGAGATCAAGTCCTGAGCCTTTGGAGTGGGAGCACTGACTCCAAGGCCCTAGACTACTGGAGAATTAACCCTAGGGATGTCACATAGTGAGAACTCACACAAAGGAAAGCACTTGAATACAGGACCTAGCATCACCCAACCACCAGTAGCAACCTGTGCAGGACACCTCATCTAAACAACAAAACAAAAATACAAACCTCATCATCAGAAGACTGGATTACCACCTCACTCAGCCTTGCCCATCAGAGGAAAAGCAAACAAACAAAAACTCAGCACAAATCTCACCCTGTTAAGCTTACACAAACCACTGGACCAACTTTAGAGGGCAGAAACCAAAAGAAAGAAAAAATTTACCTTGAAGTCACCTTGGGAAAGGAGACCTCAAACAATAAGTTTGAAGAAAGAAAAAAAAGAAAGAAAATGCAGAGAAAGACTGCACAAATGAAGGAGCAAACTAGAAACACAGAAGTGAAAATAAATGAGGAAATAGGCAAACTACCTGAGAATTCAGAATAATCATAGTAAAGATCAAAAACCTTGAAAACAAAGTGAAGCAAATGCAAGAATCAATTAACAGAGACCCAGAAGAATTAAAGAATAAACATACAGAGACAATACAATTACTGAAATTAATAAATCTCAGTAATGCTCTAGAAGGAGTCAATAGCCGAATGTCTGAAGCAGAAGAACAAATCAATGAGCTGGAAGATAAAATGATGGAACTAACTTCTGAAGAGCAGAATAAAGTAAAAAGAATGAAAAGAACGAAGGATCGTCTCGGAGACTTCTGGGACAATATCAAACGCACTAGCATTCCAATTATAGGGGTCCCAGAAGAAGAGAAAAAGAAAGGGTATGAGGAAATTTTTGAAGAGATTATAGTTAAAAATTTCCCCAACATGGAAAAGGAAACAGTCAGTCAAGTCCAAGAGGCACAAAGAGTCCCATACAGGATAAACCCAAGGAGAAACACGCCAAGACACATACTAATCAAACTAACAAAAACTAAAAGAAAGAATTTTAAAAGTAGCAAGGGAGAAGCAACAAGTAACATACAAGGAAAACCCCATACGCTTAGCAGCTGACATTTCTGCAGAAACTCTGCAGGCCAGATGGGAATGGCAGGATGTATTTAACGTACTGAAAGGGGAAAATCTACAAACAAGATTACTGTATCGAGCAAGGGTCTCATTCGGAATTAATGGAGAAATAGTTTTTCAGACCACCAAAAGTTAAGAGAATTCAGTACCACCAGACAAGCTTTAACAATAAATGTTAAAGGGACTTACATTGTCAAGAAATACAAGAAAAATGATCTATAAAGTCAACCCTAAGCAATTAAGAAAATGGCAATAGCAACATATATATCAATAATTAATTTAAATGTAAATGGATTAAATGCCCCAACCCTAAGACAGACTGGCTGAATGGATATAAAAATAAGACCCGTATATATGCTGTCTACAAGAATCCCACTTCAGACCTCAAGACACAGACTGAAAGTGAGAGGATGGAAGAATATATTCCATGCAAATAAGAAGCAAAAGAAAGCTGAAGTAGCAATCCTCCTATCAGACAAAATAGACCTTAAAATAAAGACTATTACAAGAGGACACTTGTAATAGGAAGGACACTGCATAATGGTCCAGGGATCGATCCAAGAAGACATAACAATTGTAAATACCTATGCACACAACATAGGAGCACCTCAATATATAAGACAAACACAGACATAAAAGGAGAAGTTGACAGTTAACACAATAATAGTAGGAGACTTTTAACACCCCACTCACACCAATGGACAGATCATCAAGACAGAAAATTAATAAGGAAACACAGGTCTTAAGTGATACATTAGATGAGATGGATCTCATTGATATCTTCAGGACATTCCATCCAAACGCAGAAGAATACACCTTCTTCTCAAGTGCACATGGGACATTCCCCAGGATAGTCCACATCTCAGGGAACAAATCAAACCTCAGTAAATTTGAGAAAATTGAAATCGTATCAAGCATCTTTTCCGACCACAGAAATATGAGACTAGATATCAGTTACAAGAAAAAATCTGTAAGAAATACAAATACATGGAGGTTAAGCAACACATTTCTAAGTAACCAACAGGTTACTGAAAAAATCAAAAGAGAAATCAAGTAATTTCTAGAAACAAATGACAATGAAAAAATGACAACTCAAAACCTCTGGGATACAGCAAAAGCAGTTCTAAGAGTGAAGTTTATAACAATACAATCCTACCTCAAAAAACAAGAAAAACATTGAATAGACAACCTAACTTTACACCTAAAATAACCAGAAAAAGAACAAAAAAAAACCTGAAATTAGTGGAAGGAAAGAAATAATAAAGATCTGTGCAGAAATAAATGAAAAAGAAATGAAAGAGACAATTAGTAAAGATTAATAAAACTAAAAGCTTGTTCTTTGAGAAGGTAAAATTGACAAGCCTTTAGCCAGACTCATCAAGAAAAGAAAGAGAAGAGAATCAAATCAACAAAATTAGAAATGAAAAAGGAGAGGTTACAGCAGACAACACAGAAATACAAAGGATATAAGAGACTATTATGAACAACTATATGGCAATAAAATAGATAACCAGGAAGAAATGGACAGATTCTTAGAAAAGTTCAATCTCCCGAGACTAAACCAGGAAGAAACAGAAATTAATGAACAACCCAATTACAAGCACTGAAATTGAATCTGATCAAAAATCTCCCAAAAAACAAAAGCCCAGAATCAGATGGCTTCACAGGAGAATTGTATCAAACATTTAGAGAAGAGCTAATCCCTCTCTTTCTAATACTCTTTCAAAAAATTGCAGAGGAAGGAACGCTTCCAAACTCATTCTGTGAGGCCACTATCACCCTGATACCAAAACCAGACAAAGACAACACAAAAAAAGAAAACTTCAGGCCAGTGTCACTGATGAACATAGATGCAAAAATCCTCAACAAAATTTTAGCAAACAGAATTCAGCAACACATTGAAAAGCTCATACACCATGATCAAGTTGGGTTATTCCAGGGATGCAAGGATTCTTCAGTATGCGCAAATGAATCAGTGTGATACACCATATTAGCAAATTGAAAGATAAAAACCATATGATCATCTCAACAGATGCAGAAAAAGCATTTGACAAAATTCAGCACCCATTTATGATTAAAATTCTTCAAAAAATGGGCATAGGAAGAACCTACCTTAACATAGTAAAGGTCATATATGATAAGCCTACAGCAAACATTATTCTCAGTGGTAAAAACTTTAAAGCATTTGGCCTATGATCAGGAAGAAGACAAGGGTGTCCACTTTCACTGGTGTCCATTATTCAGCATAGTTCTGGAAGTCCTAGCTACAGCAATCAGAGAAGGAAAAAGAAATAAAAGGAATCCAGATCGGAAAAGAAGAAGTAAAGCTCTCACTGTTTGCAGGTGATATGATACTGTAAGTAGAAAACCCTAAAGATAGTATCAGAAAATTAGTAGAGCTAATCAGTGAATTTAGCAAAGTTGCAGGATACAAAATCAATACACAGAAATCACTTGCATTTCTATATACCAGTAATGAAAAATCAGAAAGATAAATTAAGAAATCAATCCCATTCACCATTGGAACAAAAAGAATTAAATATCTAGGAATAAACTTACTTAAGGAGACAAAAGAAATGTACACAGAAAATTATAAGATACTAATGAGAGACATCAAAGATGACATAAACTGATGGAGAGATATCCCATGTTCCTGGGTAGGAAGAATCAATATTGTGAAAATGACTATACTACCAAATGCAATCTACAGATTCATTGTGATCCCTATCAAATTACCAATGGCATTTTTCACTGAACTACAACAAAAATTTTCACAATTCATATGGAAACACAAAAGATCCTGAATAGTCAAAGCAGTCTTGAGAAAGAAGAATGGTGCTGGAGGAATCAACCTTCCTGACTTCAGATTATACTACAAAGCTACAGTCATCAAGACAGTACGGCACTGGCACAAAAACAAAAATAACAGACCAATGGGACAAGATAGAAAGCCCAGAAATAAACCCATGCACCTATGGGAACCTTATTTTTGACAGAGGAGGCAAAAATACACAATGGATCAAAGACAGCTTCTTCAATAAATGGTACTGGGAAAGCTGGACAGCTTCATGTAAAAGAATGAAATTGTAACACTTCCTAACACCATACACATAGATAAACTCAAAATGGATTAAAGACTTACATGTAAGACCAGAAACTATAAAACTTTTAAGAGTAAAACATAGGCAGAACACTCAATGACATAAATCAAAGCAAGATCTTCTATGACCCACTTCCTAGTGTAACAGAAATAAAAACAAAAGTAAACAAGTTGGACCTGATTAAACTTAAAAACTTTTGCACAGCAAAAGAAACTATAAGCAAGGTGAAAAGACGGCCATCAGAATGGGAGAAAATAATAGCAAATGAAACAACTGACAAAGAATTAATTTCCAAAATATACAAGCAGTTCATACAACTCAATGCCAGAAAAACAAACAGCCAATCAAAAAGTGGGGACAAGACCTAAACAGACATTTCTCCAAAGAAGACATACAGATGGCTAACAAACACATGAAAAGATGCTCAACATCACTCATCATTAGAGAAATGCAAATCAGAACTACAGTGAGATACCTCACACCGGTCAGAATGGCCATCTTTGAAAAGTCTACAAACAATAAATGCCGAAGAGGGTGTGAAGGAAAGGGAATGCTCTTGCACTGTTGGTGGGAATGTAAATTGATACAACTATGGAAGATAATATGGAGATTCCTTAAAAAACTAGGAATAAAACCACCATATGACTCAGCAATCCCACTCCTAGGCATATACCATGAACAAACAAAATTGAAAAAGACACATGTATCCCATTGTTGATTGCAGCACTGTTTATTTACAATAGCTAGAAAATGGAAGCAACCAAGATGTCCATTGACAGATGAATGGATAAAGAAGTAGTGGTAATGTACAGGATGAAATATTACTCAGCCCTAAAAAGAAATGCATTTGAGTCAGTTCTGAAGGTGGATGAACCTAGAACCTATTTGATACAGAGTGAAGTGAGTCAGAAAGAGAAAGATAAATATCATATTCTAATGCATATATACATTCAGAAAACTAAGATCATGGCATCTGGTCCCATCACTTCATGGCAAATAGATGGGGAAACAGTGGAAACAGTGTCAGACTTTATTTTTCTGGGCTCCAAAATCACTGCAGATGGTGATTGCAGCCATGAAATTAAAAGACGCTTACTCCTTGGAAGGAAAGTTATGACCAACCTAGACAGCATATTTAAAAGCAGAGACATTACTTTGCCAACAAAGGTCCATCTGGTCAAGGCTATGGTTTTTCCAGTGGTCATGTATGAGTGTGAGAGTTGGATGATGAAGAAAGCTGAGCACCAAAGAATTGATGCTTTTGAACTGCGGTGTTGGAGAAGACTCTTGAGAGTCCCTTGGACTGCAAGGAGATCCAACTAGTCCATCCTAAAGGAGATTAGTCCTGGGTGTTCACTGGAAAGACTGATGTTGAAGCTGACACTCCAATACTTCTGCCACCTTATGCAAAGAGTTGATTCATTGGAAAAGACCCTGATGCTGGGAGGGATTGAGGGCAGGAGGAGAAGGGGATGACAGAGGATGAGATGGCTGGATGGCATCACCAACTCGATGGGCATGAGTTTGAGTAAACTCTGGGAGTTGGTGATGGACAGGGAGGCCTGGCATGCTGTGATTCATGGGATCGCAAAGAGTCGGACACGACTGAGCGACTGAACTGAATTGACTGAATGCATATATACGGAATGTAGAAAAATGGTACTGAAGAATTTATTTACAGGGCAGCAATGGAGAAAGAGACATAGAGAATAGACTTACGGACATGGGGAGAGGGGAGGAGAGGGTGAGAAGTGTGGAACCAGTAACATGGAAACTTACATTACCATATGTAAAATAGATAGCCAACAGGAATTTGCTATATGGCTGAGGATACTCAAATGGGCTCTGTATCAATCTAGAGGAGTGGGATGGGATGGGAGATGGGAGGGAGGTTCAAAAAGGAGGGGATATATGTGTACCTATGGCTGATTCATGTTGAGGTTTGAGAGAAAATTCTGTAAAGCAGTTCAGTCGCTCTGTTGTGTCCAACTCTTTTGTGACCCCACAAACTGCAGCACGCCAGGCCTCCCTGTCCCATCACCAACTCCCAGAGTCCACCCAAACCCATGTCCATTGAGTCGGTGATGCCATCCATCCATCTCATCATCTGTTGTCCCCTTCTCCTCCTGCCCTCAATCTTTCCCAGCATCAAGATCTTCTCACATGAGTCAGCTCTCCACATCAGGTGGCCAAAGTATTGGAGTTTCAGCTTCAACATCAATCCCTCCAATGAATACCCAGGACTGATCTCCTTTAGGATGGACTCGTTGGACCTCCTTGCAGTCCATGGGACTCTCAAGAGTCTTCTCCAACACCACAATTCAAAAGCATCAGTTCTTCGGCACTCAGCCTTCTTTATAGTCCAACTCTCGCATCCATACATGACTACTGGAAAAACCATAGCCTTAACTCGACAGACCTTTGTTGGCAAAGTAATGTCTCTGCTTTTTAATATGTTGTCTAGGTTGGTCATAACTTTCCTTCCAAGGAGCAAGCATAAAGCAGTTATCTTTCAATAAAAATTAAATTAATTAAAAAAATCCTTCATCCTGCTTGTTTAACAGAATTTTAAAAGTCTGTTATATTCTGAAGGGTTTTTCCCCCTTTGCTCCTGTGTTGCCATACTTTTGATGTTTTGTCTGTCTTGTGACTGTTCCTTCTTAATTTCATGTTTTTTGTGTCCCTGTCAGGTAGAATCCACAAGGCTGTTGTCTTAGTTTCTTTTCCACTCCTGTCACTTAATTTTTTTCTTCTTTTTTTTCTCTCTCACTTTAAAGATTTTGATGAAATTTGGCCTTAAGTTTTTTTATAATGGAAATTCTCATGAAACCTAAATGCTTTTTTTTTTTTAAATAATGACTTTTGTTATTATGAAAATGATTTACACTTAAAACAATACGTTTTCAAGCATCATGGAAAAGTGCAAAGATGTAAGAAAAAATTGTCCCAAATCCCACCACCAGGAAATAAGCAGTGTTGACATCTGGTGAGCATTGTTTTAGACATCCCTATTCAGAAATCATAATTATAGTTTGACATTATTTAGTGTGTCACAATTGTTTTAAATCCCTAAAATCTTGTTTAATAGGATTGTTTTCCCTGTTTCACAAATGAGGCAGAAAGAAGGAAAGTAACTTGCCAGGGTCATACAGATATTACTAATTAAGTGTTGGTAGTGCTATTCAAGTGCTTCTCTGGTGGCTTAATCAGTAAAGAATCCACCTGCAAGCGGGAGACCTGGGTTCAATCCCTGGGTTGGGAAGATCTGGAGAGGCCCATGGCAACCCACTCCAGTATTCTTGCCTGGAGAATCCCCATGAACAGGAGCCTGGTGGGCTACAGTCCATGGGGTCACAAAGAGTCAGACACAACTGAGTGACCAAGCACAGCACAGCACAGTGCTGTTCAAGCTAAGAGATCTTGGAATTTGGTAAGTCAGACCAGATCTAAAAGGGGCTTAAAGTGGTACCTGTCTGTCTAGATTGCTTAAATCACTTAGAAATATTGCCTCAGAATAAAGTCAAGCAGGTAGTTGGACCACGCTTTACCTCTTAGTTGTCAGCATTTTGGCTCTAAGTATGAGTTATTTGTTCAATATGTGTTAACAAAAACTTGTCTGAATTTTTGGCATTATTTTTAACATTATATTTTACTAATTTAGTATATGAAAATGATGATCAACTCCTGTGGGACCCTGAATACTTACCAGAAGACAAAGTGATTGTGTTTCTTAAGGATGCATCTAGAAGAACAGGTGATGAGAAAGGTGTAGAAGCAATTCCTGAAGGATCTCACATAAAAGACAATGAACAGGTACATGAATAAGAAATAACTTAAAATTTTCCCAAAATACATTAACCACATATATGTATAAGTGCTGTCACAGTATTTTTCTCTCCACCAGTGTTCCTATACAGATGGTCTCTGACTTAACAAAGGATCAGCCTAAAATTTTTTGACTCTATAATTGGTATGAAAGCAATATGCATTCAGTAGAAATCATGCTTTGAATTTTGATCTTTGCCTGGGCTAGAGTTGAACATCTTTTGTGATGGTGGGCAGTGGCAGAAAGCCATACCTCCCAGTCAGTCATGCAGTCACAAGGGCAAACAACTGATAAACAACCATTCTGAATCCATACCACCATTCTTTTTCGCTTTCAGTACAGTATTCAGTAAATTAGGTGAGATAGTCAACACTTTATTATAATACAGGCTTTGTGTTGGATGATTTTGCCCAGCTGTAAGCCAAGTATGTGTTTTAAGCACATTTAAGGTAGGCTCAGCGAAGTGACGATGTTCAGTAGGTGAGGTGTATAAAGTGCATTTTCAGCTTGACATATTTTCAACTTAGGATGGGTTTTTTGGGACCCCTTGTAAGTAGAGGAAGCTCTGAAATGTCATCAGCAGGGAGTCTGAGGTTGTAATCTGCATAATATACGTAGTATTGACAACACTCATTGGTATTTTAGCCTCAGTAGAAATTTTGATATTTTGCCTGTATGTATTTTTTTATTAGGCTTTTTGAACGTCTGTTGCATATCCCAGAGAATCTGTGGATATCATTAAGCTGGGAATACTCATCTGGGATAATGTAATTCTTTACCTAGTAGAACAGTGCCTACCATGAACCTAAATAACAGCATTAGATACTTTACTTTTTTCACCAATGCTTTTTTTTTCTGATTGTTTAAAATTATCTTTGAATAGAAACATTAAAAAAAAGAAAGGACTTGTGATTATTATAAGATGATTTCCTTTTATTTCTAAATTCCTAAAAAACCATGCCACTGCTAGAGGTTTGCTTATCCAGTATTTTCTACATATTTAGAGGCAGTTAATTATCAGGAATGAATTATGTTTGTTTTTCTTTAGTGTTTTTTATGTTGCACTCACTGGAATTATTTGTCCTCCAGAAAGGATGGAGACACTGGATTCTAGAAAAGCCTTTACTCAGTTAAGAAATTGTCACCTTGAATTGTTCATAGTCCAGGTTACATATTGAAGCCTTTTATTTTTCTAGGCATTGTATGAATTAGTTAAATGCAATTTTGATACAGAAGAAGCATTGAGAAGATTAAGATTTAATGTAAAAGCAGCTAGAGGTAAGCATAAATATTAACTTTGTTTTCATGATATTGCAGAAGTGTAAAACTTAAAGCTATTAAATTTTTTGAAATTTTAAAAGTTTAAAAGTTTTTAACTAGGTATATCCTAAATTAATACTAATCTTTCTGAATTTAGTAAATATTTGTTGGATAATAGTTTGTCATAACTTGTATATAACGTAAGTATTACACAAGGCATTATGGGGAATGGGGTTAATCCTTTATGAGAAAATAAGACCATTTAAATAAAAATACATAATGCCTTTCAGTTTCAAGGCATTTATAAATATTTTCTTACTTGATCTTGGTAATGGTCCTGTGAACTGAGTAAAGTGACAGATGTTACCTTCACTGTAAAATTGATGAGAACTGAAGTCTCTTTGCTGAGGGAAGCATGCTTCATAAATAATGAAGCCATAGCTAGAATTCTTTTGTCACTCTTAAACTGGCTCCCACCCCACTTCACTAAGGGTACTGTTATATATCATTGTGTAACCAGTGAAAGAGCATTCATTCAACAAAAATGGAAGGGCCTACTAAATTGTGAGGCTTTAACTATAAACAAGGCCCCTGAACTCTCGGTGTTTGGAGCCTAGGTAGGAAAGCTGAAAAATAGTTCTGAGTTCTTCCAAGGAGAATTCGAGGGTGCAGTTCAAACTTACTGCAGTGGGACTTTACCTAGTTCGGGGAAAGAATGAGGCGGTAAAAGAAAGCTTCTAGAACAAAATGATATTTTTACTGGGCTATAAACGAATTAGCTAGGTGAAAGGGGGGATGAGATAAGAGGCATGAAATAACTTCTAGACAAAGGGAAGAGCATGTACAAAGTCTAAAGAAAGAAAGAAAATAATGAGTTTAAGGAATTGAAAGGTGACTGGTTTAGTTGGATCATAAAGAATAGGGAGGAAATGGCCTAAGTTGAGGTTGAAGAGTTAGGGACTAAATCATCCAAAATTTTATTAAATAAGGATGTTTTGTTACTTTATCTTGAAGCCATCAATAGTAGAACTCAGGAGTAAAATACTTCCGTTGTTACCAAAAGTTATATTTTTATTTACAGTTTTGTTACGTGCAGCATTTGGGAGAATATTGCTTAACAGTTTCCTTCCCCCTCTTTCCCACCCCCCACCCCCCAATTTCGTCAGAGGAATTATCTGTTTGGACGGAGGAAGAGTGCAGAAATTTTGAACAAGGGTTGAAGGCCTATGGAAAGGACTTTCATTTGATTCAGGCTAATAAAGTAAGTAATGATATATGTTGTCTTTTTTTATAAAAATAAATTTAGTTAACCTCGGTCATATGAAATCTACTATATTTTCTAATGTTAAAAGTTCTATAGTGAATATTTAATATGCTAGTATTTAGGGGATTATAAAAGCATGCCTAGACTTCCTGGCATATATTTGCAAAGTGACTGTTCCCAGTGTGTGGTGTTTATTGGAAACTTTTAAGAACTGTCTGCTTAAAACTATGTTTATCAGCTTCTGGATGGGATGTGTGAGTACAATGTAATTACTTAAAACTATTTTCCACAAACTGGTTAACAGATTTTTCTTTAAACTTGGAAACTTTAAAGCATTTTTACCATGAAAATATTTACAATGAAAATTTTTTTATGTTTGCTTAAGTCCTGAGCGTTCTAAAATCAGATACCTAATATTTAATTTGCTTTTAATTAAGATTTGATTTTCCAGAAAAATACCTCTAAAAGTCAGCTTTATTATGCATTATATAATTTTATAATTTAGCATAATTTATCATGCCATATGAATATCAACTATACAGTGTTAACTTGTATCCCCCCAAATTTCATAATTACTTACAAATTTATTTAGGCTTAATTCTGTTAAACTGAAATCAGGTAAGATTTTTCATAGAACTACATAATTGTAAAGAATAAAAAATTGTGTTCCTAAGGAAAATTAGAACAGGCAAAATTAAAATCTCAAATATGGCAAATTAAGTAATGTCTAGGCTTATAAATGTCACATTTTTAGCTAATATAAATGACAAGGAACTTGGCTTTACATGTGCCCTCAAAGATGGTATATCAGATGTGTGATGGCTTACCTAGGGTGATGTTACAAGTATCTGGGCTTTATGGGCTTGAGTCTGAAGCTCTGTAAATAGTCTGTCCTCACATCCTCTTTTATATCTCTGGGTGTGATCGGATGGTTTTCAGTTGATTTGTTTCAACACGTTTAACAGTATCCATTTTATGTTACATAAATAAAATAGTTGCTTACAAATTCTGAGTTGATTTTTCTCAATTTTGGTGTTCTTTAGTGTGTGGTTGATAATTTTGTTAATTGTGTTATTTGACATCAGATATAACTAATAAGACAGAAATTTTGAGTCTTAGCATTGATTAAAAAAAAGATGTAGCCAAACCATGTTAATGTTGTAACCAAGTCATCTGATAATCTCCAGTATAGTGACTTCTCTGTGAAAGGATTGTATTATGCCAATGACTAGCTATATACGTTTCTGATTTAAAGAAAAGCAAATGAACTCATGGTTGAAAGGGCCAAGATTCTGAAAAAGTTTTCTAGCATTCCTGCTTAAATTCAAACAATACTGACCCAAGCATGCTATGGAGGGGGACCCCTGGGATGATAAGCTGATGTAACTCAAAGGAGCCACAATCCCCCCTGCCCTGAAATCCTTTTTAAGGAGTAAGAACTTAGTAGGTGACTTAAAACTATTAGCCAAACAAACACATGAAAAGATGCTCAACATCACTCATTATCAGAGAAATGCAAATCAAAACCACAGTGAGGTACCATTACACGCCTGTCAGGATGGCTGCTATCCAAAAGTCTACAAGCAATAAATGCTGGAGAGGGTGTGGAGAAAAGGGAACCCTCTTACACTGTTGGTGGGAATGCAAACTAGTACGGCCACTATGGAGAACAGCGTGGAGGTTTCTTAAAAAACTGGAAATAGAACTGCCATATGACCCAGCAATCCCACTTCTGGGCATACACAGCGAGGAAACCAGATCTGAAAGAGACATGTGCACCCCAATGTTCATCGCAGCACTGTTTATAATAGCCAGGACATGGAAGCAACCTAGATGCCCATCAGCAGATGAATGGATAAGGAAGCTGCGGTACATACACACCATGGAATATTACTCAGCCATTAAAAAGAAATCATTTGAATCAGTTCTAATGAGATGGATGAAACTGGAGCCCATCATACAGAGTGAAGTAAGCCAGAAAGATAAAGAACATTACAGCATACTAACACATATATATGGAATTTAGAAAGATGGTCATGATAACCCTATATGCAAAACAGAAAAAGAGACACAAATGTACAGAACAGACTTTTGGACTCTGTGGGAGAAGGCGAGGGTGGGATGTTTCGAGAGAACAGCATTGAAACATGTATATTATCGATGGTGAAACAGATCACCAGCCCAGGTGGGATGCATGAGATAAGTGCTCGGGCCTGGTACACTAGGAAGACCCAGAGGGATCGGGTAGAGAGGAAGGTGGGAGGGGGGATTGGGATGGGGAATACATGTAAATCCATGGCTGATTCATGTCAATGTATGACCAAAACCACTACAATATTGTAAAGTAATTAGCCTCCAACTAATATAAATAAATGAAAACAAAACAAAACAAAAAAACTTAGCCAAAAAAAGTCTTAACATAATATTGAAATAAGACCTTGATTTCTTACTTATGAAAAATATTTGGGATGGTGATATTTCAGTGTTAAAAAAGTCATCTGACCTATACCTAATTCACAGGTTTGTTCCAGTGAACCATAGGGAGGACAATTCTTAAGAGGGAGGGGAATAGTCCATTGAAAATATTCTTTGTTTTTACACCTAGAATTGAAATTTGGATCTTAATCATAGGTTGTATTATTATGCAGACTTACTTAATTGAGGATTTTTCATAATACTTTTGCATGCCACAAAATGTCTTTTCAATTTTTGCTTTCAGTAAAGTACAGTTGACTTGACAGTTGTCTTCTAGAATAAGATTCTAAAAAGGAAGCAAAAAACAGCTTGAGAAGGTGATTGGGGTTTTTGTTTTTAAAACACTGATAAGCTTTGTCTTAAAGCGACATGGGCCAAAGTCATGAAGTGTGATCAGAGGGGCAGAAAGAAGAATACGTGCCACCTAACAAAATAAGGATGTCATAAAGTTAACCTAAGGTCCAGTCAGTCCCACAGAAGATACCCAACTTCATGATCAGAAACTTATGAGTTAAATCATATCATCTTGCATCTCAAACACTCAATTCAGATACACTTTTCCTTTTAAACTCCCAGTATTTTCTATGCAGCAACCCTACCAGCTCTACAAGCAAAGTAGCAAAAAAGGGAATTTTGTCAACATCATCTGCCAATCCTATATACTTAATATAGGGCAAGAGGAGCCATTCAGTTCCCAAACAGGTATAGTACAATAAACCACTGGAGTGATTTTGTAAACAAATACTCAGTTCAGTCGCTCAGTCATGTCCGACTCTTTGCAACCCCGTGGACTGCAGGACGCCAGGCTTCCCTGTCCCAGAGCTTACTCAAACTCATGTCCATCAAGTCGGTGATGCCATCCAACCGTCTCATCTTCTGTTGTCTCCTCCTCCCGCTTTCAATCTTTCCCAGCATCAGGGTCTTTTCAAATGAGTCAGTTCTTCACATCACGTGGCCAAAGTATTGGAGTTTCAGCTTCAGAATCAGTCCTCCCAATGAGTTTTCAGGACTGATTTCCTTTAGGATTGCTGGTTTGATCTCCTTGCAGCCCAGGGGACTCTCAAGAGTCTTCTTCAACACCACAGTTCAAAAGCATCAATTCTTTGGCACTTAGCTTTCTTTATAGTTGGACTATACATCCATACGTGACTACTGGAAAAACCATAGGTTTGACTAGATGGACCTTTGTTGGCAAAGTAATGTCTCTGCTTTTTAACATGCTGTCTAGGTTTGCCCTAGCTTTTCTTCCAAGGAGCAAGCGTCTTTTAATTTCATGGCTGCAGTCACCATCTGCAGTGATTTTGGAGCCCAAAAAATAAAGTCTTACAAATAGCTGAGAAAAGAAGAGAATCTAAAGGCAAAGGAGAAAAGGAAAGATATATCCATTTGAAATAAATATTAGCATTTTTATAAGAGCTTCTAACTCACTGGAATATTTTTAGCCTTTCTACAATGTAAGTAGCTGAGTCTGGATCAGTGTTGGGATTAGTAAGAGAATCCCTTAAATAAGGGCATTTAAATTCAGTCTTCCTAGGTGTTCTGTGAGTAAAAGTATTTGCAGATTTCTTATAACATTAATTTTAATTCAAATGCCACTGCCAGACATTTTTGATAAAGGAGTATTTATTTTTATAGTAAATGAATATGATATTCTCTTTAAAAGCATAATGTTTAGTATCTGAAGAACTGTTGCCAATATATTATTTCTCTGAGTGGGAGCTTAGAAAGAGTAATTTTTAACACAGCTGGTACTGTATTATATTTTATAACTGGTATTATTTATTACTTAAAGGTCAGCTAAATTTACTTTCAAACTTAAGATTTTTTCATGAAATAACTCCTTTAAGGAGGAAATAATTCTTAAAAAGAAGTATTTGTTTCTTATAGGTTCGAACAAGATCAGTTGGTGAATGTGTAGCATTCTATTATATGTGGAAAAAATCTGAACGTTACGATTTCTTTGCTCAGCAAACACGATTTGGAAAAAAGAAGTATAATCTTCATCCTGGTGTAACGTGAGTTTATTTTTTCTTTTGAGTCATTTTCACTAAGCTTTTCTAAATTTTTCTTGAGAGAATTGTGATTTTTAGACTCTTCTTTCTTTAAAAGGATAAAAGTTTACACTAATTTCAGTTTATCCATTTATTGACATCCTCCTAGGGTATTTAGACTTTCAGTGTCTTATAAAACATTGTAAACTACAGTTCATATTATTTGAGACAGCAAATTTATCAAAGTAGATGTTAAGAGTATATGTTTTCAGTAGTATTCCTGAGAGGAGATGGATCAGAAGAGCTGTGAAAGCATGTTTTTGTTAAATTCTGTTCCACTCAGTATAAGCACATGCAGTTTTGATTTAATAACACCGAGAGAGCAATAAGAATAGGAGAGACTGTCTTTTCTAAAACTTATAGGGCCATATGCCTAATAGTCCTTTAAAGAAGAAGGGAAATTAATATTTTTCCTTGCCCAATCTATTTTAGATCTTGGGAACCAAAAATAAGATCTGTATATAGATGCTGTCAAAGGAAAAAACATGGAAATGTAATAAATCAGGTCAAATTGTATTTTCTTTTTTGTTACAAAATATTTTATAGAGAAATGAACATGTACATGATAAGTTCCCTTTTTCTAAATATTCTGAAGCCTTTTCCTCTAAAAGAAATAATATTTAATAAATAATACAACTTTAGCTAACTCCTACTGATAGAGGGAGTATAGTTAGTTACTATATCCATTTTTTAAGCAAAATGCCTCATATGTCTAATCCAGTCCCCATACACCAAATTCTGTTAGCTTCTTTTAGTCTAGCTACTGAATGATACATTATCCCCAATCTCACTAGTAATGTGTTACTGTTAAGTACTTAGTAATAGCGTATCGAACCCTTTATTTCATGTATTGCTCTAAAATACTGATGAACTTTACAGTGAAATTCACTTTACCATACTTGCCTTTATTATTCCCTGTATTATGTTTATGGAATAAAAATAATGCAGAGTTGTGACTTCATTTGGTCAGCCTGCACCAGTAAAATTCTTAAGCCTAGCCAAATAATTGCCTTTGAAAGATGTGCTTATTTGCATATTCTTGTGCTTTTCAAACTACTCTACTGGACTGTTTCTTGGTCATATTCATTACAGGTGTTTCTTCTGGTCACTTCCATATCTGGAGTATTCAAACACTCTAAAATCCAAAGCAAACTTATCTGAAAGGGAATAAATGGGTATAATTGTCCTTGGAAATCATGAGACATTGAACTCTGCCCCATTCCTTTTTGTTCAAAGGCCATAATGAGTAGAATTTTATATATAACAGTATTCCAGTTTTTATATAATTGCTTATTATCATCAATTTATAGTTAAATTTTTATTTATTGGTAGCATTGAGACATAATAATGTAGAACTACATATAGCTATCCAGTCTTCAGAGTATATCTTAAAATAGTTTTCAAGCTATAGGGAAAAGCAATAGTAACATCTTTCATCTTTTCACCCATTTCAGAAATAAAGTTCATACACGAACTGCAGGCAGTCTGTCGTCATCAGCAATAAAAATATAAGAATTGCCATGCTTGGTCAGACCTATGGTTCATTCAGATTTCTCTTTCAGAAAGCATCACCAAGGGAAGTGTTGTGGGCTGGCTTAGTTGGTCCTCTGTGACGTCAGGCTCAACAGGTTAGGTAGGGATGTGCCACTAAACATTTTAGTTTTTCTAATAATCTCTCCATAGCTTCTTAAAAACCTTTTGAAGCTACTTATATCTGTCACCTTGATTCTTCTTAAGGTTTAAGAATTCTGTAGATGGAGTTCAGTTCAGTTCAGTTGCTCAGCCATTTCTGACTCTTTGTGACCCCGTGAATCGCAGCATGCCAGGCCTCCCTGTCCATCACCAACTCCCAGAGTTTACTCAAACTCATGCCCGTTGAGTCGGTGATGCCATCCACCCATCTCATCCTCTGTCGTCCCCTTCTCCTCCTGCCCTCAATCCCTCCCAGCATCAGGGTCTTTTCCAATGAGTCAACTCTTTGCATGAGGTGGCCAAAGTATTGGAGTTTCAGCTTCAGCATCAGTCCTTCCAGTGAACACCCAGGACTAATCTCCTTTAGGATGGACTGGTTGGATCTCCTTGCAGTCCAAGGGACTCTCAAGAGTCTTCTCCAACACCACAGTTCAAAAGCATCAATTCTTCGGTGCTCAGCTTTCTTCACAGTCCAACTCACATCCATACATGACCACTGGAAAAAACCATAGCCTTGACTAGACAGACCTTTGTTGACAAAGTAATGTCTCTGCCTTTTTTTTTTTTTTTTGTCTCTGCTTTTTAATATGCTGTCTAGGTTGGTCATATCTTTCCTCCCAAGGAGTTAGTGTCTTTTAATTTCATGGCTGCAATCACCATCTGCAGTGATTTTGGAGCCCAGAAAAATAAAGTCTGACACTGCTTTCACTGTCTCCCCATCTATTTCCCATGAAGTGATGGGACCAGATGCCATGATCTTAGTTTTCTGAATGTTGA
Organism: Cervus canadensis; assembly: GCF_019320065.1. Taxonomy (NCBI): domain Eukaryota; kingdom Metazoa; phylum Chordata; class Mammalia; order Artiodactyla; family Cervidae; genus Cervus; species Cervus canadensis. Next base: position 74,133,551 of record NC_057387.1, on the reverse strand, counting down.
GCTTTAAGCCGACTTTTTCACTCTGCTCCTCCACTTTCATCAAGAGGCCTTTTAATTCCTCTTCACTTTCTGCCATAAGGGTGGTGTCATCTGCATATCTGAGGTTATTGATATTTCTCCCAGCAATCTTGATTCCAGCTCGTGCTTCCTCCAGCCCAGTGTTTCTCATGATGTACTCTGCATATCGGTAGTCATAGTTAAAAGTAATCCCATATCTTCTCTTTTCTCAGGCTTTAAGAGTTAACAGTGTGTCCCCTGGTGTTACGGTATGAAGTGAAGAAATGTTTTCCTGCTAGACAAGAACAGTGTTTTGTAGTCTTCAACTATATTCCCTCTGGGTCTTTTGTAAAGTTTTTTTTTCTTTTTTTAACTGAAAACTTTTTTTTTTTTTTTGACTCCTCCTGATCCCTTTAGCTGTGTTAAGTCTCCTATGAGAAGCCATGACTAGACTGTATATTGCAGATGGGGAGAAATTGTGGTTTTCTCTGGCATAGAAATATTTTTGTAGTTTGCTTCCAAGACCTTCTCTTTCCATTAATAGTTGCACTTTAAGTGACCACACAAAATTTAAATGCCTTTAGACAAAAACATTAAGTTAGTGCCTTTAGACAAAAATTTGACTGAATTTTTCAATCTTCTCTTTAGTCAGAATGTATAGTTAAGAACAGATTATCCTGAAAGTTCTTTGCTTATTTTTCTGTTACATAGTTACCTTTGATTTGTTCACCAAAAGGAAGCACATTTGCCACTTTGCTGCCTATACATGACCTTTGATAAATCCTACTGCAGTCTTTCCATTCACTACCTAAAAGAATTGGTAGCCATATGCAAATGGAAGATTTTGCTGTAACAGCCTTGCAAATAATTATAATTTTTCTTTTTTTTAGTAAAAAATAACTTGGCATAATTCTAACTATTTGAATGCTTCTCCAACCCCCTGGGTGGTCTACTTACCTCCTCTTTCCTTAAGCATTCTGGATGGCATTAACCTTTAAGAAACAGTAGTAATAAGTCTTTAATGATGTCATTGTTATATTCAGAGATTTAAAATAATTTTGGTATCTCGTCAGTTCTAGTTTCCTTTGAGTGGCTTTTAACATCTTCCATTACCCACTCCCACTATACCAGATTTATTTCCAGCAATTCTTCCTAGTGCATTATCTATTTCTGTTAGTTTTAACTTCAGAAGTCCCTTTGGCATTGCATTCATCATGTTCATTCTGTTTCTGTGTGCTTCAGATTTGTTACCTAATTGTTCTATAATGATGAATGACATAAAGACAAGGAGATCTTAAAAGACCATCAAATTTAATTCCCTCCATTTATAGATGAGGAAGATAAAGCCTAAAATGTTAATTAGTTGCAGACTGTTTACCACAGACTTTCAGTAAAGTTCCAAGCCCTTCCATGGTTTCTTTCTTGTCCACATTCCTACTTACCCTGCTCACAAAATTCTGAAAGATTTGTCTTAATATTTTTATTATTCTTGTTCTGAGGGAATTTAAAAATAAATAATGTATTAAGGTTTTTATTGTACTTCTCTACACTGTGCAAACTTAGGCACCAATGATGCAGAGGTAAAGAAAGCAGACTGAACTCCCTGCCTTCACGGGATTATTCATTACAGGTGACATCAGACTTTTCCTGTAAAGAGCTGGAGAGTAAATATTTTAGGCTTTGCAGATGTTAAGTTCTTTTGAAACTACTTAGGTCTGCTGTTGGTGTGTAAGAGTTGTCATAGACACTATGTAAATGAATGGATATGACTGTTCAGTAACATATTATCCACAGAAATAAATCGCCAGCCCACAGGCCTTAGTTTGCTGACCTTTATTCTAGTGACTCAGTAGCACTTCATAGTTCATAAAACACTGTGCTACACATATCCTGTACAACAGCCCAGTACATAGGTCATGTATGATTACATGCATTTTATAACTAAAGACACGAAACCTGAGAGAGACAGGTATTTAGTTCAGATCTAACCTCAACCCAGTGTCGCTTACCACAAGTGTCATCCCATGCCATTGAGCTCAGAAATGATTTAGGGAAGACGTAAACTCAACCTCTGATGATGTGCGGGCAGACGAAGCTAGCAGATAAGCCCAGGAACTTTGCGAGCTTATTATAGCTCAGCTCTAACAGAAGGGTGATAAGAGAAAGTAACAGGAAGCTTCACGAAGGTATTTCATTATTAGGTCCTAGTTTGTCTTTCAGATATTGCCATAGTCATAAAATAATCTTTGTCAGCTTTACAGTTCAATTTGTGTTCAGAAATTCTTTTGTACTCCTTGTGATTGACATCATCCCTCTTCATTTACAGCCTTTCTGATTTCAGTTGGGCCACTCTGATCACTTGCCTACAATTTCTAAAGTTTTAAAACTGCCTGTTGGTCCGTAACATTTACTAGTGTAAAGCCCTCACACGTTTTCCTACAGACATTTAACCAAAAGGAGCTTTTGATTTAAATGTTCACACTGGGATTAATGTAAGAGAAAATTAGGGTATACTTGCTAATAAAGCCTTGTAAATTTAACCTCAGTCAGTTTTAATTTTCAGCTGTTTTTAATATAAGAAAATAATTATTGTTTCCCTCAATTTTAAGGGATTACATGGATCGTCTTCTAGACGAAAGTGAAAGTGCTGCTTCCAGTCGAGCACCATCTCCTCCCCCAACTGCCTCAAACAGTAGCAACAGCCAGTCTGAGAAGGAAGATGGCACCATAAGCAATAGTAATCAGAATGGTAAGCAAGCAGAGAAGCACTTGTATTTCTTCATAATGATGGGCACTTTTCCTTCAATAGCCTGGGAAATTCGGTTTCTGTGTCTGTTCAACCCTCAAAGCAGACCTAAAGTCATAAATTCCAGATGAAACATAATATCAGGGTGCATATATACTAACACAGAGAATATGTACAAGTTAATTGGAAAGAATTCCCATTGATATCACTAAAAAGTACATTTAATAAAGTATACCATCAACAGTGACCATTTCTTTTAAGAAAATAGCATCTATTTTCTTATCAGGTTGGAATGTCTAGATGTAAGTGTTAAGTCTTAGACCAGAACTCCAGCCATTTCATATCAGAAGTACACAGATATGAAATACTTTGAGTACTTATAACAGTCTAGCAGGAAACCACTTTAAGCATATAAATGGAAAAAAGCAGATAACAAGGGTACCTTTTAAATATTTTTTCTCCTTGATAGCATAATAACCTAGAAAGGTAAGAAAAGATAAAACAGATGTGTCAGCCTGTGCATTAATATTATACAGAGACATTCATTTTTATGCCCATGAAAAAGAAACACATATTTGAGATTAAGATAGGTTCTGGTTTAAAATATATAGTGGACTGAGGATCAGTAAGGCCTGGTCAGAGAATTTTCTTGATTTCTACTTTAATTAAAATAGTCTTAAGACCATCTCTAAGCAGAAAGTAATAAATCTTCTCTGATCCTCTTTAATAGGAAACTGGTAAATTAGAGATAAGCTCTGCCCACCTGCATTCTGATGTAACAGTTTTAGGGGAGGGCCAGTGGAGAGCTAATCCCTTCCCCCCCTCAAAAACTAGAAGAGGAACATTGAACAATTTGACCTTTCTTCTGATCTTTGCTCTCACACTGGCATTTAATATACTGTGGTGAATATACTTTTTCATTTAATGATCCCTTTCCATTCCCTCATTACTTCCCCTCTAAGAACAAGCCAAACAAATATTAGGGCTCAGCAGCCATTTCCTGATTCAAGAACATTCAGGTTCACTGACATGATTTCTGATGCCAGTCACAACCATCCTAAAGTTGAATAAGCAGCTGAGATTGACCTTGGTACTAGGGTGGAAAGTCAGGTGGGCAGACGATTGGTAGTACAGTCAGCCCTCTGTTTCTGCAGGTTCCACATCTGCAGATTCAGCCAAGTGCCTGTCAAAATACTTAAGGAATAATCTCTAGAGTATATGTAATACCTAATAAAATGTAAACACTATTTAAGTATTTGCCAGCACAAAGTAAATTCAAGTTTTTGCCTTTTGGAACTTTCTGGAATTTTTTTTTTAAGTGTTTTGATAGGCAGTTGGTTGAATCTTTTTAACCATTTGATGATAACATGCAGTTAGCCTAGGAAGAGTGTTCATGAATTACTTAACACATTACTCCGCCCAGAAGCGATTCACATGCAATACAATTAAGATTTCCAGGCTTTTCAAGGAAAGGAAGACCTTTCCAACCCAATTGTCTTTTTTCGTAAGGGGCTTTAATTAGTGTCTTGAAATCTAATAGTGATTTTTGACCTAATGATCGTTTAACCTAGCTTCTTGTGCTTACTGTGGAAAAATCACTCCTTTTATATCATATGGTGCATAATCCCATAAGCAGTTATGGTTTGAGTGCATTTCTGAGTTGAGAAAATAGAATACTTTCTTTGACCAAAATGTGTATTTGAGGCTCATTCTTTATAGTGAATATTTTTCAGGTAATTAAATTTTCATTTTCTCCAGTAGCACATTCTGTATTTTACATTAAGCATTCACAAAATTTGTCTTCCATTTTGCAGTCAACTGTAACATGACCTTTTGTTACATTATTAATTATGCAGTTTCTTTTCTCAGTCTATTAGGAAGGAATTTGTGTTTGCCTTTAGCATTTTCAAGTGTATGCTTGTATAGTGCAGGCATTAATTTAACATTATGACAGATTAATGTTAAGAATGAAAAAGTCATGTCATCTTGCTTTTGTAAGGCAATTAGAAAACTCAAGCTTCTATAGAAAGAATATAATTTTTTCATTGTTTTAGAAAGTTACAAACTGCTCAACCTGAATAATTTATGAATATCTTTGCTTTAACTCAGCTTATTTAGACTGCTGGTGGATCCATTGCTTATTTGTTGTCATGTAAATACCAGCATGCTATTAATACATACCAAATCCTGGTCTTAATTGTTTACATTCATTAGCTTAATCTTCACAGCAGCCCTATAAATTTGTTATCCTCATTGTATATGTGTGATCAGACTGAGGTACAAGGGAGTATAAATAATTTGCCTAAGGTCACACAGCTACTAAAGTAAATAGAGCCAGAATTCAAACTATATATATACACACACACACATATTTGATACCTCACTTCCTTGATAAAAAGTTATTTTACAGCTGTTTATAGCACTTTTATAATAATTTATGAATTTAGCTTTATAATATTAGCAGTTTCTTTCATGTCTCTTCCAACCAAGGGGTGTCATCTAATGGACCAGGTGAAACATTAAACAAAGAAGAAGTGAAAGTTGAAGGATTACATGTTAATGGACCAACAGGTGGAAGTAAGAAACCACTTCACACAGATATGGATACCAATGGTTATGAAACAGATAACCTAACCACTGACCCAAAAGTCGCCCATATGACTGCAAGAAATGAAAATGATTTTGATGAAAAAAGTGAGAGACCTGCCAAAAGGCGAAGGGTAAACAGCAATGGAAAAGAAAGTCCAGGTGGTTCTGAGTTTTTCCAAGACACAATCTCACATGGAAAATTTGAAGAACTTGAGAACACAGATGACTAAACTTTAGTTTCTTTGGAGTAAATTCTGGTGTGACTAAAATTTTCAGGGTTGATGGGTTACCTTAAAAAGTTGATTTCCTTGAAGCAGTTGGTTAAAATTTGAATTGAGTCCTAACTTGAGTAAATAAGATTTTATAATTCTGCCTTTTGCATATTTTTTGCTTTAAAATTGTAAAGGCCCTTTTAAGGAAATAACAGTTTAGTAAATTTGAATGAACTACAGATAGATCTGTACCTTCTCATTTGATGTATTAATCCTAAAATTTCACTACAAGGTACTTTTTGCTTAGTTTGATGGCAGAGAAGAAAAAAACAAGTTCAAATTTCTGATTAACACCATTTTTCAGAGTTTCTTAAAGTGTCTTTTATAACAGACATTTTTCTCTCCATACAAATTGAGTATCATTATTAAGGAAACCCTATGAATCCTGAAAGTTATGCTAGCATGATTTTTTTATATATAGAAGTTTAAAAATAAACCAAGTCAGGTTTGTATATGTAAAATTGTTGACATCAATGATGTCTTTCCATATTCTTATCTGGGCTTAAGAAATACATTCTGTATTTTTCCAGATTCTTTGTAGCCTTTGAAAGATTTTTACAGTACATATGTCTTGACTGAGCTGTCCTTTCTTAACACAAAAGCTTGTATAATTTTCTTAACTTGTACAGTTGGTAAACTTTTATGAGAGGAATTGATATTCTGAGTCTGTCAGCTTTCATTTTATTTTGCTAAGGTTTTTCTAATGAATTTTTAAGTGTTTGTGTAGTAACTGAGTCATGTTTCTTATCCAGGTGGTAAAAGCATTCATAAAGGATTGTGAACATTTGTTTTTTCAAGTTTTTACTTAAGGACAAATAGTTTGAGAACTGAAATTAAGCATGATACTTAGATCACATAGTTTGTTTTGCATTTGTTATAATTTTCAAAATTATTTTTGAAGCAAAACAGAAGTTTAATGTTGACTTCAAGTGCTTAAATGTATCATGCTGACCAGAATCCCATTCAGTTATTTTTATATGCTTTATAAAATTTCCCATTTTTGCATTAAACAGGGGAAAAGGTCAAGTGATACTTAGATATTAGCACACACAAGGAGTTGGCAGGCAACGATACTGATTTTATGAGGAAAAAGTGATAAACTTATCTGGTGGAAATAGATCACCAGATAATTAGATTTCCAATTACAATCCAGCTTTTCATATTTGATAGTGCATTTCCAAAGTGAAAATAAGCTATTCAGTAACCATTGCTCTGTGTGATTACAAATAGGATCATCCATTCACAAAGAGTTGGACACGACTTGAGTGACTGAACTGAACTGATTTTGCATCACCTTGCAAGAGTGCCATTTTATTTTTAGTGCAAAATTCTTATTTTAAAAAAATGTAGTTTTATACAGCTGATAGACCAACCTATATCCAAACTTTTATAAAAGATTATTAACTACTCTTATCACACAGACATATCCCCAGATATTTCTAGCAGTTCATTTTCAGCCATCAAAGAGCCAGTGTCTTTTTAGAATATATCTTCTGTGGTCTTGTTTTTAATGGCTCAACTGTCTAATGCAATTGAGTAGAGGTTTGCACTGAGAAATTATGGTTTAGGCCTTATCCTCCATGAAGTATTACTATTAACCTATGTTCAGACTGCTTCCCTCCACCAATGTGAACAACTTTTTTCCCCCAAACAGTGTTAAAAGCCACTTTACAACACTTGACTTTACATGATGTAGATTCACTGTTATTACGTATAGATCCAAGTAAATCAAAGTTTTGGGTGAATGTGGTGAGAAGCGTGAGCTTTTTGTTGTTTTTGTTTTACCTAGAACATTAATTTATCCAGAATGGCAGCTTTAGCAGATGGTCACAATCCATTTTCTAAATCAAATTTTATTATATGAATCCAAAGTATCCTAGCTCTTTTTCAAAGATGGTCTATAGAAATAGTGATGATGTACTTTTTTTAAGTTGTTGGCAATATTAGAGGTGCCATTTTCACCTTTTTTTAAAAGATGCATTTTGTTAGCAGGTTTGTGAAGTTCTTGCAAACTGATATTACAGGAACATTTTAAATAAATTCTCAGGCATGTTTGCAAATACGGCACATGTTGTATACATGTTAGGAAATTTTACTTTTCTTAATCTTTTTAAAGTCTGCCTAATGAAAAACATTCCACTATTATAATACATAATGCTCAGCTTTTCATAGAGAAATATTTAATTGTATTTTATGTTTATACAAGTATTTGACACAGTACATTGTTCTTTATAATGCAGCCACTATAACTTGATAAGTCATTGCACTACTTTAAAAAATTTTAGTAATATCATGAATTTAATTTGCTTAAGATTTAGTACATTTCATAACTCTTGACAAACTGCATTGGGAAAAGAAGCCTTCGTTAATAGTTACTTAGTCTCCCTCACCCCATACCTACCCCCAGCAAAGCACTATCTTCATTTGGAATGGTATTCTGTTCTATGATGTGTTTTCAAATAGAGTTCAAAATTTGCAACTCAGTTCAACAAAACAAATCTGTTGAGCTTTAAAACGTATTTGAAATAATATTTAAATAGGCATTTAAAATTATGGATTAATGTTTTAAAATTTATGCATAATAATTTTGCACTGTAAAATAATCCCCTCCCCCTGTTCCCTGTCTGCCATTCTGAATATGCTTATTAAAATATTTTTTTAAACATATTTGCCTACATAATGCTTTGTGAATGATTTTTAGTAGATTGAGTAGGTGTTAATTATAGATTTTAAGTTTGAATGATGCAGTTTACAGCGTGAATGTATACAGTTTGTTCTTTCAGCTCCTAGACGAGGGTGTGAAATAGTGTTTCAGTGGCTCCTGACCCCTTTTACCTCATGGGTAAATGGACAGATGATGTTTTTTTGTCCTCCAGAGAGATCCTTAGGTCTGTGGACCTCTATTCACCCATTTCTCTTTCTCTGAACTACTTAAAAACATTTTGTTTCCTTCTTTTACAGTGCAATTTATATCACATAACAGTTTTGCAAAAAAATTTCGCTTTACTCTCAACAGAAAATTGAGTGGGCATTTTGAAAAGTGCGGGCTGAAGAATTTTCCAGGCAAGATGTGTGCTGATGACCCTTGGGGTGTGTAACCAGCTCTGCTAAATATCACATGTAACCACTGCTAAATACCAAATCAGAAATAAAGGTTTTTCTAACTATAATCCATATTTATGCAAAGTACCAGTGAGGAAAACCATATAAATCTCTCCCTAAAAATGACCTTCCTATATCATTACACTTACTGATTATTTAAACTTTTTATCATAAAATCAACTCTGCTGTTTAGTAATCAGGTTTATCCTTTGCAAAATCTTATCTGCCCCATGTTATGGACTGACTTTATGTATTTAAACATTTGCACTAATCTCTGTCTTCTAATACCAATTATCCATAACCTTATTTCTTTTTTACCCTTAGTATTGTGCTGGCATCTTTGACATCTGACATCTGTGTTTTTTCTTTACCAAACATGATTATTTTTTATCTTGTTTTTATACTAGGTCCTGTGACTTTTTTAGAATATATAATATACCGTTGACCCTTGAACTACACAGGTTTGAACTGTATGGGTCCATTTACATGCAGATTTTCTTCAGTAGTAAATACCACATGATCCATGCTTGGTTGAATCTGTGGGTGTGAGACACTGGATGACAAGAGGAATACCATACCGAGGGCAGACCGTAAATTACACACACAGTTGCAACTGGGTGGAGGGTCAGCACCCCAGCCTCTGTGTTGTACAAAGGTCACCTGTACTTAAAGTTTCATTTTGCTTGTTCCAAGAAGTGAACTTGAATGTGCATTTAAAGTCTGCTTATTCTGTGAAGAACATTGAGGAATTGCCATTTAAACTGGGGTTGAACTTCCAATTCTCCTTTGTCCAAATTGATGGTAAAACCTTCTTCACATTTAGAAGTCAATGATGACAAGTTCTCATCATGTTAACGTATGCAATATTCAGCAAACGTTTGGGCCCGTACTTGTGCTGGCTACTGTGCTTAGCTTACGGCATCAGAGATGTAGCATGTTCTTCCCAAGGCATTAGGTGCGTACAGCAGTGTGAGTGTATGCTGAGCCCAAGGAGGGCACCGGAACAGAGTAGGCATGAGCTCAGGGGAATAAAGAGCTAACCACTGTTGGCCCATAATTCTAGCTAAGTAAGATCTTCCTTGAACTTAGTGTATTTGTTAGAAATTAAGCAACTATAAGAGGAACTAAACAGCCTCTTGATGAGGGTGAATGAAGAGAGTGAGAAAGCCGGCTTAAAACTCAGCATTCAGAAAACTAAGATCATGGCATCTAGTCCCATCACTTCATAGCAAATAAAAAGGGAAAAAGTGGGAAACGGTGATAGATTTTCTTTTCTTGGGCCACAAAATCACTGCAGCTGATGACTGCAGCCGTGAAATTTAAAAACACTTGCTCCTTGGAAGAAAAGCTGTGACAAACCTAGGCAGTGTATTAAAAAGCAGAAATGTCACTTTGCTGACAAAGGTCCATATGGTCAAAGCTAAGATTTTTCCAGTAGTCATGTATGGATGTGAAAGTTGGTTCATAAAGAAGGCTAAGCGCCAAAGAATTGATGCCTTCAAATTGTGGTGCTGGAGAAGACTCTTGAGACTCCCTTGGACTGCAAGATCATCAAACCAGTCCGTCCTAAATGGGAATCCTGACTATTCAAGATATGGGAAAATGGGAAACCCTGACTATTCATTGGAAGGACTGATGCTGCAACTGAATTGATACTTTGGCCACCTGATGCGAAGAGCCAACTCACTGGAAAGGACCTGTATGCTGCAAAGATTGAAGGTAAGGAGAAGGGCAGGAGAGGATGAGATGGTTGGATAGCATCACTGACTCAATGAATATGAATTTGAGCAAATTCTGGGAGACAGTGAAGGCCTGGGGAGCCTGATACACTGCAGTCCATGGGGTCACAAGGAGCTGAACATGACAGCTACTGAGCAACAACAAGCGACAGAAATGTGTGAGCCCCATAAGAAGGCTTTTGTTTTTACCATTTCCTGCAGGGCTGATTATAACAGCCATGGCTTATTCAGGACTCACCCCCTGTTACTCACTTTCCAGGGAGAACTACTATAAGGTAAGGAGACTTGATCTGAAGTTTGAGAGAGGTGAAGGCTAATGCACATTTAGCCTGATTAAAATTCCACTTTTTGCTACTCTCACTAACACTTATGGTTGACTGTAGAGTTGGCTGAACACGTCTTTCTGCACACCAACTAGAAAGTGTGTTTATAGAGTTCGGTAAGTTTTAAATGGTCTTCCTCTTTTTCTCTGAAAGACCAATTAAGTGTATAAAAAGCTTAAGGTCTTAAAGAGAAAAAGATATGGACCCTGAATTGGGGTAGTTTCTTTCAGAAGCGAAAGAGATCAAGTAGAGAATGGCATCAGAGTCACTTCAGATTCCTAACCAGGAAATCTAGGTTTAGGGAGAGAACTTGCCCTTAGTCTACTCCTGTCACTAGGATGCTTTAGCGGAGTGAACGTGAGAAACCAGTTCCAGCTACAAGCTAAAGAGGTGCCAGTCATCCTGAGCATGGATACTCCGTTAACCTCCTCTGAACACAGTTGTAGACAGTGGGTTTACTTGGTTGGCTGGTGGTTCTGAGTTTTCAAACACCCTGAATTACCTGCTTCGTTAACTGCTTTGCCCTGTGGCCTCGTCGCTGCATTGCTTTTTGCATCTGCCTCCACTGTTTAGTAGGCAGGCATCTGCATTTTAAAAACACACTCTAAAGACAGTTGGGCTGTGTCCACAAATTTCATAAGTGGCTAATGCTAGTAGTAATACTGAACCTAAAATGGCCAAATGGCTCTCTTAGCTGTCTTACCTCCCACAATCCTGCGTCACACCTTTAGTGAAAAGAGCAGGGTATTCGCGCTTTTGTTAAAGGGATATGTTTCATGTAAATATTTGGTTAGGAAAATCAATGAAGGTCATATGCCAAAAATAATAGTTATTTCTAAGTGCTGGGATTATGGTGGTCTTAAAAACAAGTCTTCTATGTAGCGCTTGCCACAGGTGCCATTTTGATTTTGTAGGGTTATCCCCTCCTGATCATAAGTCTCATGAAAGAGGGCCATGTTTTCTTCACCGTATACCCAAATCCAACCACAGTGCCTCTTGCCTTACAGATAGCTCAAATATTTGCTCACTGGGCATGTTAAGCTGCTTTTCCAATTACTTATAATAACCACTTTTCCTATGTGCTTTTAAAAGGGCCAGGCCCAACTGACTAGACTCATGGGAGATTTTCCCACTTGATTTCCCTGTACCTTTGGGGATAAAGCCTAAATTGTACATGAAATATTAACCTCCCCCCTCCACCTTTCTTCATTTGTGAAGGTACATTTTCATTTAGACACTCCCATCAGTTAATACCATTGCTGGTAAAGATACTACCAGTTGCCTTGGGACTTTGTTTTAGCTCTGACAGCAAGGATTTTGAAACTTATTTCCTCAAAAAGTTTCTAGTTAAAATTATGAAAACAGCATCTCCCATTGCTTTTGTTAACTCTATATACCTCAACATAAGGGCTTCCCAGGTGGCGCTGGTGGTAAAGAGCCCTCCTGCCAACGTAAGAGACACAAGAGACGTGGGTTCGATCCCTGGGTCAGGAAGATCCCCTAGAGGAGGGCATGGCAACCCCCTCCAGTCTTCTTACCTGAAGAATCCCATGAACAGAGGAGCCTGGCACACTACAGCCCATAGCATTGCAAAGAGTTGGACACGACTGAAGCAACTTGGCACACCTACCTCAACATTCTTCCTCTCCCTAAAGTCTGTTGTTGAGGGGTGGGGGTGGGAAAAAGGGTAGAGGGGCTACATGGGTGAGGGGAAGAAACATTCAACATGAATGTCAGTGGTTACATGGCTAGCCTGCATCACCATCTGGGCTCCACTTTAGTTGGAGCCTACTCTTTAGTTGAATTTTAGATTAAGTATCCTGTTGAAAAGTCATCTTATTATAGTTAAAAACAATATTTCTGAAGCAGGGTCAGTTATATCCATCACTGACTCAATGGACATGAGTTTGAGCAAACTCGGAGACAGTGGAAGACAGGAACCTGGCGTGCTGCAGTCCATGGGGTCACAGAATCAGAAAAGATTTAGCAACTGAATAAAGCATTTACACGGTATATCCCATAGGCCAGCAGTGAAAGCAGTGAACTTAACCTGATGGCTTGGAGCCTCACTGTTTTTAATCAGTACTTCTAAATATTTCTTTTCAGAACAGATAGCTGAAAGCCCCACAGTGCCTGGCCTTGTTATTTCCTTATTTCTGTTTATACCTCATACTGTACCTCATTTCCACCAACAGACAGTCTAAAATGTGCACAGTTGACCATTAACACAGATTTGAACTGTGTGGGTCCTCTTATATGAGGATATCTTTTTCCAATAAATAGAGTATCTGCATTTTCATTTTGCAGATCTTTAAGTGTGGAGAAAAATTTGTGTTTGATTAGAGATCACAATACCTGGAATCAAAAGAACTAGGGTTTGAGTCCTGATTGTATCCAAAATGGCTCAGCTTCCTGCCTTTGGATAAATCATTTACTAATTCCTTTGTTTTTGAGGCAGACACAGCAGGACTCAGGTTTTCAACTGCTCAGGGTTGGGGTAAGCATCTCTAATAGCTCCATTATTCAAAGGTCAACTGTGCTTAGAATCTTCCTGTTCAAACAGCATTTTTTACACTATGCCACCTCTTTGCATTCTACCCATCCAAATTCAGCCATATTTCAAGATTTCTCCTCTTGATTTAGCCATTACTTTTTAATCTTAAAGCTTCCCTGGTAGCTCAGATGGTAAAGAGTCTGCCTGCAATGAGAGAGACCCAGGTTCAATCCCTGGGTCAGGAAGATTCCCTGGAGGAGGAAATGGCAATCCACTCCAGTATTCTTGCCTGGAGAACACCATGGACAGAGGAGCCTGGCAAGCTACAGTCCATGGGGTCACAAAGAGTCAAACACAACTGAGTGACTTCACTCACTCATAATCTTATGCTAAAGAAAACACTAAAACTGCCCATCTGTAAAGCACAATACCCACAGTGATATCACAGAGATTATAAATCACACATGGGAATGTTTATCCCCAGAACCTACTAGATGCTCAGTAGTTGCACAGATTTATAATCCCTTATCGAAAATCCCTGTAGCCCTAATTTTTCAGATTTTAGGGAGGTAATATGTATATTTTATAAGAGATCCATAGCAGAGTATAGAACCACTTAATGTCCAAAATAAAACGTGTTCATGGCTTCCCTGGTGGCTCAGTGGTAAAGAATCCACCTGCCAATGCAGAAGACATGGGTTCAATCCCTGATCTGGGACAATCTCACATGCCACGGAGCAACAGAGTCTGTGTGCCACAATTATTGAGCCTGTGCTCTAGAGCCCGCGGGCCACAGCTACTGAAGCCTGCATGTCCTAGAGCCTGTGCTCTGCAACTAGAGAAGCCACTGCAATGATAAGTCTACACTGCAACTAGAGTAGCAATTTGCCGCAACCAGAGAAAGCCCATGCGGCAACAAAGACCCGGCACAGCCAAATTAAGTTATTTTTTTTTAAAGCTGACTTTTAAAATACGTATTCATATTCATACAAATGTTAGGTCAAATATCATTGCCAAATGAGTCTGGCAACGAACTCAAGAAAAAAAGAAAATGGTTTTCAGAGTAATGTGAATTTCAGAATTACAAACTTGCAGTGGCTTCAAATTTGGTAGCAGTCACTTAGCAGTTGATTCCAATTTCCTTCACTTTGCTATATAACGGGCCAAGAGGCAGGTAATCAGGAAGCCAAAAGTAAACTAGCACAGTGTGCTCTGATAGGTACAACAGCTCCAACAGAACGCTGTACACTGGGCCTTCTGCAGAGCCAACAAGAAGCCTATAAATGAAGCAGCAGCCGGGTGAAAGGAACCTGCCAGAGCCCAGAGTCAGCAACGATTTAGCAACTGGAACCTCCCACTCAGTCCTCAAATTTTTTGGAAGGGAACACATAAGGCCTAAAATGGGGAAATGACAGGTCTAAAGTTCAACAGGCTTAGATTGAGCTTAGATAAGCTTCCCTTTGTTCTCTTCCTTCACAACCTTAATAGTTTATGTATTCTTGGCTAGGACCATGGGTTCAACCCTTAGCTTATCAGTCCCTCTGGCCAGGGGAGTGAAGTCCTATCAGCCACCTTGCAGGCAACTCATAAGGTGGCAGCCCCTTTTGGATTCATTTGGCTAGGATGGTTGGTGAAGAGCCATTCATTCAAAAGGAGCACGTGCTGGTCACAGACGAAGGGTCAAGGTGGCTGAAACAACATTGTTACAAATACTACCGGGTACCATATTGAGTGGTTGCCATTTCATGCACTGGGATCAGTTCAGTTCAGTTCAGTCGCTCAGTCGTGTCCGACTCTGCGACCCCATGAATCGCACCACGCCAGGCCTCCCTGTCCATCACCAACTCCTGGAGTTTACTCAAACTCATGTCCATTGGGTCCGTGATGCCATCCAGCCATCTCATCCTCTGTCGTCCCCTTCTCCTCTTGCCCCCAATCCCTCCCAGCATGAGGGTCTTTTCCAATGAGTCAGTTCTTCACATCAGGTGGCCAAAGTATTGGAGTTTCAGCTTCAGCATCAGTCCTTCCAATGAACACCCAGGACTGATCTCCTTTAGGATGGACTGGTTGGATCTCCTTGCAGTCCAAGGGACTCTCAAGAGTCTTCTCCAACACCACAGTTCAAAAGCATCAATTTTTCGACGCTCAGCTTTCTTCACCATCCAACTCTCACATCCATACATGACCACTGGAAAAATCATAGCCTTGACCAGATGGACCTTTGTCAGCAAAGTAATGTCTCTGCTTTTTAATATGCTATGTAGGTTGGTCATAATTTCCTTTCCAAGGAGTAAGCGTCTTTTAATTTCATGGCTGCAGTCACCATCTGCAGTGATTTTGGAGCCCAAAAAAATAAAGTCTGACACTGTTTCCACTGTCTCCCCATCTATTTCCATGAGGTGATGGGACCAGATGCCATGATCTTAGTTTTCTGAATGTTGAGCTTTAAGCCAACTTTTTCACTCTCCTCTTTCACTTTCATCAAGAGGCTTTTTAGTTCCCCTTCACTTTCTGCCATTAAGGGTGGTGTCATCTGCATATCTGAGGTTACTGATATTTCCTCTCCAGCAATCTTGATTCCAGTTTGGTGCTTTCTTCCAGCCCAGCATTTTCCTCTATGATTACCTCTGATATAAGTTAATAAGCAGGGGTGACAATATAACAGCCGTGATGTACTCCTTTTCCATTTGAACCAGTCTGTTATTCACTGTCCGTTCCCTAACTGTTGCTTCCTGACCTGCATCAGTTTTCTCAATGAGGCAGGTCAGGTGGTCTGGAATTCCCATCTCTTTCAGAATTTTCCACAGTTTGCTGTGATCCACACAATCAAAGACCTTGGTGTAGTCAATAAAACAGCAGTAGCTATTTTTCTGGAACTCTCTTGCTTTTTGGATGATCCAACGGATGTTGGCAATTTGATCTCTGGTTCCTTTACCTTTTCTAAATCCAGCTTGCACATCTGGAAGTTCACGGTTCATGTATTGCTGAAGCCTGGCTGGGAGAATTTTGAGCATTACTTTGCTAGTGTGTGAGATGAGTACAATTGTGCAGTAGTTTGAGCACTCTTTGGCATTGCCCTTCTTTGGGATTCGAATGAAAACAGACCTTTTCCAGTCCTGTGGCCACTGCTGAGTTTTTCCAGATTTGCTGGCATATTAAGTGCAGCCCTTTAATAGTATCATCTTTCAGGATTTGAAATAGCTCAACTGGAATTCCATCACCTCACTAGCTTTGTTCGTAGTGATGCTTTCTAAGGCCCACTTGACTTCACATTCCAGGATGTCTGGCTCTAGATGAGTGATCACACCATTGTGATTATCTGGGTCATGAAGATTTTTTGTGTAGTTCTTCTGTGTATTCTTGCCACCTCTTCTTAATATCTTCTGCTTCTGTTAGGTCCATACCATTTCTGTCCTTTATCAAACCCATCTTTGCCTGAAAATTTCCCTTGATATCTCTAATTTTCTTGAAGAGATCTCTAGTCTTTCCCATTCTGTTGTTTTCCTCTATTTCTTTGCATTGATCGCTGAGGAAGGCTTTCTTCTCTCTCCTGGCTATTCTTTGGAACTCTGCATTCAAATGGGAATATCTTAAATCAAAGTCACAACATTGTTTTCCCCAACCTACAAAATGGGAAACTAAGCCACCTTGAGAAGATGAAAGACCTTTCCAATCATTTGGATTTTGTCCACTTTCTATTTTTCCAAGTCAGATCTTTGCATTGCTTTCAGGAAAGAGGTGCTGTGAGGTAAAAAGTACATGTTGCTCACTAACAACATTTTCTCCTAGACTATTTCTCACAAGTCAGTTCTGAAAGAACAAAGTCCCCAAACTGGTGGAGGGGGGAGGAGGCGGGGATGGGGATATGGCCCAGAGGCTCTGGGAAAAGCTGGAATGCAAGTCTCATCATCTAGCAAGACATCAGAGGAACAGCCACGCAGGGACAGGACAGGCCGCACACAAGGCATCGGAACAGGAAGAGAAACTACCCCTGTAGCAAAGTTTGGAATCTGTGCTGTCACCTGCCTTCAAAGGACACAGAGTTAGTCACTAAGAGTGGCCATGAGGGGCTGAAGGTGAGAAGGTGCCCCGTCTACATTCCAGGCATCATACAACTCCCTCAAATCTTGTCTAACCTTAGAGAAGGACTAAGATTGAATGTCCTGGTAAGTGGCAAGATGGGGACTCATCTGATTTGATTTAAAGGAATATCTTGACGCTCCCTCCACACCCAAACATTACACCCTACTGCAGCTCTAGGAACTCAGAGCATATGGGAGGCCGTACACAAAGGCAGGTGTATATTCTGTGAAGCAAGAAACTTCTCACAATTTCCACCGCCCAGCAATGGGAACTTCCTGTGCCTGTTTTTTCATCTCTAAAATAAGTTTAATAACGTGATACTTTAGAGAGTTAAAATGTATCAATATGTAAGGTGCCCACAAAAAATGCCTACCTAGCACTTAGCAAATGCTCAGTAAATTTATTTTTACTGCGGATAATGCAAGTACTCTATTTCATTGCTACACACCAAATTTACCTTTGTGGAAAACACTTGGAAACCTAAGATAAATACCTTAAAAATGTTCATGTTTGGTCTCCTGAGGCCAGATTTAGGTTAAAAAAAAATAAACAACTCACCAGTTTTACTTATATACAAAAATTAGAAACAAATTTCATCATCACCTACTAATTCTATCTCCTAAAATAATGCAAATCCTGTTTCTCTTCCATGCTTTCACAGCCACGTTAGGGCCCCAGTTTCTCACCAGGACCATGCATCCTTCTCTAGTTGAGGTACTTACCTGTACAATCCCCCCTTCTTTGACCTTTCCCTGACAACATTCTCATCTGACCTAAAGTAGTTCCTTGCTTTAGGCATAATGGCAGCCAGTGGACCAAACCTGGCTGGCAGATTTGTTTTCATTTAAATGCCTTTAAGCAGGTAGGTACCACAAGCCCTACCGCTAACTATTATGTGTGTTGATTGCGGTTATTCAGAGTCACAATTTTTACCTGCCTGGCCCCTGTAAGATTTGAATTCATCAGTCTACAGTATACAATCCAAACACTGCAGCTGGCATGATCTTCCTAAAATGAAGAAAAGGCCATGTTTCTGCCTTGCTGTGCTCAGTAAATGTAGCTACTGACTGGATGTATTCAATTCAAGAAATACTGTGTCCCTACAAACATATCCAGCACTGCTCTAGGTGCCAGGGACACTAGAGCAAACAAAACAGACCAACATCTCTGCCTTCGTTGAACTTAAATTTCATCAGAGGAGACAAGTGCCGTGGAGGTGAGGCATGGGAAGAGGTCGGGGGTGTGGTGGGGTACCACTTTAGACAGGCTGGCCAAGACAGGATGCCCCAGAGAGATGGGGGCATGCATTACAAGGACATTGGGGGAGGGTGGAATGCATTCCAGATAGAAACATATACAACGGCCCTGGAATGTTGGAGGCCTGTACCTCCAGTACTTTCTCAGTTGAATCCTAGCTGTCCTTTAAGAATCAGCTCAAATGCTCTTTCTCCCAAGAGATTTTCTTACCATTCCCAGTTAAGATGGCATTCTTCCTCCCACAGCTTCTTACATATAGCTCAGATAATTTCATGATTCTGTCATCATTTGTAGATATTGTCCTCAAAAATATTCATTGAAAAAAAATAAGCTACCTGAAGGATAAGCAGACACGATGAGGCACTCTGATGAACTCTCCTGCTGCAGTCTCCTAAAACAGGGAGGTTATCTGCAATTCTTTAAGTAGGCTTTGGAATCAAAGTTCAGATCTAAGTTTATCAGCTGAGGGACAAATCCCTCAGCCTTGCTTAAGGTACCATTTGTATGGCAATACTGTAACATGAAAACACATGATATGATGTTTTAACTCCATGAAAGCATATAGTAGGCATAATATAAATAAGTAATACTGCTTTTCCTTCTTGTAAAACAAACGGTGGCTCAGATGGGAAGAATCTGCCCGCAATGCAGGAGACCTGGGTTTAATTCCTGGGTGGGGAAGAGCCCCTGAAGAAGGGAATGGTTACCCACTCCAGTATTCATCCCTGGAGAATTCCACGGACAGAGGAGCCTGGCGGACTACAGTCCATAGGGTTGCAAAGTCAGACACAACTGAGCGACTAACAGTTTCACTTTCCTATCATATAGCCCCCAGTGGCAGCTGCTGCCACAAGAGGGCACCATCAGCACAGCTGAAAAGCATGGCTGGTTGCTCTGCCTTCTCAGATTGAACCAGCTACCAGCTTCACCAGCTTTAAATCCACTGTGTATGAACTCTGAAGAATGCCACCAACAGACAGGCCTATGGTGGTGGTAAGATAGGTACCACCAAGTTTATTCACCAAGTTTATTACAGGCAGACTAGGAGAAGGAAGAATCTAGTTTGAGAACTTCCCTGGTTGTCCAGTGGTTAAGAATCTGCCTTGCAACAGAAGGGATGCAGGTTTGATCCCTGGTCCGGGAACTAACACCAGGGGGAGCAGTGAGGGGGAGGTGGGGGGCGTGGCAACTAAGCCCCAAGTACTGAAACTGCATACCCCAGAGTCTGGAATCCACAACTAGGGAGCCATACAGAAGGAAAGATCCCACATGATGCAACTAAGACCCAACACAGACAAATAAATCAGTTCAGTTCAGTTGCTCAGTCATGTCCGACTCTTTGCAACCCCATGGACTGCAGCACACCAGGCCTCCCTGTCCATCACCAACTCCCAGAGCTTACTCAAACTCATGTCCGTTGAGTCGGTGATGCCATCCAACCATCTCATCCTCTGTCATCCACTTCTCCTACAACCTTCAATCTTTCCCAGCAACAGGGTCTTTTCAAATGAGTCAGGTTTTCACATCAGGTGGTCAAAGTATTGGAGCTTCAGCATCAGTCCTTCCAGTGAATATTCAGGACTAATTTCCTTTAGGATGGACTAGTTGGATCTCCTTGCAGTTCAAAGGGCTCTCAAGAGTCTTCTCCAACACTACAGTTCAAAAGCATTAATTCTTCGGCACTCAGCTTTCTTTATAGTCCAACTCTCACATCCATACATGACCACTGGAAAAACCATAGCCTTGACTAGATGTACCTTTGTTGGCAAACTAATGTCTCTGCTTTTTAATATGCTGTCTAGGTTGGTCATGACTTTTCTTCCAGGGAGCAAGCGTCTTTTAATTTCATGGCTGCAGTTACCATCTGCAGTGATTTCAAAATAAAGTCTGTCACTATTTCCATTGTTTCCCCATCTATTTGCCATGAAGTGATGGGACTGGATGCCATGATATTAGTTTTCTGAATGCTGAGTTTTAAGCCAACATTTTCACTCTCCTCTTTCATCAAGAGGCTCTTTAGTTCTTGGCTTTCTGCCATAACTGTGGTGTCATCTGCCTATCTGAGGTTATTGATATTTCTCCCAGCAACCTTGATTCCAGCTTGTGCTTCATCCAGTTCAGCATTTCTCATGATATACTCTGCATATAAGTTAAATAAGCAGGGTGACAATATACAGCCTTGACATACTCCTTTCCCGATTTGGAACCAGTCTGTTGTTCCATGCCCAGTTCTAACTGATGCTTCTTGAACTAATTAACTAAAAACAAAAAGAATCTCGTGTGGTGGTGAAGAGCAAAGACTGATCAGGATTGGAACGTGGGCTCTACAACTCCAGTGCACAGCTGTGCCTCCCTGAGCTTCATCTGTAGAACAAGGTTGTGCCAGGCGTCTGCTAGAGGCTGGGTGCTGGTCCCAGTGAGCTCAGTCTTACTGCACAGATGGATGGATGGACAAGAAGATGTGTGTCCCTTCTTCTGCAGGGAAGAAGTCCTGAACGGCCCTGGTTTCTGCTCACCTGCTGTGGATATGCAAAGGCCCCAATTCTGTGCTCTGCCTGTCTTGGCAGCACCTCTTCCGCTGCTCCCCAGTAACTGATGGCCCTGTGAGTGGAAGCTGAGCAAGATGATAAACCAGCAGAGGAAGGGCTGCGTGAAAGAGCACATATCTCACAAATTAGCAAGAAAAAACTCTGAGAAGATTTTAAAAGTTGATTACAATAAACACCTTAGGGACGGTCTCTCAAAGCTGGATATTCAAGCTGGAAAAAAAAAAAATGGAGTTGGAAGTAGAACCATATACAAAAACTAACTAAAAATAGACCTAAGATGTAAAATTATACACTCTTAGAAGAAAATATAGAGAAAAGGCTTCTTGACAATGGACTTGGCAATTATTTCTTAGATATGACAACAAAAGAATAGTCAACCTAAGTAAAAGTAGACAAATCACACTATATCAAAATTTAAAACTGTACATCAAAGGACATCAGTCAGTAAGAATCAAAAGGCAACCTACAGAATGGGAGAAAATATTTGCAGATAATATATTTGATAAGGGGTTAAAGTTCAGAATATTTTATATCTGCAGAATATCTCTACAATTGAAGAACCAAAAAAATCCAATTAAAAAAAAATGGACTTGAATAGACATTTCTCCAAAGAAAGTATATTACCTGACCAACAAGCATATGAAAAAATGCTCACTAGTTGTTAGGAAAGTACAAATCACAATAAGATGATATCATCTCACACTAAGCAGGATGGCTACCCATAAAACAGAAAATAACAAGTGTTGACAAGGATGTGAAATTGGAATCCTTGTGCACTACTGGTGGGAATGTAAAATGGTGCAGCCACAATGGAAAACAGTACAGCCACTCCTCAAAAAAATTTAAAATAGCATTATTATCTGACCTAGCAATTCCAAAGAAGAATCAAAAGCATATTTGTACAGCCACTCCTATAGATTGTGTGTCCCATCCCCTGTCCCCAATTCATCTGTTAAAACCCCAATCCCTGACAAGATAGTATTTACAGATGCGGTCTTTGGTAGGTAACTAAAATGAAGGTGGAACCGTCAAGATTAAGAGTCCTTTTAAGAAGAATCAAGACAACTTGATTCCTCTCTGCTCTCTCCCATGTGAGGCTATGAGAAGATGGACATCTGCAAACCAGGAAGCGAGCTCTTAGCAGCTGCCAGATCTGCTGGCATTTTGATCTTGGACATCCCAGCCTCAGAACTCTGAGAAATAAATGTTTGTTATTTGCCATCTATGGCCATTTGTTACAGTAGCTCAAAGTGACAGCTTGGCATGTTTAGCAATTCTTATTCACAGTAGCCACATGCTCGAAGAAACCAGTGTCCCGCAGTGGATGGATGGATATACAAATGCTAGCATATACATACAATGGAAAATTATTCAGCCTGGGAAAGAAATTCTGACACGTGCTATGACACGGATGACCCTCAAGGACATTATGTTAAGTGAAATAAGACAGTCACAGAATGACACGTACTGTACGATTTTACTTATATGAATTATCCAGAGTAGTCAAATTCAGAGAGGCAGAAAGTAGAATGGTAAGTTGCCGGGGTCTAGGGGGCAGTGGGAAATGAGCTCTATAATGGTTATGGACTTCAGTTTTACAAGATGTAAAAGGTTCTGGAGCCTGACTGCAGAACAGTGTGAATATACAGTATTATTCCTGAAGTGGACACTTCAAAAGCATTAAGACAGTAAATTTTACATTATGTACTTTACCACAGCTCTTTTTTAATGCCTTTATGTACTTCTACCTGTTTTTGCCAGTACCAATAAATGCTTCTTGAATAGCATGTTTTGTATGGGGGTTATTTCTTAATGAAGTTATTCACAGTCTTAAGCAACTGATTAAGGAGATGAAATGTTTTAAAGGCAATTTTTATATGCATTTCTTTCCTTTCAGTTTACCACAAGTACACCAAAGACACTGAATATTTAGTCATGTGTGCTATTCATGCAAAGTACTGTAGAGCTGTAAAGGAGAACTGCTCCCAGGTCATCTTCTCCGCGCTGTACTCACATTCCTGGTTACCAAATATGTGTTTCTGCCCCGTACCAAGCCAATCTGCTACATGGGTGACATGAGCTACAATTCCGTTCTGACACTGAACTTGGAGTTAGCATCAGGTCCTGCAGCAAAAGACTGAGTCCCACAAGACTATTCCTTCAACCCATTTCCAACACAAATCACAAATCCAGATTGCCACCTGTGCTTCTGACCAAACAGCTATAAATCACACTCTTCTTGGGTTCCATTAATTTGTGGGAGTGGCTCACAGAACTCAGAAAAACAGTTTACTTACTAAACTACTGGTTTATTACAAAAACACGTAACTCAGGAACAGCAGATGCAAGAGATGCAGAGGGCAAGGTGTGTGGGGCGTGGCGCCGAACTTGCACCCTGTTCCAGGAGCAGCATCCTCCCAACACCTCGGCATGTTCAGTAACTTGGAAGCTGTCCAGACCTCATAGTTCATGGACTTTTATGTAGGCTTCATTATGTTGACATGGTTGACTAAATCAGTGGCCACAGATTTAACCTCCAGCTCCTCTCCCCTGTCCTCTCTTCTCTTCTCTTGGAGACAGCAGATGTATGGAGGCTGAAAGTTCCAATATAAAGCTCTCAGTTGGTTCCCCTGGCAACCTGCTCCCAGCCTTAGGGAGTTTCCAAAAGCCATCTTATTAACATAACCTTAGGAATGGTTAAAAGATGCTAACAAAAGACACCCTTTTCACCTTTATGGCTCTGGAGCTATTTCATGAACTGGAAACAAAACTACATACTCTAATAAAAGATTTCCCTGTAGCTCTTATATAGAAAATTACACGGGTTTTAGGAGCTGTGTGCCAGGAATAAGGACAAAGACCAAATACATATTTCTTATTATAAATCATAATAT
Source organism: Cervus canadensis (assembly GCF_019320065.1). Lineage (NCBI taxonomy): Eukaryota > Metazoa > Chordata > Mammalia > Artiodactyla > Cervidae > Cervus > Cervus canadensis. The sequence goes on along the minus strand of NC_057387.1, from coordinate 74,109,506 downwards.
CACACTGACAAACAGTATTTTCTCTATTGTGTCTCAGTCAACTAACTGGGATGCCATCCTCTTAAATTCAGGCAGACTTACAGCTCTTGACCGTCTTTGCAGGCACTTAGAAAGAAATTTTAATACATGGGTTGAAGAAAAAGTATTTATTTGACACCTTTACAAAAATATTTAGGCACATAATTTTCATATTTATGTCACCTGATTTACATATCTCAATCCTCAGTACCTTTTAAAAACACTAAAATGGTCATTTGGTAAATAGAATCTATACTGAAAAAATACTGTGACAGGCCAACATTTGTAGACAAAAATCAGTTGATTATTACCATGAGAAAGAAATGCTTATGAACAAAATAATCTCTAAAAACATCTTTGTGAGACAAAAAAAATCTAACCAGTAGATTTCTTTTTAAAAAGTATTTTCAAAAAAGGAAGCTTAAAAAAAACCCATCATAGAATATCTCCTCATACCATGATGAAGTGGCATCCTAACAGTAAGAACTAGAAGGTAGGCTTAGAAAACAGCGATGGTGCCAGAGGTTCACAGATACCAACAACTAACAAGAGCCTGGACGCAGAGGCAGCATGAAGCCAATGCATTTAATTCAGAGATGAGAAGAAATAAGTCCAACCTACACAGTTCGTTAAGGTAACGAACTGGGGCAGTTTTAACACAACCACCACTCTGAAGTGTAATTATTTTTCTCTGAGATAGATACTAAATTTTTTTTTAATTTACCAAAATATGAGAGTCATTTCTCTTTTCTTTTTTAAAGAATAGAATCTTTTGTAAAGGTAGAATCACCTGCATCATGCAATAGCCCAACTATACCCACTAGATATTTTAAAAAGTTGACCGTGAGCAGAAACTCTTCTTTAACCATTCTAGAAGCAATCAAATTATAGGGTCACATTCAAAAAGAAATACATTGCCCAGGCCTCTAGCATTTAAGGAGCGCAAATTAAGACTCTTAATCTTTGCCTACAGTCTAACCCTGAAATCATGACAGTAACAACATTTGCTGAGTGCCTGATATGCACGAGGCATTGTGCTGAGGAGTTTGCATCCCTTATTTATTTTGAAGATTATTATTTTTCCCTCAGGGAGAGAAAAATCACCTACAGCCTTGTTCATAGGGAGGAACCAGTAGTACACAGCTATGTGGAAGCAAGAATACACGCAGCAGGGAGCAGAGCGACGCGGGTAGTCACAGAATTCGAATGGCCTGGCTCTCACCTCAGAGCTGGAGGACAGTATAAGTCCTCTTAGATTAAAGAAGTGCTTCAGTCAACTCCATGGGTGGGAGGTGACTCATCACCAGTGCTGACAACTATGCAGACAGCTTCTACTCATAAATCGCTGACTCCTTTCATCTGCTTCTTTCTCTCAATCAGGGTCTGGCTAAAGAATTATTCATTCCTTGAGAATGAGAACCATGTCCTCTTCACCTGAACTGCCGCAGAGCTTCGCATAATGCCTGGCATAAGATAATCAATCTCTGCTCACTGAAAGATGCCATTACAACCCAAATAAAGGGAGGCCTGCCCCAAATCCTGGGTACTACTCCAAAGTAGTCAAAAGTGAAACTCAACTCTCCTCTCCATGAAGATCCTATATCAGCGTTACTGCTGTGAACTTTTCATGCATGGCTGATACAATAAGAACTACAAACAACAAATGCAAAACATACTTCTCTTTCTTAACCTACATGCAAGCTGGATCCTACAAATGACTGACTCCTACAGTCAACATTCACATAAAGGAATTCAAAATCACCTGACATGCTGGCAACGTGTAGCCTGACCAATCAGGTTATTTAAATCAATCTGGCACTGCCTTAAAAATAGACTGGTCAAAGAGGGCATCACTGTCATTAACTCAAAAAAAGGAGCCATTAGTCACAAATGTGTTTTCAACTTCCTCACCACAGCTCATCTGTCTCAAAAGGCAAATTCAGGATTTAATTATATACTGCCTCTTTTTCTCCCAGGAAGTAGTTTAGTTAACAGATCTAAGAACGTTTGCCTTGTAAGATGCTGGAATACCAGGTACATCTCTTCATGTGCCATAACCAAGCCTGCACATAACTGAAAAGAAACTACAAAAATGGTGGGTCAGTCTATTCAATCTCCAACTTCCCCAGGCTTCTTGCTCTTAAGATGATGGTGGCAGGTGAAGGGGAATCCAACAATCAACATGAACACGGCAGAAAGCCTGAAGCCACTCTACTGCTTCTAATCAGTCAGAAAGCTCAGGATAGGCCACGGGCCCTAAGGTCATGTGCATCTAGTGAAGTTGTAACTAAGCACGATTTTCTCAAATAAGACCTGGAGAAATGACACTTCTTCAAGGAAACTGACTCTCCAAGAGGCAGTTCAACACTTCGTGAGGCGGGGGGATGGGGTGGGGGGTCTTGTGTGCACCTCTAAATGCACACAAACTATTTCTAATCTCAAAGTTCCCTCCTCCCAGTAGCTCAAAGAAGAAGGAACAGAACTACCAAAATTAGCTCCAAAAATGCCTTTCCTTTGTCCCCGGGCAAAAGTGGGCAGGGGCAGCAAAATTCATAGGCAGAAGTGCGTGTCATCCATGGCCAGCCTGGAGTAAGACAGAAGCTCACGCACGCAGAGTGCCCATCACTCTCCCTGATGCACAAAGCCTATTCCTTGCTGACTCTAAATTCCATCAATCACTCACCTCCTCAAAAGAGCTCAGGCTAGCTCAGCTGACACCCCTACTTCCTCACTTCCTCAGAGGAGAAGTGGGGGTTATCAATGGCAGCACAGTTCAGTGGAAAAAAACAGGAATTCTGACTTATTAGCAAGTCATCTTTCTCCGAGTCTTGCTTTCTTATCAATAAAACAGGGATACGATGACATCTTGCACAAGATAATATCCTTTTCTCCCACTTAAATTTTCTCAGCTCACATAGTATTAGGGAACAGTGAGTCTCAGGACTCCTACATGGAGCTACTAACTTGAGAGTTGGCTATGAGGCTAATTCTAGGGGCCCAGCACCACTGGCTAGGCTTTGACAAACCAAAAATAAGGGAAAGATATGAATATGAAAAGGACCTCAATATAACTCTTTTTCAAAAATAGGAGGAAATCAAAACCTTCCAGTTTCCCTGTTGAGACACCAGAATACTAGCCGTTTGGGTCAGCAAAGGCCAGCAGATTGCAAACCTAATGAAATGAAAGCCAGCATGTACACCAATGCAAAGGCAGCCAGCCTCCTCCACACAGACTGCACAGCTAGCCTGAGAAAGCGTTTATCTCCGAAGTCAGTGGATGGCTCTAAGCCAAGTCACACTGCTGTGTGTGAGTTAACACCCGACCTGCCCAAAGAGGCAATTCAGGCGAGACCCATCCACGGCTGCTCTCCCAGGATGCGGCATTGACCTTGAGAGAAGCGGGCCTGCTCATTAATGTGGGATGTGGTGGGAGTGTCCAGAGGAAAGAGGTATGCTCAAGCCACTGAAGGAAGAGGAGGGGAGGTGACGGCCCTAACACTGACAGTGCCAGCAACACAGTCCAAGCCCCGAGCATACGGAAACATCTAACCAGCCTTCCCCTCAGATCATACACTCAGAGATGTAAGACCAGTCATACTGATTCAAGCAGGAGTAAAAAGAGTAGCAACCAAACCCAGAGGCGGGAAGCAAGGGGAAAGACATGAAGGCCATGCTCCCAGCACGCCACTGTCCCTCAGGCAAGAACAGCTGAGCTCATGGTTTATGATGGCAGGGTTCATATGCATTTGATGTACACTGCAGCATTTGGTTTCACATTGCTGTGGAGCTGGTGCTTCTAACCCCGCATACAGATTTGCAGTTTCTGAGAGCTGAGAAAAGCCTCTAAGACTTGTTCACAGTCACGACATCTTCTGAATAAATCCATGGAGCTAAGTTCTCAGTCTTACCCTTGGTCACTATAGCAGGAGCGAGATCAAGCAACTACCTCCAAGAACATCTCTCCACCCCCAGCACTCAGCACAATGCCTGGCATGTATTACATGCATGATACATTTTAGTTGAATGAATGACTCTGACAGATGAATAAAATGAGTAAAAGGTCTACTTCCTTCACCCCTTCTTTTTCCTCATCCTACACAACACAGAGGGAATAGGACATTTTCAAGGAAACGCACCCTGCTCACCCCATGACTCTCAGGAAAGCCAATGTAGAAACCAATACACTTTGAAGCCACACACATTTCTTTAGTGCCAAAGATGTTCTCTTTGGCCAAAGCAGTGATGATAGCCTCATGAAGAAAAGGCAATCGTTAGGAAAGAAAATTCAAAGAGTAACTTCAGATCCTCAGCTGCATTTCCAGCAGAAGCAAGGCCAAATCGCCTCCAGACTCAGCAACGACATAAACAGTGAGGCTCCTGATGGAACACTTTAGGTACGTGGCTCTCAGGGACACCTGGATATCAAACTATGGAATAAAATATTTTCAAAACGTGGATGTTTCACTGTCGGCATAAAAGAAAAATAAATTAAAAAGCCCAGTACATTTTCCAGTCTGATATAAATTAATTCTAATGGCATATTTAAAAGAGTCAATTATAACTGTCTCTCATAAAATTTTAAAAGGCAGCAATCAATCCTCAGATTGTACAAGTGCAAAGGAATGGTATTTTCTCCATGATCAAGACACCTCAGTATCTGTGGAAGAACTCCCAGTGTTCCCATCTGATGGAAAACTTGGGCCAATGCAGTTGCTGCAACCCTTGTCATACTGCTCCTTTCCCCTTCACGTCCAGCTTGCTGCTGGCCTCTGATTGTTTGCTCAGCTGCTCTTCAGAGAAGGTGATGTAGGAATATACCAGGCTCCCAGCAATGCTGCGAAACAGAAAACCACCATCAGGGAGGAAGGAAGGAATGGCAAATAGAAGGCAACCTGGAGTGAGGGTTGGAGCTACCTTTATAAATCACCACCACATAAAATGAAAACATACAGCATTTTCATTTACCAAACTACAGACATTCCCTCATCATGGTACTATCCACTATCGTTGATGCTTTGGGAAAACAAATGTTTGCATATACATGTCAGCAGGAGTGCCAATTTTATACAGTCTTTCTTCATGACAATTTGTTGAAATAAAAACCTCAGAATTCTGCTTATCCTCTGACCTAGCAATCTATTTCATGGATGGACTGTATACATCTTCATAGACTTATTGACAAAGCATTTATCACAAAATCTATAACTGCAGAAAATTAGCTAAAGGATAAGTATCTCATAATAGAGTATTATATAAATTCATACAATAGAATATTAGGCATTCTTTCAAATGACAGAAAATAAAGAGCTCGCCAAGACCTTTAAAATGAAAAAATAGTTCAGCATTCTCCAACCCCATTTTATTTAAATGAACATGAATATGTATATTAATGCATCAGAATACAGTCTGGAAGGGACAAAATAAGAATATTAATGACAGTTACATCTAGACTGAGATTACAGGTGATTTCTACTTGTATTTTCTACATTTTCAAAAATAATCATTCGAGACAGAAATACTTTTTAATAAGAAAAAACATCCAAGTAAGAAAATAGGCTTCCCAGGTGGTGCAATGGAAGGAATCCGCCTTCTCAACGCAGATTGTCAAGGAATCTCCTGTCAATGCAGGAAATGCAAGAGAAGCGGGTTTGATCCCTGGGTCAGGAAGATCCCCTGGAAATGGCAACCCACTCCAGTAGTCTTGCCTGGAAAATCCCATGGACAGAGGAGCCTGGCAGGCTGTAGTCCACGGGGTGGCAAAGAGTCAGACATGACTGAGCACACATGCACACACACAAGAAACAAAACATGCAGACCCTGGGGAGACTCAGAGCTGGTTTCTCTCCAACCAGAATCAAGTGAACAGTGGAGAATCTACATCGTCTGAGCCCTCGGCCTCTGAGCTGGCTACTGCCACCCCTCACACATGTCTACCACACCTACCGCCAGGAGGGTTCACTCTTCTGGGACAGTGATTATTTTGGGGACCTCAAGCCCACCTGGGTGACACAGCCTCCTGAAAACTCTTTTGAGGGAATGTATTAAAAGTTACCTATCATATGTGTGTTTAGGAATAAATGAACCTTCCCAACTAGATTACAAATTCCCTTAAGGTAAAAATTAGTCTATGCCTTTGCATACTAATCAGTTACCTCCTTAAAGAGACAGGAGAATAAAGACAAGTCATTGGTAAGACAGGAGGTAAGCAAAGAGACTGAAAATGTTCAAAACAAAGTGGAACTATTTTACTCACTTATCCCATGTGCTCTCACATGGCTAAATCATGCAGCAGATTTTTACAGTCAGATCAGGGTTAGAGTCTCAGCTCTGCTTCTTACTATGGTGACTGTGTGACCTTGGGCAAGTTATTTCACCCCTCTGAGTCTCAATTTCGTTTTCATGTGAACTCGGGGATGATTAAATGAAACAATGTTGTAAAGGTGGCCGTCATAGACTAGGCACTCAACAAATATTAACTCCCTATGTTGCCTTCACAGATATCTATCTATGTCCTTCCTATGTCAAGGTGAGTGTCGGTCTGTGCACATACTTTATTTAGTTTTTATTGAAGTACAGTTGATTCACAATATTATGTTAGTTCCTGGTGTATGGCAAAGTTATGCAATTTCACATATATACACATACACACGTTCCTTTTCATATTATTTTTGTTATGATTTACTACAGGACATTAAATATCGTTCCCTCATGTGCACATACTTTAAAAATAGAAGTACCTCAGTCACAAAAGTCCGACCAGGATGTTTGTTAACCATTCTATCTGCCTAGGAGGTTTAGGAATTTGGCCAGGAGTAAATTTACAAAAAAATAAAAGGCTCCCAAACTTTGTTGTAATTTCTTTGGAACTCAATGGCTTGATAAGGATATTATTTGTTTTATTCCTTGATGTGAGTCAGGTAGATGCTCTCTTTTAAGATCAGAATTCTGATAAGATTGACTTCATGTAAAATACAGTTTGTTTTTTTTTAAGGACTCAACTAGAGAAAAGCTAAAGAAATAGAAGAATATGAAGCTAAAAACTTGCCTTCTACCTATTCTTACCAGTTAATGTTAGTGTTTTTGGAAAGGGGGCATTTCTCTCACATATTTGGAAACAGGGTTTTAGGGGTTTTTTTGCTTTCCTGATATCGCTAATACTCTTCCCCAACTCGGGGCTGAATCCAAACTACTCAAGCATTTCCATCCTTTTCTCCCCTACTTCTACTCCTTTTTCTTTTCTGTCTCTTTAAACAAACAAACAAACAAACAACAACAAAAAAAACCTTAAAATGTAGGTAGAGGACTCCTGTCAGAACTTTCAAAAAGGTAATATATATGTTTCCCACACCTGGAAGAAGTTCCTTCAAATGTCATTAGTCTCCTGCAAAATAACTTTAGACCTCATGACCAGGGTCAATCAGAGAAGTTTAGCAGCTAAACTAAAACAGACAACCCTAGCTTAAAAACTGAGCAAAAGAAAACTGAGGTTATGAAAAGTGAACTATACATAGCTATGGCAGTACCCATAACGGAACACAAATCTGCTGCTATATTCCATTTCAGTGCTCTTCTGTAAGGAATTATAATATCGCAAAGGGCCAGCTAACCTCCCTACATCCTTTTAGAAGTCAAAGTTATTCCAGTGAGAAGTCAGTTATTTATCTCTATGAAAAGCCTGGTAACTGTTACAGCAGCAGCAACCCACTGATAATACCAACTGATAATACAAAACATGTCCTTCTCTCTCTCCAAATGAGAGAACCACTAAGAAGAGCTCATGTCCTTACTTCAGGAGAAGCCTGGAACTATGAGAGTCTGCTAGGATGGAATTATGCAGGAGGAGAAGTCTGGAACCAGGAAGCAAAACCTCCTTTTAAGGAAACAGGTAAAGGAGTCCCAAATGCAGGAACAGGAAACTCAGGAGCCAGGCACAAGTGGCTAGACCAAAGTCCGCAGGACCCAGCTCTGGAGCCAGACTCTGAGCTGCATCACGGCCCACCCCAGAGACTGCACAGACTCTGGTTTGATGTCAGAAGGTACAGTAAAATGGGGTGTGTTACACAAAAGGAGGCTGACTTAAGGGTTTTGTAACCAGTGTGACGACATATACTGAAGGGATATGAAAATAAAATTAATGTATTCCTCTATTCACTTTTACTGGACTGCAGTTAAGTAAACTTGGAAGGCAATCATGGACTATTTCATCAGCTGGATAATACATGGCAAGGTTCTCAGCTCCACTATGAAATGAAATACTCACAGCACCTATCTCAGAGAACTGTTAGATTAAGTATGGCATACTTAGGGCAATGATGAGGATAAGACTAAGCATAAAAAAAAACTAGTCTGATATCTGGTTATTATTATTACTGGTTGGATGCCTGTTACAGACCAGGCACTGATAAGTACTGACACAACTATAAATAAGACAAGTGATTTCTGCCCTCAGATAGCTGAGAGTCTAAAGTGGCAATGGCTACATATGGTTCACTTAGGCTACACTATAACTAATTAGTCATATACTGAATGATAATTCATTAAAGGGTGAGAACCTGGACTCTGGAAGTTCAACCTACCAGGGTTGAAATCCTTCAACAACATGAGCTGTGTGACCTTGGCAGAGCTATGAGTGAATGCACCACATCTCTCTAGAAACAGGCCCAATGCATGTCTTCAGAATGCATTAGACTGAAACTTCCTAAGCTTCAGCCTCCTCATTTATAAAATAGCGATAATAAAAGAACTTCAGGGCTTCCCAGGTGACTCAATGGTAAAGAATCCACCTGCCAATGCAGGAGACACAGGTTCAATCTCTGATCTGGGAATTCCATAATAGAATACGACTCAGCAGTAAAAGGGAATTCCCCAATGGCTCTGCAGGTAGAGAATCCGCCTACAATGCAGAAGACACAGGAGACTCAGGTTCTATTCCTGGGTTGGGAAGATTCCCTGGAGAGGAAATGGCAACCCACTCCAGTATTCTTGGATGGAAAACCCCACAGACAGAGGAGCCTGGCTGGCTACAGTTCAACGCATCACAAAGAGTCAGACATGACTGAGCCACTAAGCATTACGGGATGGACAGTCAGCAGCAGCAGGAAAAAGGTACCAACTACTGATACGTGCATACCACAGAATCTCAAATGCAACAAGGAATCTCAATCAAGCAATATGTTAAGTGAAAGAGGTCAGAGAAAGAGCTGCATAACATTTTGTATCATTATACAACATTTGGGACATCATATAGATACAAAACAGATCTTTGTAGGGGAGAGAGGTTCAATGAAAAAGGACACAGGGAGATCTGAGAGGTATTACACTTGTTTTATACCTTTAATATGGTGGTGGTAGTTATGTAACTGTATGCATTTATCAAAACTCCCAGAACTGTACAGGAAATGAAGGGGATTTTACTGTATTTAAATGTTAATTTTTTTAAATAGAAGAAAAAAAAGAATCACAGATAAAAATAAAACTCCAAAAGTTCTATGAATTCTAGCCTAAGCAGTTATGGAGATGCTGCTGTCATTATCTGGAAAGCCTGCATTACTTGGGCCAAAGCCACAGGCCAGCGCCCAATTTCTGGTGAAAGTACAGAAGCACACTCTAATTGTCACCACCCTTCACTATTCATTCCCCACTCGCTCTGCTGCTTTTTTGAGCTTGAGTGAACACGCAGTAATTGGCCACTGGAAAAAGGCACTTAAGGGAGTTGGAGACAGCCAGGCTCTTAACAGAGCCCTACTAGGGGACAGGAAAAAAAAAAAATCAAATTGGAACCTGAGAACCTACCAATACAAACCTCTTGCTTCCTAGAATTGAATCCTATCAGAAGGGACTATTTAAACTTTTTCTGAAACAGCAAAAAAAAAAAAAAAACCCAAGCAGGATGAAGGTAAGCTAGATTCATTGGAGTATAATCAGAAAATTCTTTATTAGTGATTTCTTTCAAAGTGCAATCAGCCAAGGATGGACTCACACCATTTCCAATCAACATGAAATCTACTAAGTAGCCAATCAAGTTTGGTTTTTCACATTGAAAAAAAAAAAAGTAACGTTCGCAATCCATGAGTCCACTTACTAACTAGTGTAAGATGTAAAAAAAACCCCAAACCATAATTTTTATTTTAAAGAGAAAAAGTCAAAGAAAAAAAAAGGCAACATATACTTTCCTTTACAGACACTGAAACGCAAGTTGTAATGGAAAGAAATGGTATTTGAAACACAAGGTCATCTGGACTCTAATCCTAACTGCAAATAATTTGAATGCTGACTGGCAAATAAGTATACTACTTACTCTCCTTAACCCTGTAATGAAACAGAGATTAAAGAGATATGGCCTGTAAAATTTTTTACAATAAAATGTGAAGGCAATTAGAAATTATTAAAAATACTACATAAGGGAAGAGTACCCATGACTTCATTATCAACTAACCTTGCCAGCAAATGGTACTGTTTAACCAGAACTATAATCACTACTTAACACAAAAAAAAAACTTTCAAGACTTTAGATTTGACATATGTTGGGCTGACACATGAACCACTCCAACATACTCAGGCACTAAAGTTTTGTTTTTTTTTAAATAGCCTGCATGTGGGAAAAAAAAAAAATATTTTTTATAAGATACTATAAGAGATTTAAACTGCAGATATCTGAAAATGCAAACAGCAGCTCTTACTTCATTTTAACCATCAAGTTCTTGCTTGAAGGAGACCAAAAAAAAAAAAAAAAAAACAAGGCATTTCTGAATCAGGCCCATAATGTATCATAAAGACTCTTTAATCTAGATTTTTCGAAATGAAGGCAGCTTAGGCTACATGCAAACTCAGAACTACTTCACCATGTTGATCCTTCCATAGTTGGCCGTTCCTCACAACTATTAATGAAAGAAACTGATTATCTACTAAGCATAAATATCAAGCAATGAATCAGGTACTTCATTCATTGGATTATTTCATTCCAACAACTCTAAAGATACAGGTTTCTAATGGAAATATGTAAGAAAACTGAAGCTCAGAAAGAAAGAACGCTTTCGAAATCACACAAGTGTTAAGTATCAGAACTGCAACTGTGAACGCGATCTGAGACTCAACTGCTCGTCTTCCTTCCAGAACACACAATCCTCAGGCATGTTTGCACATCCAAACTCCGACCAACATATCCAAACACCACAAATAACAAATAATTTTTCCTCTAAAAAGACAAACAATAATAATGACAAATAAATGTCATGGAAGGGAAAATAAGGAATTATTATCTTATTAATAACATTAGTATTAATACTCACACTGATTCATAAGAAAGGTGGAATAGGCATTATCACTTGTTTACATTTAAAGATATAAGAGCTCAAGAGAAGTTATATAATTTATTGTAAATTAAAATGATACTACCAATAAAGACCTTTATAGTTTTCAAAGTGGTTTTTTTTATCACCAATCCATAGAGAATTCATCAAACAAATATTAAGCAACGACCAGAACTCATTCTAGGAGCTTGGAAAGATGAGTGAACAATACAGGCAGAGATCTATACCCTCATGAACTTACATTTTAGCACGGGAGATAGAAAATGCATAGTATATATAAACATAAACAGAAAAATAGAATAAAAGGGCCTCAGAGTATCAGAAGAGGAAGAGCAGGTTGCAATTTTAAATAAGGTGGTCAGGGTAAACTTCCATGAGTAGGTAACATTTGAGCAAGGGAACCAGCCATGCAAGTTCCTGGCAGTACAGTGTTCCAGGTAAAGAAAATATTCTGTCCAAACACCCTAAAGAGACAGCATGCCCTGTATTTGAAAAGAACAGCAAGGAGGTCTGTGTAGATGAAACAGAGTGAGGGAGAAGAGAAGCAAGAGCTGAAACTGAAAGGCAAGTGAGAGACAGACTTTGTAGGGCCTTACCAGGACATTGGGACACGGAGAGGGGAATACAAAGAAGAGTGACATGTTCTGCCTTAGCTCTGACAAGGAATACACTGTCTACTCTTGAGAACTGACTAGGGCTGAGGTGTGGGGATGAGCCAAATCAGAGATACAAGTATAGAAGACTAGGCAATAATCCAGGCAAAAGATGTTGGTGGCTGACATAACGATGGAAGGAATGCAGACGGTGAAAAGTGGTCTTTTTTGGATGTATTCTGAAGGTAGAACCAATCGAATTTGCCGACACACAGGATGTTGGGTATGGGCTGAAGAGCTGAGGATAACTCCAAGGCATTTGAATTGAGAGGCTGGAAGGATGGAGTGTTACCAGTTGAGATGTTCAGGCTGTGGGTGGAACAGACTTCGGAGGAAATACAAGGAGTTCAGTTTTGGACATATCAGCTGGAGATGTCAAGTGAGCTAATTAGATGTACAAGTCCAAGTTCAGGATGGAGGTCTTTAAAATTTGAGGGTTTTAGAGCATATAGATAATATTTAAAACCATGAAATTCAAAATTCTCAAACTGAAAAAGCTCTTTCAGGCAACTTACCCTCATCATTGTTAAAGATGAATGAAGTCTAAAGAAATGGAGTTATGTGTCCAAAGTAAGATGCATATAAAGCAATATAAAGAGAGCTGGTATTTAGCCTGGAATTCTCTTAAGAACACTGCACTGACATCTAGCACAATAAATAAAAGATTATTCTTCCAAGGCTAAACAAAAGGAGTTCAACTTCCAGAAAAGACTCCCCCAAAACTGTGCATAAAATATGAAACCACTTTCTCCCTTTCTTAAAAAGCATTATCAAAAAGACATTAACTATATAATGTACTGTAGGAACTCCACAAATGTCTGTTTAATAACAAGTGAACGAATTTGCCATTAAATAGTCCAAGCTAACTGTGACTGTTTGACAATCTAAATCCATCTGTCAAAGTGGTTACAGTTAAATATTTCTACTTACCTGATATTTAAGCCAATGAAGTTTGTCCAAGTGAAAATATAATCTCCACCAAAGACCATTCCAATATAAGTTATTAATATATTCTAAAAAGAAAAATGGCAAAACACTGTTACACAGATTTGAACTTTTTCAATATTCAAATAAAGTCATCCACACAATGACCCAAACATACATCCTTAAATTACAAAAGCAAATAAACAGAAACTAACAAAAACCCAACGATCCTAAAATGAGTGTAGCATGAGTATGAACATCAACTAACAAACAATAGCATCAGTCTCTTCCTGGTCTCTCTCCAGAAGCTAAATGCTTTTTTCACCAATACTGAAGAATACTAAAAAGATCATCAAACTTTCCCCTTTCTTCTCATATGGGCTGACATTACAAATCTAAATAAAGAATCACTGCTATTACCAGGGGTATTTCTACACATTTAGCCAAGTTCAAAAGGAATGTTTTTTCCTCCCACTTTGTGACTTTGTGAGGGGAGAGTGAAGGAAAATCTGCTTACAGGCGAGTATCTTTCCCTTTTTTTGAAAGGGAAAAAGGGGATGACGGAGAATTTACCAACTCAAGGACTATTTCTAGAGGACTCTTTGTTGGTATCCTAAAAAAACAGAGGGGAAGTCATCTCAAAGCATCACACCTAAAATCACCTCTCCCAGCTCCCTTAATCTCTCAGGTGTAAACATCTGCTTATCCCACTCCTTTTTCAGCTTCTGAGATCTTAGTTCCTCAACTAGGCCTCAAGCTGGGCCCACGGCAGTGAAAACCTCTGACTCCTTTTTAATTATCCTCAGACTGCAAAGATAAAATAAAAATTTCCAGTTTAAGCTCTTATTCAATTCCTCCCTAACCTTTTTTCCCATTCCTAAGTCACTGACTCCTTCTGTGCTGTTACAACTGCCAAACGGTAAATGCCACAAACATTTTTAGCACCTGGGCTCTCTTAGATTAGGCCTACAAAGCAGAAAGTTAAGTGCTGTCGTGTTTTGAAAAAGCCAAAAATAAACTTCAAAATTATTCTTATAGTGGAGTAGTACCCTTTGAGAGAGCATTCAAAATGATGTCAGCCTCTTCCAGGTCTAAATATAGACAGAGAAAGTCACTTTAGAGCAATTTTCTTATTATTTGAGAGGAAAAAAAAAAAACAAACACAAACATGTAACCGTAAACAAGGCTGGTAGGCAACTTGGGAAAATGTGTTAACAGGACCCCTCTTGGAATACAGAGATTCAGGGAAAAGAGAGATTAGTTAGCATAAACTGCCCAAGGAATTTCAGAAAAGGAAAGAACAGAGAACCGAATCTTTTGCTCAATATCAGTCAGAAGTTAGAAAAACTATATATTAAAGCATCCTAACCAAGATACTCTATCAGAAGACACACTCATGCCCCCAAAGTAGAACTCACCAGGAGGCACAGAAGAGTCTGTGCTGGTAGCTCAGAACCAAGACTGCAATTCTGAGCCTTTAGTTTACCAGAGACTCAGCTGGAAACCCTAATGACTTCCATGCCCTACTTTAGAGATTCTGATTCAAAACATCTGAGGTGGGCCTAGGACCCTCCATGTTTAACAAGTTCTCCTAAGTAATTTTCCCACCACACTTAAGAGAAACAAGGAAAGCTGACCCAAGGGTTTAGGGGGTTAGGATCTTCAAGCAGAGAAGGCAGCTTAAAGCCTGCTGGGGAACAGTGACTGAGCTACACAAGCTGTAGCTGGGAGGCTAATGAAAGAAGCTCCACCCTGGCCCAACTCCAAACCAGCAAGACTATCAGGGTACTCCCATCTGTCTGAAGGTATAAGACATTCTTCAATAGCATAGCAGCTGTGAGAAGCAATAGCAATATAAGCCACAGCTGGCCCTTGTGCAAAGCTGGGGTTGGGGTGCAGTGAAAAATCTGAGAATAACTTATAGATGTGTGTGCATGTCAGTTGCTCAGTTGTGCCCGACTTTGCAACCACATGGACTGTAGCCCACCAGGTTCCTTGTCCATGAGATTCTCCAGGCAAGAACACTGGAGTGGGTTGCCATTTCCTTCTCTAGGGGATCTTCCCGACCCAAGGATCCAACCCGGGTCTCCAGCATTGCAGGCAAATTCTTTACCATCTGGAGGTACCAGGGAAGCCCAACTAATGGATGGCCCTCATCTGAGATTGGGCATCTGTGGATTCAGCAACCACAGATGGTATAGTACTATAATATTTACTACTGAAAAAATTCTGCATGTTAATACATTATTGACTGGGGGATTTCTGCAGACACTAGCGCCTATGGCTGGCAATTTGTTATGTAAGTGAATACAGAAATGTCTCTGGCCAATAGTTTTTGGGTAACGAAACATAGTAATATGTCTCTGGTCAATAATGAGTAAAGTGGACCCTAGCAGTTGAAACCTGCTTTGTTCAAGGGTCAACTGTAATCAGATACTCCAGTTTTTTTCCCCTTCCCTCTAGAGTTTAGAAGTAAAACTGTTCCCTTTGGACTAAGTTCATATGATTCTGTGGAGAGGAGGAACTATCAAAAGAAAAGCACTGGACTTAATGCTGATGAGAGCATTACTGTGTCTGTACCCCACACTGATGACAATGAAGAATGTACACTAGGAAATTCTAAGCAATTAGGTTTAGTTATTTGCTAAATAACTTTCCCACACCATCCTTCTTCTTGGTTAAAAACAAGGCACCAACTGTCCTGTGTCTCGTGTTCCTGCTGTTTTTATTCTGAAGAGGCAAGCCAGCTACTTTGCTCTTGAACTTTACAAAACCCAAACAGGGCTGGCCAGGTCATTTGGGGCTAAACTGTCTCAGCCAGCTCAGGCCTTCGAATGCTTATCTCTAGCTTTCATAGAAGTCACACAGTTATTACAGCTTAATTTAGAATTCTATTCACACCAAACACTTCAGTTCTATGTCTGACATCACAGACCTTCTGAGGCTTTAACCCAAGTCCAGTTCTACAATGAGGTCTGGTGTCTATGAATACAGCTCCATGGGGGGTGCACAGGGGAACCAGCAACCAGGAGGAACCCCACTCTGCAGCCCCTTCCCTCACCACTGACAACCGAGGCCAGAAGTCAAGTCCCGAGGGGAGCTGTGCTGTTTCCTCCCAAGGATCAAGGACCTACCTCTCTCTATCGTGCTCTTTTAGAAAGCAAGCCTACCTCACTAATGCTTTTGGAATTCAGGGATGCTGCAGCCTCTTGGATCTTAAAGCACTCGAATCACAAATTCAGAGGAGGGAGGCCTCAGGCTTCAAGCTGCTAACTGCAGCTCAATATTCAAGGCAGTGTGGCACTCCTAGCTGAGGACAAATGAGCCTCCCTCAAATAAAATGGATCGGGAGGAAATGACATCACTGGTAATGTCAGACACAGCTTTTAAAAGTGGGCCATTTAAGGCTTGGCTCACGCTTAGGAAAACTCCCGTGATTAGCTTCTGGCAGGCATCCTTCTACGACACAGCCAGAGCTCAGCGAGGAAGAGAACAATTCTCGTCAGGAGTTAAAGGGACAAGCCCACCAGTACCGAGCTGGTCACCTGCTCCGTCAGAAACAGGGCTGAATATCAGTCTCCTTCCTCCCCTCTGAGATGACGCATTCTCCTGTCCTCATCCTCCTCAGACCTCAGCTGCCTGAAAGTGGAGATCATGTTCTCCCTGAGCTCTTCAGGACTGTTCTAGAAACCATCACCACACTCTGTCAAACGATCAAGGCAACACGTGAGGAAATAGAATGAAAGGGTGAAGGCCACAGTCAGACTTATTTTAGAAGAACACTTATCAAATAAAGCAGGCACCCAAAAGAATACAGTACCTTTTCAACTCACCTTAATACAGCCAACTATTGTGGTTGTAAGAGCAGAATTATACTGAGTGCAAAGTACTGTAGCATACATCAAGATAAATCTGGAAAAAAGAAGGAAAAGGTATCTTATAAGTAAAATCCAATTGCTTATTTTATAGTAACCCCTAACCAAGGGACGGAGAAGGCAATGGCACCCCATTCCAGTACTCTTGCTGGGAAAATCCCATGGACGGAGGAGCTTGGCAGGCTGCAGTCCATGGGGTCGCGAAGAGTCGGACACGACTGAACGACTTCACTTTCACTTTTCACTTTCATGCACTGTAGAAGGAAATGGCAACCCACTCCAGTGTTCTTGCCTGGAGAATCCCAGGGACGGCAGAGCCTGGTGGGCTGCTGTCTATGCGGTCGCACAGAGTCAGACACGACTGAAGCGACTTAGCAGCAGCAGCAGCCAAGAGAAATGATCAGTGTTGGCCATGCCAGTACATTCTACTAGACACTGGCTGTGAGCTTTGCCAGCTCACTGCTGCTTCTATTGAAGCTTTGGATTTTTTTTTTTTTTTAATTTCATTAAAGAGAAACACATATCCATTTAATGATCAGGTGCTTTTCCCAGCTATTGCACCAAAACCTTGAAACCACCATTCACAATCATGAGTCATCTTTTTGGATCATAGTCCTAATTCACCTACCTGAGGTACAAGGCTCAGGGCTTACAGACCCTGGCTCAGGTGTATATGTAATGTGAGGGCAATATGATTCTGGACCAGGGTGAAGACAAGAGAGATACTTTAAGGATGGAAAAAAAACAAGTGAGAACTACTTTAAGAGGGGATATAGTTCACTTAACAACAGTGGCAGTAGTCGGCACTTCCAGATTTTACAATGAAGCTTCGGAGCCTGACTCGGTACCAAGGTACCCTGTCAACTTTATTTTGAAGCATCCAGTCACCATGTAGCAAGCCTGGGCTAGATCCACTCACTAACATCAACTGAAATGACTGGTTGAGGGGAAAAAAAACCATTAGGGAAATTTGGAGGTGAGGAGAAGAGGCACATTTGCAGATACCCTCTTGCCTTCTTCAACATGGTAGGGAGAAGTCAGTCCTAAATTCAAAAGCTGCTACTGCTGCCTACTAATTCTGCAAACTTAGACAATTTATTTGAATTCTGAGCCTATTTTCTCAGGCAGTTAGGAGTAGGGAGCAACAATATCTGTCAAATGGGTAATGTAGAAATAAAATTAAATAATGCATGTTGAAATATAATGGTGCTTATCACATACTAGCTTATTGAATAAATATTTAGTTTTTTTCCTTCATCCTTCTAAAAGCATGACTTTGAGATCAGTTTGGTAGCCCTGGGGGTACATTCCCAAGGATGGTGAAACCACTAGAGTCTGGAGGTTTATCCTAAGCAGATACATTCAAGAGACAAGAAAGAGGCAGAAAGACACCAGGCTAAATTTCTTTAGGAAAACTATCTGCTAACAAGGCAGCAAAGGCTTACCCCATCACACAAGAGAGGGTGAACTGCAGAAGAAAGAGGGTGTCAGCCCAGCCTTCAAAATCCAATGCCTGTAATAAACAAGAAAGCACCGGGTTTTAGAGCAGGCCCTCCAAGTCGGCTGTGTCATTCATTAATGAAAACCCTGTGCGGTTTCTCCCATCACACAGTCACATACATACACTTCCATGCATCACTCCAAGGATAAAGAGTGATGTTCAAGAATCTCATATATATGGAAATGAATCAACTAGCAGTTTTGTATGGTTTTCTCCTTTCCAAAATGTAACATGAGCGAGATTTTATACATCTCCATGTTGGTACAAAGAAACTGCTATTTGCTTGAAGGCACAAGCCATGTCTTGCTAATTTCAGCAATCTTCCCAGATGGCTGGTATTAAATAACAGCATTCTCAAATGGTAAAACATACTTCTTCCTTGTAATGTGTGAAAGCTCAAGTATAGTCTTAGTTACCTAAATTCAGCTGAGGCCTGTCCAGGAAGAATTACTATTTTAAAACAGTTGATTTTATAAAAGCAAAGTTTCTGCTGTTTCCCTTTGTTTCTAAGCCAGAAGTCAAAGGAATGACCAGAAACGACAGTGTGCATTGATCATCTATCTCTCACCCGTGAGGGAGGGTTTCTCTCTCAAGTACATAATTTCTCTTGCAATATGAGTTTGTCAAGCAAATCTGAGGAACATTCCACTTTCTAATCTCTCTGCCAACCTGTCCAACTTCAACTCTTGCCACTTCAACACAAATCTCATAGCTCCAGGGCTCCAGCAACATCAGGCTCCTCGTGGTTTATAAAACATAAGATGCATTTCACACTCACTTGCCTTTGCCTGGAATGCCCTGCCCCTCAACAGTCACCTGACTCCTGCTCACCCATCAAACCAGAAGCCAAGCAGTTCCTCTGTGGAGCTTTCCCGGGTCAAGAAGTCCTTCCCCTGTGCCTCAGCACTACTTCTCTCCAGCACTTCTCTCTCTGAACTGCAAGTCTTCCTCCACCGTGTCTACAGGCTGGGAGCTCCCTGGTGGGAGGACCCACTTCACATTAGCTGCATCACAGCATTTGATAGGCAGTAGACATTCAACTTGTTTGTGATTCTTTGTTGAGGTGTAACATATAAAAAAAATTAAATTCGCCAATTTTTAAGTGTGTAATTCAATGAGTCTTGACAAATGTATAGGCATGAAACCACCATTACAATCATGATAAAGAAAGTTCTGCCTAAAACCATAGAACCTAGAGGAAAACGGAGGGGAAAGCACCCTTGCACTGGTCTTGACAACAATTTTCTGGCTATGACACCAAAAGCACAAACAACCAAAGCAAAGCTAAGAGGGACGACATCAAACTAAAAGCTTCTGCACAGCAAAAGAAACAATCCACAAAATGAGACGGCAACGGATGGGATGGGAAAAAATATTTGCAAACTACGTATCTGATGAGAGGCTAATTGCCAAAGCACACAAGGAACTGATAAAACGCAACAGCAAGAAAAATCCCAAACAATCCAATTAAAAAAGGGGTAAAGGAGTTGAGTAGATACCCACACACACAAAAAAAGGGTATAAATAGATAACAGGTACATGAAAAGGTGCTCAACATCACTAAAAAAGTGCAAATTAAAACCACAATGAGGTAGCACCCCACAACTGTTAGAATAGCTGTCATCAAAAAGACAAGAGATAACAAGTGCTGACAATCGTGTGGAGAAAAGAGAAGCCTTGTATTGTTGGCAAGAATGTACATTTTACAGTCGGAATGATACACACACAATGGA
Organism: Cervus canadensis; assembly: GCF_019320065.1. NCBI lineage: Eukaryota > Metazoa > Chordata > Mammalia > Artiodactyla > Cervidae > Cervus > Cervus canadensis. The sequence goes on along the minus strand of NC_057387.1, from coordinate 74,089,493 downwards.
GCATTATTTAGCCATAAGAAAGGAAATCCTGCATGTTGCAACAACATAAATGGACCTTGAAGGCTTTATGCAAAGTGAGATAGATCAGACGTAGAAAGACATACACAGTTTGATCTCACATGTAAAAATCTAAAAAAGCCAAATGTGCAGAAACAGAGCAGAATGGCGGTTGCCAGGCACTGGCGGGGGAAACGGTGAGATGTTGGCTTTGTAACTTAGAAGATGTGCATGTTCTAGGGCTCTAATGTGCAAGCACGGTTTTATGGTTAACAACACTATAAAGTTGACATACTTGAAAGTTACTAAGAGAGTAGATCCTAAGTGTTTTCACCACAAAAAAAGAAATGGCAGTTATGTGAAGTGACGGCAGGGTTAACTCATGTTACTGTGGTAATCATTTCCTAATATATAACTACTAAATCAACCACTGTACAAAAAACTTACACAATATTAAATGTCCACTCTATCTCCGTAAAGCTGGGAAAAAAACATTTGCCAGCCTAGAAAGGTCCCTCCTGCCCCTTTATAGTCAATCCCTCCCCCATTTACAGCCTCTGCGAACCTCTGATCTCCTTTCTATTACTGGGGTTTTGCCATTCAATAATTTCATATAAATGGCATTGTATAGTATGCACTCTTTTATAGGTGCCTTCTTTAACTTGACATAATACTTTTGTTTCCTTCAGTAAATGTATCTTTTTATAAGGAAATGTCAAATTGTTTTCCAAAGTAGCTAAAACATTTTGTATTCCCACCAGCACTGTATCAGAGTTCCCACTGCTCTACCTTCATTTGGTTTTAAAAAACAAAATAAATGGAACTGGAAAACTTGATACTGTTAATCTGTTTGTTAGGGCTACTGGAGCAAAGTACTACCAACTAAGCGACTTAAAAAGCAAAAATCATTTCTTACGGTTTTAAATGCTAGGGAGTCCAAGATCAAGGCGTCAGCAGGGTAGGTTCCTTCTGAGGGCCGTGAGGGACAATGCCTCTGCCCTAGATGCTGGTGATCTGCTGGCAATCTGTGGTGCTCCTGAGCTTACTGAGGCATCATTCTGATGTCTGCTTTCATATTTTCATGGCATTCTATGCTACTGTCTGTACCCAAATTTCTTCTTTTTCTAACCACACCAGTGATACTGGATGAGGACACACCCTACTCCACTATCTTCTCATCTTAACGAATTCTATCTGTAATGACCCTACTTCAAAGGCACTGAGGTTCTGGGGGTAGGACCTCAAAATGACTCAGAGGAGGAACACCACAGTGCAATTTAAAATACATTTCAAGTTCATTTTTGTGTTATTTCCTGAGGTAGGGGTCAGGTCCATTTTTCTGCATACAGATGTCAAACTGCTATAGCACCATTTGTTGAAGAGATTATCCTTTCCTCATTGATTTATTCAAGCAACTTCAACAAAAACAACTGACCACATGGTCTATTTCTACTTCTTGATTCTCTGCTCTGTTTCATTGATCTATTATTGTTTTGTAAAGTTTTCAGGGTGCAGATATAGACATATTTTGCTACACTTTTCCCTGAGTATTTCATACTTTTGAAGCTTTTGTAAATGGTACTATTTAGTTTCCAAAAGTTCACTGCTGGTAAATCACAGTTCAATCAATTTTTACATGATGACCTTGTTATCTTACAACTTTGTAAACTAGTTAGCACTAATCACTCTTTTCTAGATTCTTTTTTCTCTACATATATGATTATAGTTTTTATAGAGGTATTTTAAATTCTTCCTTTATAATCTCTTATTCTTACTATCTTGCACTGATGAGGTCTTCTAGTATAATGCTGAATAGAACATTATATAAGAGTGGACATCCCTGCTGTGTTCTCAGTCCTAGAGAAAAGGGACTGAGTCATTCTGCACTAAGTATGATAGCAACGTATTATTTTGGTAGATGTCCTTTATTGGATTGGGAAAATTCCTTTCTATTCCAAGTTTGCTGAGAATTTTAAACCCATAAATTGGTGTCACTTTCATTAAATACATTTTCTCTAACTATTGACATGTTTCTTCCATTTTTGCTGTTGTTTACTAAGTTGTGTCCGATTCTTGTGACCTCATGGACTGTAGCCTGCCAGCCTCCTCTGTCCATGGGATTTCCCAGGCAAAAATACTGGAGTGGGTTGCTATTTCCTTCTCCATCGAACCTGCATCTCCTGCATTGGCAGGCAGATTCTTTACCACAGAGCCACCAGAGAAGCCCTTCTTCTATTTTACTCTTGCCAATATGATGAATTACACTGATTAATTTTCCAGTTTTAAACTACCCCTAATTCCTGAGATAAACACAACTTGGTCATGAGATAGTGTCCTTTTTATATATTGCTGGATTTTTTTAGACTACAGTCTTTTCTTCCTCTCCTTATCACTTTTTTGTCAGCTAGTGGTAGAGGGTATAGTGGCCTAATAAAAAATCATTTGGGAAGTGTTCCTCCTTTTCTACATTCTGGAAGAATTTATGTGGAATTAGCATTGTTTCTTCCTTAAACATTCCAGTGAAGTGATCAAGGCCTGAAGTTTCCTTTTTCAGAAGGTTTTAAACGACAAATCCAATTTCTCTAATAAAGATGGGGCTAAATAGCCATATTAATTAGGACTTTTTATTATTTTAATTAAATAAAGCAAGCTAATTATTTTATAGAGGAAGGCTATTCATGTTACCTATTTCTTCTTGAGTGAGCTTTTACAGTTTTGTCTTTCAAGAATTTGTACACTTCTCAGTTTTTCAGTTTATGGCATATTGCTCATATAATTCTCTTATCCCTTTAATATACACAGGCTATGTAATAATGCCCTTTGTTCATTTCTGATGTTGCTAATTTGTGTATTCTGACTTTATATCCTGATTAATTGGCCAGGGTTTAGCAATTTTATCGATCCTCTCAAAGAACCAGCTTTTACTTATGTTGATTTCTCTGCTGCTTTTCTATTTTCTATTTCACTGATTTCTGTGTCCTTCTATTTACTTTGGGTTTAATCTGCTCTTATTTTCTAATTTCTTAAGGGAGATGCTTTAGATCACTGAATTTAAATCTTTCTTGTTTTTAATATATTTTAATTTCTAGTTTAATTCTGTCCTGATCAGTAAACATACTTTGTATGGTTTCAATTCTTTTAAACTACCAAGACTGGTTTTACAGCCCAGAAAGTAGTTTGTGTTGGTGCATTGTTCCATGTGCACTTGAAATGAATGAGGATCCTGTTGCTGTTTGACATAAGTGCTCTGCAAACACCAATTAGGTTGCATTGGTTGATGGTGCTGGTCAAGTCTTCTCCATCCTTAGTGACTTTCAGTTCAGGTATTTTTATCAATTATTTAAAGGAGAATATTAACATCTCCAACAGGTTGGTCTATTTATCCTTTCTGTTCTATCAGTTTTTGCTTCACATATTTTGAAGCTCTCTCATCAAGTATATACACATTTAGGATTGTTATACCCACCTACAGTAACCCTTTTAACATTATGACATTTCCTTCTCTATGGTACAGTTTCCGTTATGTTTATTCTATTTGAGGTTTATTGACTTTCCTGTGTGTGCAGGTTTAGAGATTTCATCAAATTTGGAAAAAATTCAGCTATTATTTCTTCAAATTTTTTTCTGCCCCCCACTCACCCCTTTTTCAGGACTCTAGTTACACAAATGTTAGTGCTCTTAATATTATCCCACACATCACCAATAATCTGTTCATTTGTTTTCTAGTCTTTTTTCTGTCCTTCATTTTGAACACTTTCTATTGCTGTTTCTTTAACTCACTGAACTTTTCTTCCTGCATAGTGCCTGATCTGTTGCTTGATACTTTCTGCTTTATTTTTTAATTCTGATTACATTTTTCATCCCTAGAAGTTCCACTTCAGCCTTTATATATATATATATATATATTTTTTTTTCTCTCATCCTTTCTCTCTCAACAATCCTTCACTGTTTTCAATGTACAATTTGACATCTACTAAAATTCAATCATGCTCCAGACCACACGGTGGGCCTCAGAGCACTGAGCTGAAGATGGTTCAGTTGAATTTGTTGATAATGAAGGGATAAACAGTGGCAATAAAAATGTACTGCCTTAACAGCTAAAAATGTACTGCCATGTATTATGGAGCACTTTATAGTTGGCAAAGTGCTTCTATTACACACCCCATCATTTGATTTCTACAACAAGCCTGTGAGGTAGAAAGGCCAAGTCTTATTATTCCCAGAAGACAATGAGTGACTGTCTTTAGGTAACACAGCTAATCCGTGGTAGACTTAATATATTTCAAGCCCAGTGTTCTCTACACTGAACATTAAACTCTATTCAGAAAAATGCCCCAAATACATACTGCACAGTGCCCTTTGGGAACATAATAGCTATATCTGCAGAATACTAAAAATAAACCTCATGGACTTAATTCCATTTATATATAATTCAAAAATAGAAAAATAATACTCCTAAGATTTTTTTTTCTTTCCCTACATACTCAGCCTATTTCTGGAGAAAGCCAGTCAGTGGGTCAGGCAGCCTGCTGCAGCCCCTTGCTCTGCCACAGGAATGGGTCCCGGCTGAGACAGAACAAGCAGCAGCCATCTGGGAGCACAGCTGCAGATAAACACAACCCTAACGGCAGTACAGTGCAATGGGGTCCGCTCTCCCTACCATAAAAACGGCATTAAAAAAACAAACAGTAAAATCTGCAACTTATTAAGCTATTATGCTCTAGGCTAAGAAATATTAAGTAACTTTCTCCAAATTACTCAGCTAGTAAACGCCTATGCAGTTCTATAACCTATCATCTTTCCATCTGTACTACTGGGGAAAACCAAAGACAAGGCAATATAGTCTGAATTTTTTTCTCCCAGATGGTTCTACATGGTTACTGAGTCAAAAAGCCAAAGTTCTAATTCCAACTCTGCCATTAATTTCCTGTGAGGCCATTAGGAAGTCATTAACCTTTCTAAGCCTCTACCTATACTACAAACATAGAAAACTGCTCCATCTATCTAGCTCTTGTGAGAATCAGTTGAGAGAATAAAACACAGACACTTTAAATGTATACATAATTTACATTCAGAGAGAATATTCACTTCAACTTCTACCACTATTATCTCTCAATGATAGATGTGCAAGCAAATTTTTCTTCTCTTGAAGACAGGAAGTAAAGAAGGCACAGTGAGAATGTACTTTGTTATTCAGGAAAAAAAAAACTTTAAAACAAAACGTCTGCCACTAGAAAATACCGATAAAGAGCCATTGTGAAGAAAATGACTTGCTTGGTCATTCTGTGTGATACAGAAGTAAATGGGCTCTCTGCCACAAGGCCGGCAATCTTCAATCCTGGCTGACTGGGGGCTATGATTACAGATTGAACATACAAAGATGCTTTCTAACGTTTTCGTCCTGTTTTGCGTAATACACACCACAGGCATGGAAAGAATTCTGTGGCCTAAGTTTAACTCAGATGACCATTATATTTACTACTGTGGACAAGAATCCCTTAGAAGAAATGGAAGTAGCCATCACAGTCAATAGGAGTCCGAAATGCAGTACTTGGATGAAATCCCAAAAATGACAGAATGATCTCTGTTTGTTTCCAAGGCAAACCATTCAGTATCACAGTAATCCAAGTCTATGCCCTGACCAGTGATGCTGAAGAAGCTGAAGACCTACAAGACCTTCTAGAACTAACACCCAAAAAAGATGTCCCTTTCATTACAGGGGACTGGAATGCAAAAGTAGGAAGTCAAGAGATACATGGAGTAACAGGCAAATTTGGCCTTGGAGTACAGAATGAAGCAGGGCAAAGGATACTAGAGTTTTGCCAAGAAAATGCACTGGTCTTAGCAAACACCCTCTTTCAATAACACAACAGAAGACTACACATGGACATCACCAGATGGTCAATACAGGTATCAGATTAATTATATTCTTTGCAGCCAAAGATGGAGAAGCTCTATACAGTCAGCAAAAAAAAGACTGGGAGCTGACTGTGGCTCGGATCATGAACTCCTTATTGCCAAATTCAGACTTTAATTGAAGAAAGTAGTGAAAACCACTAGACCATTCAGGTATGACCTAAATCAAATCCCTAATGACTATACAGTGGAAGTGACAAATAGATTCAAAGGATTAGGTCTGATTGAAAGAGTGCCTGAAGAACTATGGATGGAGGTTTGTGACACTGTACAGGAGGCAATGATCAAGACCATCCCTAAGAAAAAGAAATTCGAAAAGGCAAAATGGTTGTCTGAGGAGGCCTTACAAACAGCTGTGAAAAGAAGAGAAGCAAAAGGCAAAGGAGAAAAGCAAAGACATTCCCATTCGAATGCAGAGTTCCAAAGAATAGCAAAGAAACATAAGAAAGCCTTCCTCAGTAATCAATACAAAGAAACAGAGGAAAACAACAGAATGGGAAAGACTAGCTATTTCTTCAAGAAAATTAGAGACACCTAGGGAGAATCCCAGGGATTGGGGAGCCTGGTGGGCTGCCGTCTATGGGGTCGCACAGAGTTGGACACGACTAAAGTGACTTAGCAGCAGCAGCAGGGAACATTTCATGCAAAGATGGGCACAATAAAGGACAGAAATGGTATGAACCTAACAGAAGCAGAAGATATTAAGAAGAAGTGGTAAGAATATACCAAAGAACTATACAAAAAAGATCTTCGTGACCCAGATAACCAAGATGGTGTGATTACTCACCTAGAACCAGACATCCTGGAATGCGAAGTCAAGTGGACCTTAGGAAGCATCACTACAAATAAAGCTAGTGGAGGTGATGGAATTCCAGCTGACCTCTTTCAAATCCTAAAAGATGAAGCTGTGACAGTGCTGCACTCAATATGCCAGCAAATTTGGAAAACACAGCAATGGCCACAGGCTGCAAAAGATCAGTTTTCATTCCAATCCCAAAGAATGACAATGCCAAAGAATGCTCAAACTACTGCACAATTGCACTCATCTCACACGCTGGCAAAGTAATACTCAAAATTCTCAAAGCCAAGCTTCAACAGTACATGAACCATGAACTTTCAGATGTTCAAGCTGGATTTAGAAAAGGCAGAGGAACAGAGATCAAATTGCCAACATACACTGGATCATCGAAAAAGCGACAGTGTTCCAGAAAAACATCTACCTCTGCTTTACTGACTATGTCAAAGCCTTTGACTGCACAGACCACAACAACTGTGGAAACTTCTTAAAGAGATGGGAATACCAGACTACCTTACCTGCCTCCTGAGAAATCTGTATGCAGGTCAAGAAGTAACAGAATTGGGCATGGAACAACAGACTGGTTCCAAACAGGGAAAGGAGTACATCAAGGCTGTATACTGTCACCCTGCTTATTTAACTTATATGCAGAGTACATCATGCGAAATGTTAGACTGGTTGAAGCACAAGCTGTAATCAAGATTGCTGGGAGAAATATCAGTAACCTCAGCTATGCAGATGATACCATACTTACAGCAGAAAACAAAGAAGAACTAAAGAGCCTCTTGATGAAAGTGAAAGAGTAGAATGAAAAAGTTGGCTTAAAGCTCAACATTCAGAAAACTAAGATCATGGTGTCTGGTTCCATCAGTTCATGGCAAACAGATGGGGAAACAATGGAAACAGTGATAAACTTTATTTTGGGGGACTCCAAAATCACTGCAGATGGTGACTGCAGCCATGAAATTAAAAGACCCTTGCTCCTTGGAAGAAAAGTTATGATCAATCTAGACAGCATATTAAAAAGCAGAGACATTACTTTGCCAACAAAGGTCCGTCCAGTCAAAACTTCTGAATGGTGGTATTGGAGAAGACTCTTGAGAGTCCCTTGGACAACAAGGAGATCCAACCAGTCCATCCTAAAGGAAATAAGTCCTGAATATTCATTGGAAGGACTGATGCTGAAGCTGAAACTCCAATACTTTGGCCACCTGATATGAAGAACTGACTCATCTGAAAAGACCCTGATGCTGGGAAAGATTGAAGGCAGGAGTAGAAGGGGATGACAGAGGATGAGATGCTTGGATGGCATCACCGACTCAATGGACCTGAGTTTGAGTAAGCTCTGGGAGTGGGTGATGGACAGGTAAGCCTGCAGTCCACGGGGTTGCAAAGAGTTGAACATGACTGAGCAACTGAACTGAACCAAATGAAGATAATGGCAACATCCTTCAAAAGGTCCTAAGCATGCACTGATGCATTCAGTGCCTCCAACCCTGCAGCAGGCCACTGCCAACCCACGCCTCCACTGGAGACTTCTGGTTACTCAGAGGCAAGTCTGGGTCAGTCTCCTGTGGGGTCACTGATCCTTTCTCCTGGGTCCTGGTGTGCACACAGTTTTTTTGTGTGCCCTCCAAGAGTCTGTTTTCCCAGTCTTGGGGCGCTGGAGCAGTGGCGGCACAGCGCTGGAGCGACTTTGAGGAGATACCCCATGTCCACGGGCAAAGGAGAAGCCCCAACAAGACAGGAGGAGGGGCGAAACTGTCTTTAGAATCAAACTCCATACCTGCCAGAGATGCTCAGAGGACTCAAACAAACCTTGTACACACCAGGACCCAGAGACCCCACAGAGACTGAGACAAGAACTCTGTTTGAGTCTCCCCTGGGAGGTATGGGTCAGCAGTGGATGGCTACAGGGCCAAGGGGCTCTGGGTGCATTAGACCCGGGTATGGCATGCGCCCTCTTGGAGGAGGTGCCATTAACCCCATCATACAGAAAGATCTAGTCATCCGTAAAGAATAACTGATCCAATCCACTCATGTTATGTTTGAGAATACCAAGGCCCAGAAAAAGCAGAAGGGCCCTGTCTCTATGTGAGAAAGAACACTTCAGGGTTTGAGAATCAGTCTATAATGGTTCACAGAGTGACCCAGAAAAGATTAATAACACTGGACAGACTTAAGCAACAGCCTAATAATTCTTCATTATTTAGTAGCAATGCTTAGTAAGAGATACCTTCCGGTAGATAATCTGTGCAGGAACTTTTCCTGTAAAACTCATCTGAGCCATGTAATTTAACCAGTGATAGAATGAAGACATTATACAGTGTACCAGGGCCCACAGTGCTGGCCTTGTGAGAGCGACAGCAATGGGTCTGTTCTCCCATCCCTACGTGAGAACACCTAACTGGGTGTGCTGTCAGAAAGCCAGGCTCCGGTTCCCGACACTCTGAATCACTGGCTTTGTGCTGCACACGTTCCCTTTTGGAGGCAGCGACTGACAAGCTTAAACACAGTCCTTTCCATCTGACACTTCAGAAAGTCACTAGTTAACTGGTGCTTGCTCCATCTTTATCAATGTTAACTAGATATCTTCCGCTAATAGCAAGCTGGCTTTACCACAGTTTTTGTTTTTGTTTTTTTCTAAGGAGTATGTTTTAAAGTTAGAAGATATATGTTTAGAAAAACTAAATGCTGAATATATTGGTTCCTTCGTTTCTGGTAAGCCCAGGACTTTGAGAACTTAAACTTTCTGAAAAATTACACCACACACACACACACACACAGTTTCTCAGAACACTTTGCCAAGGACTAGTATTACATGCTCACTGGGATGAGTTGTACAACTGGATCTTGCCTTTCACTTTTATGGAAATTTAGTTATTTTCTTCACTGGCTTTCAATTTTTCCTTAAAAGCTGTGCCAGTCCCATTAACTGCTCTGTGTAACTCCTGCCTCCCTGGGGTGTTGACCTTTCAGAGCCCTCTTACTGGATTCTTGCTCCAACAAAGGGACGTCTTCCCTTCTCTCCCTACTAAAGTTAACAGTGGGATTTTCAGAAAAATAATTTGGATATGATTTTGCTTCAATTTGAATCCTGGGTTAGGAGTCTGAAACTCTGAAACAGTGAAAACAAGTTAACTTGCCCCACTTCCCCCAGTGATCTTAAAGTTTAGAATTCATCACTGGATAGCCATTATTTACAGAAAAAAAACTTTTTTTTATGTTCCTTTTATAAAATGCAATTTAAATAAATTCATACAGTTGTACAATCAGAAAAAAAATCAGTAATGAAGTCTCCCTCGCATTTCTGTTCTACACTTTCCTATTCTCTCTCTCAGAAGCAAACTGGTGATTACTTTATTAGTTTCATGTATATTCTTCCATAGTTTCTTTACTTAATAGTAAATTAAATGAATGTGTACATATATTTTTATTTTTTCCTTTGTATTTTATTCTAAAGCTAGTATACCAGATGCACTATTTTACACTGCACTTCTTCATTTAACAATTTATCTTGACAACCTTCATTCAACAGAGAGCTTCCAAACAAAATAGCTCTAGGTCAGGAAAGCCGTAAGCCCAATAGATGAGAGCAGTTTATCAGCATAGCTTCCCAGGAGTCAGGGAGCAACTGGGATTGTGCCAGTTGTCAGGAAAAGCAGCTCAGTCTCCACACTGGCATGCCTTCTACGCCTCAGACACGCTGTCTCAGCCCTGAAGAGGCCCTACCTACAGAACCCATCAACTTAGTGGATCCAACCTACTCAGTTACCGCATGACAAAGCAGGCCTAGAGAGCAGAGGGCACCTGCCCAGAGCCAGACAGTGCTCATAAAACGACCTGGAGGTTGCTGGTCTTTTGCATTCTGGCCCCAAGTTCTCTCAGCTGTACCACTTATGTCACAAACTTTTAGGGATGTGTCGTTATCGAAACAGTAAATTTCAAATTCCTGTGCCTAGCACTGGTTCCAACTTAGAAGGAAGTGGGGTGTGGTGTGGCAGGAAGAGGGAGACACTAGTTGTAGAGGCAGGAAATCTGGGGTCTAGTCCAGAGCCCTCTTTGGGCCCAGTTCCCTCATCTGTGAGATAAGAGGCTGGAACCACACGCTCTCTAAAGGCTCTCTGCTAAAAGCTCCGAAGTCCTTGACTAACACCTTCTAACCACACGGAAGATTTTGGTCCTTGGGGCTGTGCCTGTGCCCAGGTTGTCAATTCCACCTGGAACGTACCTTTTGTTTCTCTGCCTCTACATCTTTCAAGGCCCACTCTGACTTCTCCTGGTATTTACCTCCTCAGAAAACGTACCCTGTGAACAAGCTCCTACCTCAGCCCTTAGAATACTTGGCCTAGACTACCCCTTCTAAGGAGCCACACCAACTGGTCTCTGAGTCCAAACATTCAGTGTCTGCTCAAACGAAGCTTATAAAGATGCTTTCCCTAATCATCTTATCCAAAATAGCACTTCCCTAATCACTCTCTTCCTTGTTTTATCTCTCTTTATAGCTCTTACTATATAATTTATGTGTAGTCTATCTTACACCATTGGAATGTAAGCTCCTTTGAAGCAACGGCATGTGTTTTTAACTTAAAACAGCACCTGACATATAAGAAGCACTCAATAAATATATGTTGAATGAAGTAATTATTTGTAAACAATTAACAACAAAGCCAAGCTGCAGAGACTCCACTTCTAATATTAATCTGAGATATCTCTTCCATTCAATAACTTGTTCTGTATGCACAGTCCCAAACAGGGGAAAAAGTCAGTCAGGGAGTCAGCAAATGGCTTTGGGAGATAGATGTGATCAGGCAAACAGCAAGAGATCTCCTTGGAGTCAGAAAGACTGGTTTTAGGGAATTCCCTGGTGGTCCACTGGTTAGGACTCTGCGCTTCCACTTCAGGGGACCCAGGTTTGATCCCTGGTCAGGAACCTAAAATCCCTCAAGTTGCATGGTATGGTCAAACAAAGAAACAAACAAAAGGCAGAGTGGTTCTAGTACTAAACTCTGTCATCAGGTAACCTCAAGCGTGTCTTTAACCTCTACAAACCAGATTAACAACCTACCACACAGGTACACAATGAAGGTGAGGGAAAAATGATTAACACGGAAGCATCTTATCAGGTACAAAGCACCATATCCTATAGGTGAAGTATTACTTGAACACCAGAAGTAGACTGAAATTGTTAATACGGAACAGTTCTATTTAAAGCTAAACTGTCACACCAAAAAGTTTCCACTCTTTTAAAAAAAAAAATACATGCACATACATGAATGTTTGCCCACTTATACATACACATATATTGAAGGGGAAACCCAACCTAAAACACACACACTGAACATGAACTGGACTTAAGAGAAAACACTTACTTGAAATCCTGCCATGTATTCTACTCTGTAATGTGAACCCTTTTGCCAGAACTTCAGACAAGCAGTCCATTGACTATGAAACTGAACCTTTCAGTGGAAGGAATCAACAGCAACCTCTGGTAGGATACCATGAGCCTCTGGGACATGTTAAGGCATCTATGGCTTCCCCCCAGTGCTTCTGTGCTGATCAATAAAAGCAAACCATTCAACCACTTCTGTAAGTTGTACCTCTAATGATGACACTCACAGAACAGGTCAGTGTTGCTTGCTGCAGTTGGTGGATCAGGAAACCCAGCCCTATCTTCTCTAACAAGCCAAGCTTGATATTTCACCCACACCTGCTTCTTCCTACAACACTGATAGTAGTGACTGACGGGCATACACTTTGGTGCTGGATCTTACACACCTCTGTAGCATGTCAAATGTCTTCCTAGAGTGGCAGACTGTGTTGTGTTTCTCACATATTCCCAAGAGAACTTAGCACAGGGCTTTCACAGCACAAGAAATATGCTCAGAAATACTGAACTGACTGAATCTGAACTGAATTTGAAATTGTAGTTACAAGCATACAAAAACTTAGAAACAAAGGAATTTAGAAACAGAATCAAAATCAGAATTCTTGGAGTTCCTAAGTGCCAAATTTAATTCAAAACCTACCAAAGAGTACTGATTATTCATATCATTTGTATTTTCATTCTATTTGTACACAAAGTTCCATAAGATAGTCATTCCCTCTCCAGCAAGGAGGTGGAATTGATCAACTTACATTTTCCAACCCACAATGCCCCCAACAGTTCTCCCACAGAACCTATTTCACTGATGACTCTGATGCTGACAGGTCTGCTCCCCAAGACAACTAAATGATCCTCAGAGGCAAGAATACCACCTAATTCATCTTTCTTTCATATCACCTGAGCCCAGAGACACATAACAGCACTAAATAACTACCCGAGAATATTAGAAGGAGAGAAAGTTAAGAAAAAGAGCTTGAGATTTTAAGCCTGCCAGCCAGTAGGTCCATACTTTAAAAGAATCATAGTAATTGATAATAAGAATGAGGATGAACAAACATGTGAAACCCAAAAACACTGATGGGGTTGATCACAAAGCAAATGAGTTTAGTCTCCCTAATTAGTTTATCATCCCAACTTGAAAGCATTTAGATAAATTCTGTCATTCTTTAAAAACATTATTCTTTCAAAAAAAAACCTTTCGTGACCTTTGCCTGGCATTTTTAAGAAAAACAAAAAGATTACTCAAATTCCACTCCTCTGCCTTAAAAAAGAAGAGTAAAATCTAAATCTCATCCCAATATAGGTGGCAAAGTCATTTTTTCCACTATAAGTAAACACTTATATTGAAGCATGTAAAATTGAAAGTACGTTAGTGAACTTCAAAACATGCATGAATTTTGCTACAACCTGGCAGGCAACTTCTAGTTAAATGATCATCACTCTGGAATGAAGAAACACCTCCTTCAGTCAATTTTTTCAAGTAGCTACAAGCTACTAGTCAGTTTCAAATTAACGAAAATTACATATTTTCATTCGTGTAGAATACCTAGCCACATTAACTCTTCCAACTTTCTCATGTACAAATTGGCCTGAAGATTTGGAACATTTGTACTGCCATGAGGTATCGAGTTATTTTACATTACATTCTTGCCCCAAAGCTAAAGGGTGCTTCTGCTCGGGTTAGCTAGAGGTAGGCAGAGCACTGAAGAGACCATGGTCCCTGCAATCAGGCTTGGGTTTAAGGCCCGACTCTACTACCCCGCTGACAGTATGATGCTGGGCAAGTTATTCAATCTCTCTGAACTTCTATTTCCACAATGATAAAACAGGGTTAATTCAGGGACTTCCCTGGTGGTCCAGTGGCTAAGACTCTGAGCTCCCAATGCAAGGGACCTGGGCTTAATTTCTGGTCAGAGAACTAGATCCCACATGCAGCAACTAAAGATCCTGCATGCCATAAGTAATACTGAATATCCCACGTGCTGCAACTAAGACCCAATGCAGCCAAATAAATAAAATAAAAATAAATTTTAACTTTTTTTTAAAAATAGGGTTAATTCAAATTTCCCATAGCTGTTACGGGATCCATAAAGTGAAATTCGCTCAGTCGTGTCCAACTGTTTGCAACCCCATGGACTATACAGTGCCTGGAATACTGGACTGGGTTACCCTTTCCCTTCTCCAGGGGATCAAATCCAGGTTTCCCGCACTCCAGGTGGATTCTTTACCAGCTGAGCCACAAGGGAAGCCCAAGAATACTAGAGTGGGTAGCCTATCCCTCCTCCAACGGATCTTCCCAACCCAGGAATTGAACCAGGGTCTCCTGCATTGCAGGTGGATTCTTTACCAACTGAGCGATCAGGGAATCCTTGGGGACCATATCACACTATATACACATAAAGTGAGTAGCACATAACAAGAACTCAATAAATGTTAGTTTCTCTTCCCACTTTTTTCACAGCCACAAAAAAAACTTATTCAATACTCTATTCATTAAAACATTTACATATGTTCTATGCCAGTTTTACGAGAAAGAGCTCTTGATTAAAAAAAAAAAATAGCTTTATAAGCAGTCACTCTTCTCCTACAGCTGATTTTTTTTTTAACAGCCTAACTATTTCCAAAAACCTGTGCTTTACTTTGGTTCTGACTGATTTATGGAATTTGTCACTGTCATTAGAATAAATAATCAACACATTTATTCTGAAGAAACTACTAGCCAGGGGAATCATTAGAAGGACTTCTGGTACAAAAATCCTTGGCAGAATTCTAGATTTCCATTAAGTTCTCAAAATTTTGTGAATTCTAACAAAATGTTACCAATTTTTATCCTATGAATATGCATTTGTTTCAGAGAAAAATTCCTGTCTGGATTTAGCTTGTTATGTTATTCTGAATTTAGCTAGACATTTGCAGAAAATGAGTTAACTACTATATTAGTTGCTATTTATGTGGTTAAGTCACCACTGGGCTAAATATCTCCTGAGGGGAAAAAAACAGTCTGGGATTTAAGCCAGCATAACAACTGTCACCAAAACGGAGAGCTTCTGGAGATGCCAAGCATTTTGTTTAGGTTTGATGAATTCTACTACTTCAGCATTTTTTGTTTTTCAAGGATAGTTGCTACTATTCCTATCTGTAGTTTAGCAGAAATGTAAAAGTTCCCTTCCTCTAACCTTCTGGCATGTAAGAGAAGGACGATAGACGGCATGCACTATTTTTATGTTGACAGCCAGAGCTATTTTAAGCTATTTTACTACTATCCAAAAAGGTTAGCATGACATTAGTAAGCTAAAAAGTAAATTCTTGGTTTTTGGTCACTTAATAAGAACATTACTTTTTAACAACCCAACTGTCTATCTTTTGGTCATACAAATAAAAATAAAGTTCCAAAACATAAGGCATGATTGAAGCCATAATTAGAAAGTCTTACCTTTTGGGCATCTCCCGTAAAATATGCAATGGCCAGGGTGGGCAGAATCATGAACAGTGCATTGTAATAGAGCAGACCATATTTTCCCAGCTCCTAGGAGAGTAAAAAATTAGGTGGTTCATTTGGTTCCAGCAGATAGATGGAGACAACCCTGAACAGAGCACCACCCCCATTATACACACACACCACTCCCCCCACAATACACATAGCACATTAAGTCAGAAGTTTTGCAAACACTAAGAAATAACCTAAACTTTCAAAAAAAAAAAGCAAACTTACAAGATTTTTAGTTTATTTGACATAAGTTCCTTGAGTACTTAAAATCAGAGAAATAAAAATGATATCAAGTGGCTGTCTCAAAACAGCAAGGAGAAAATAAGTTATTTTGAACAAAAAACATATCTCTCTATAGAGACATGTCCTTGGAGCCCTTCCCTTTCCAGAACGGAATCAAAAGTCCCCAGATTAGTCCTGGGCTGTTCCAGAAACGTAACAGTGCGATTTAAGAGAGAAGGAAGGCCAGATCCACACACACAGACTCACACCTAGAACAACATAGACAGACTTAACTTCCCAGTATTTCTGAAGTTATTTCTGAAAATGTACATGGGACATACAATGAAGATTAAGATTACTAGAAAAAAAAAAGGAGACAAAAAGAAAAAGATCACCATTACCCTACAATTCCCAAAACATGGTATGATTAGCTGTGCCCTCAGCTACTTGGGAGCAAAAAAGGACTGCACACATCTTCAAACACAGGGAACCTATGAGAACTCTGGATCTACTTGTGATTCACACAGTTCTGGGACATTCAGCAGGAAGCCATCACCTGAAAAAGCAGTCCTAGAGTTCAGGGGATAAAGGAGTAGTGAGGATAGGGCCATAATATCTGCCTAACTTCTGTGATTGAAAGATCACCAACTGATATGAAAAGTCAAACTACCTTCTCAAAAGCAGATTTTTTTTTCTTCAATGATTTTTTAAAAAGTTTTTATTTTATATTGGCATATAGTTGATTAACAATGTTGTGTTACTTAGTTTCAGGTGTACACAAAGTCATTCAGTCATACATATACATGTTAAATCTATTCTTTTTCAAATTCTTTTCCCACTTAGGTTATTACAGAACATTGAGCGGAGTTCCCTGTGCTTTATCAAAAGCAGCTTTGAAAAAAAAAAAAAAAAAGCAGCTTTGAAAAACTGGAAACAAAGATGCAACAATAGAAAGCTAGTCGATTAGACTATGATACACTCATACAATGAAATGTTATGCAGCCACTAAAAATGGTTAGTAACACTGGTAAGGAAGGTGTTCATGAAACAGTACTAAATGAAAAATACAAATTAGAAAAAACATTAGTTATCACCACTCTTTTAAGTTTTTCTCATAGTTAAGTGTGTACATGCATATACAAACACATACATTCCTACAAAAGGGTATCTACCGAAACAGTGCTTCTCACTCAATGGTGGAATTAAGAGAGATTTATATTTTCTTCCTCTTGTTTATCTATGTTTTCTACCACTTCTATTATAAATACATGTTATTTGTATGAATTCTTTAAAGTTAAAAATGTTTTAAATTCAGGAGCTGCATTCACGTCTGAAATACAGCACTAAGTCCTTAGGCCATGGGATTCATGCTCAAAGAACCATGATTACAAGTAGTTTTGAAATTATAGGTAATAAAACTCCAGATATACTGAAAGCATCTCAGACAGCAAGAAAAAAGCCATAGTAGGGCAAAGCAGCCTGTAACTTCAGGTGCCCCCTCAGCAAGAGATGTGTTATCCAGGAAGCAGAGGATGCTACACACACACCCCACCCAGACAACTGACAAAGGCCAAACTGTTGTTTTTTCTTTTTACTTGCTGCTCTGAATCTCTTTTCTCCTGTCCTCTTAAACAGAGGACATCGACTAAAATTTAATTTAGGGCATCATCATAAATATGCATTATATACTGTGTTTTTACATGATGTTGCCATTTTTGAGTAGTCCACCTGACTGTCACAGTTTTCCTGTTTCTCCTGTTATTAGCCAACCTTTTATACTGCTGGTAAGCCTCTTCCTCTAGAAAGGATTGTTGCTCCTAATCCATGAACTATGAAAAGCAGATCAATATGCTTAAAAGTTCTAATACAAGTAAGTCACAAGTCATTTCTGAATGAGGAACTAAAGGACACCCCTTGGAATAAAATAAAATACAGAAACCATCTTCGCTTTTTTTCTACATTCTAGGACGTAATCCAGTAGTCATGTATGGATGTGAGAGTTGGACCGAAGGATTGATGCTTTTGAACGGTGGTGTTGGAGAAGACTCTTGAGAATCCCTTGGACTGCAAGGAGATCCAACCAGTCAATCCTAAAGGAAATCAGTCCTGAATATTCATTGGAAGGACTGATGCTGAAGCTAAAACTCCAATACTCTGGACACTGGATGCAAAGAACTGACTCATGTGAAAAGACCCCGATGCTGGAAAAGATTGAAGGCAGAAGGAGAAGGGGATGACAGAGGATGAGATGGTTGGATGGCATCACCAACTCGACGGACATGAGTTTGAGTAAACTCTGGGAGCTGGTGATGGACAGGGAGGCCTGGCATGCTGCGGTCCATGGGGTCCACGCGGTCCAAAGAGTCAGGACACGACTGAGTGACTGAACTGAACTGAGGCTGTACTCTAGGTTGTGCTATCTAACACAGTAGTCACAGGCCAAATGCAGCTATTTCAATTTAATTACAATTACACTAAACTACTACTGCAGTTCCTCAATTAGGCCATCACGTTTCAAGTGCTCAACAGCTATGTGTGGCTAGGTGCTACCATTAACGGATAGGAAGAAATAACAGATTTCCATCATTACAGAATTGTACTGGACAGTACTGTTTTAGACAGCTAAGGCTGGTGGACTAATAAAATGTTATTATTCCTACCTATTTCCAAAGCAGCAAAAACACAGAGCAAAACTAAATCTCAAACTGCTCCCTTTTCTCTAGCTATAGTACAAAGATAAAAAGTTTTAATAGTAGCTTCCATTAAAATGCAACCATCACATAGTCATCAAGGCAAATAAATGGAGAAAAAGACATAAAAGGTGTGTTCAAAGAAAAGTTGTTGGAAATAGAGATCTGTACTGTCCCTAGATCTTCTAGGTTAATTTAGAAATGATTTAAAGTATATGGGAGGATGTGCATAGGTTACATGTAAATACTACTCCATTTTATATAAGGTACTTGAGCATCCAAGGATTTTTGTAATCTCAGGGGTTCCTGGAACCAGTCCACCAAAGATACTGAGGGGCAACTGTCTGCAGGACAAATATGCAAAGTCCATTCTTGTTCTGCAGCTCCTAAATCACGTCTGAAATCTGCTCAAGGGCTTCCAGATACTTCTCTCTTGTCCAGGTCCCTCACCAACTCCTCCAGGACATAGCCATGAACATTCATGACACTTTTCTCTAATGAACATTTCTTATATCACTATCCCACTTAAAGTCAATATTCACCCAGTCCCTTCCAGAAAAGCCAACAGTAAAATCTAATTGCTAATTAGAAAATAAAGTTTCTTACATGAGCACCAAGGTCCAGGCATTTTACCCTCAGAGATTCCCTAGTCTTTCTCATCTTTCCTAAGTATCTTCCTTTATTCTCCACTTTTTCCCTGAAGGACTGACATGACCATTCCCAGTATCAGTAAACATCTCTTAAAGAAGCGTTAGATTGCTACCTACTTTTGAATCTAATTTTTGTTTTACGTAGGCACCATTTGCTGCTGTCAGGACATCATTTATCAGAATAAAAACATATCCTTCCAGATCAAACGCCAAGTCAGAGCTGCAAAACAAAAACAACACTTTAATAACAACTAACATTTAAAGAACATGCATTAAATTTTAAATAGATCTGAACTACAATATTTCCAAGAACATATGCTTATCTCTGTAAGTGAATATTACACATTTTATCAGCTACTAGTATTTCCTGGCTCCAGGTTACAGTTTGCAATTTCATAATCAGTAAGGCAGTCTGCAGAAATGAGAAGCACTAATGCTTAAACACAGTCATTAGAAATAATCAGCCTTGTCAGTTAATAGCACACTATTCTTAATTCAAAGTCAGGCAAGACAGAATCAACCAAATTCACCATTACAGTACATCTGAAGCAAGCAGAAGGCATCAGAGCTCAATTTCACAGATAAGGAAACCAAAAGGAGAATGAAGTTGTTAACATGTCATTTTTCAAAGGTTCACACAAAAGATAGGGTTATCTTGCAGAGATGGCTGGGCCACTGGGTGGAATTTCTGAAGTGTGGATTGCGGTTAGTTCTGAGATCATGTTACACTAGTGTCTAAGTACACAGCGTAGACTCAAATACTTAAAATAATTTCCCAGTAAGCCTACTACATATAACTAGTGAGACTAGGGAAACTGAAGTTTCTTAGTATTTTGCAGAGCACCAGGCAGAAGAACTTAGTAAACTGAAGAGAATAAATGAAAATCTAAGAAGAATATGCCATCAGCATACTTTAGCACCCTAGCTAAAATACCCTAGCACCCTAGCCTAGGGGCCCCACATTCTGTGATTCTGCAAAGGTGTTATCTCTTTGGAGTTCAACTACTCCATGGGACAGACTTCTGAGCAGCTCTATGCCACTGCAATGTCGGGCAGAACTACCTAATGACCACTCCCTCTTCCAAGCAGCCTGACAACCCTCTAACTCTTCCTCCAAATTTCTTTCCCAAGTAAAAGGTTCTAATGAGATAAGGCTGGGCCAGATAGCAATCTGCCTCAGAAACTTTTTGCAGGTTAGAGTTATCTCGGAGAAACTCCTGTGTTTGGTTCAATTTTGGATCCCACCAGCTTCGGTGGGATCCAAGCTTATTAGCAGGGCACTTTTAAAAAGAATGGTAGGCGATTCACACAGAATTTTTCTCCAAGAAGGCAAGATTACCTAGAGGGAAAAGCAGTCAGCTATATAACAAAATTCTAGTAACTAATTACATTTTTTTTTAGAATGAAATTTAACTGGGAGAGTTAGGGTGGAACAGAATTGACTTATATTCCCCCACACACGCACCTGTATTACAGGGATATGATAAAGGTCAATGAGCCAATTCAAGAAGCACACTGGAACTCCCGGATGGAAAATATATGTCAGGTAGAATCTGCAACATTAGCAAACCCATACGTGCATGCTCTGGGCTGAGTAAAATGTTGTAGAAGACTTCTACTCATCATTTCCATTTTCTGGGTCTTTGTATATGTGCTGCCAAAGCAAGTACTACTTTTCTGAGTCTCTGGATATACATTTTCTTCATTTTAAAATTAAAACTTAAGAACAATGGAAAAAAGCTTTAATAATTTAATAGAATATCGAAGTTTTGGCATTTGTGACTCCTTAGGTGAAGCCAAATAAAGCAATTCTGTTATTTATTATCCCGTAAGGCAAATAATTCACAATCATTTGCCTTCTCTGCGACACCATTTTCTTTAGCAGCATGCAAAGGAAAAGAATGCTACACGGTTTATAAAAGAACACAGGCTCTGCAGTCAGGCATAGACTCAAATTCCAGGTCTGCCATTTAATAGCTATGTGACCTCGAGCAAGTTATGGAACTTAGATTTTCATTTCCTTAACATAAATAGGAAAATAATACCCATACCATTCAGTGTAGTTGTGAAAAACACATAAATAGTATGTGTAAAATACCAACATATGGAATGGCATATGGTATGCACTCAATAAATAGAAGACAGCATAATAAACTCTAAATTACATGAATTTAACTTTTAAGAATCCCAAGAATCTGATTTTGCTAGCCTTAATCGTCATACAACCAAAAAGATTTAACGTTTTGAAGTCTCTGAATACCTTTCAAAGACATGGTTCTTATTTAGTCTATAAAAAATTCTTTTCATTGGTAATTAATCATTTATTATCAGTAAGTACTGACAAATTCTAATGCACTCTCATAGGTTTTATACGGGCCCACATCTTACCTTGCAGCTACAAAGGCTCCAATAATCATTGCAAATACAGTCATCTTAATACCCCAAGAAAAAGTCTTCCTATAAAATAATTTAAAAATATACATGTGGCTTTAGTTATTTACAAACACTCATTTTCCAACAAAAATATGTTTTCTTCCAAAAAAACTATAAACAAATGATTCCAAGGAATTGGATATTTAAAAGAACTCTTCTAATGAAGCAAAAACTTATTTTCTTATATAAATAAGTATGCTTATTCCCTATTCTTATGTTATTATTATTGAGTTTACATTTTTGCAAATCAGATTTCTTTAGTCAGAAAATAGTCACACACATTTGTAGTAAAGCAGCGTAGTCATGAATATGATTTAAAACCCATACTGAACTTCTGACTCAGCTTCACCCAGTGGCTTCAGTAGGTATAGGAATTCTTGAAAGCATACCTCATGTTCAGACAGGCTTCCATAAGGAAGTCCTAAACTATTAATTCCTATGGCAAAGGAAGAAAGCTGCTTAAACTCAAAAGATAGAGTAAAACAACACAAACAATTGGAATATCTTACATATGCTGGACACCTTTTCAGGGAGCTAAAAACTTGTTAAAGACTAAATACATTAGAAATTTAGCTCACTTGAGTAAAACTCCTTCAGCAAACATTGTAAACAGGATGGAGAACCTTCTCAGAACTGTAAACATTGGCAAGCTGAAAAAAAACAAACGAAAAAATACTTAGGTAGAGTAAAATTTGATTATCCAAAATTAGTATTTTAAAATAATGCTAACCTTTTCCATTATAAAAAGTCCATGCTGACTAATCTGTCACTAAATTAAATCCTTACTTCTCTATAGAAAGTATTTAAAAGTCTCAGAGGGTTGCTTTTAAAAACTACTAGAAGCGAAAAACTAATTACAAAATGGTAGAAAATATACATCTGTTATCAAAGACTAGTAACAGTCACTTTTTAATTTTACCCAGCTTATTATGTTAGACATACTCATGTTGGTCTTTAAAAGATCTTTCTTTTCTAGCCTGATCTCCCTTCCAAGCCCTAACCTTCAAACAACATTGGTGATCATTTTATTCTATAAAACATTCCTTGATTGTCCTTTTGTGGCAGTAATTCTTTCTTCCTCTGAATTCCCAGAGTATTTTGCTTACACTAATCAAACATACAGCCTCTTGCAATATAATTATTTCTGACTCTATCATCCCACTCCAAAGTGCCTTATACTTGGCTAGCAATCAAAGATGGGGCATGAATAGATGGATAGATGACTGACAATGGAAGAAAAAGAGCAAACTCTATACACAAGTAGCACTCTGCAGCAGGTGTGTATTTCTTTCCAAAATGGGTAATGAGATGTATGGATAAAAGGATGCCCCACACATGATAAACATGACTTCCATAGAACCCTCCCCAGAAATATCATCGTGGTCATTCTGTCAAGTTTCTTGGGTCTGAGGAAATGAAAAAACCTTCGCCTCTGACCCTCAGAGATCTCTCCATTCTGTTTTATAATCACCCATTACACCAGAGGTTTAACCACGTGGCAGTGGTGAAACCTTGGGTTTCTGTTAAATGGTTTCCCTGTGTGTATATTTTTAACATCACATGTTCCTGATACATAAACTCCTTAAGTGGAGAAGACAAGAACTGGGAAGTTACAGGGTAATAAGAGAGTACTGTCAAGGAGTAGACAGCTATTGCTTCTTTCTAAAAGTGAAAATGCTGCCTCTACAGTCATATGACCATGGGAAAAAAATTAATATTTTTATCAGGGTTCTATCAGATGTTATTTTAACTACCTCATGTTAATGAAAAGCTACATCTAATCTTACTTGCGAAATTTGCCTAAAATATAATATTTAAAAATTGTACTAAAGAATTGAAATCTCAGAAGGCTAACATATATCCTTCACTATTATATGTCTGGAAAAATAATGAAAATCTCCCATCACAGTATTTTATAACATTTTAAAGCTTCTATCATCAAAGTGAAAGGGAAAAAACCCAAAACAAACAAAAAACTCCTCTTCCTCTTCCAACTTAAAGAGATTAAACTAAAACCTTTGGTGTAATCTTTATTTAGTAACAGAAGCTTTCTGGTCCTTTCTTTTTCCAGAATCAGTAACAATGTGTTAAACATTTGACATTCAAGTACAATTTTAAGAATACATTATATTAACCTCACTAGTAAAATAAAGTTATCCATACTTCAGTTTCTTTGTGCTGAACAGTCCCGTGATTTGGTTCCCAAAATATAGTAGAGGTAGTGGAAACGTCTAGAAAATTTAAAAAGGGATAACAAAACTCAATAATAAAGACAGCTACAACAAGGTCCTTTTCAAACAGAAACAGTTTTGTTTATATGATCAAATTCTTTCCACATAAAACATAAGATTAGTTCTCACACACAATTTTGGCTCCTATAAAGCACCCAAACAACATTACTCCTGGATAAAGAGCTCTGTGTAGAAAGAGAGAGGGAAGAATGGAGGGAAAAAAAGAAACAAATATGAATATGATCAAATCATACAGGACAACATCTTTGCTTTAAAAAAATGATAATGTAGAGCCAATGGGTCTAATGTTAGCAGAAAAAGGAAAGGTATTGCATCTTCAGGTGGAGTCAAGCAAAGACAGACCAAGGAATAAGAAAATAAACCCAAAGAATAATGACTGCAGGATACACCAGCTAGATTAGATAGACAAACGCAGAAAATGCAAAATGACTGTAGTCCCAACAAGTGTTTATTAATTAAAACAGAATACAAGATCTAGGGGCTTCTTTTTTTTCTTAACTTTAAAGAGATTGTGGGACTTTTTGAAAACACTTATTACTACATTCATTCTTTACCTTCCTTACACCCACTTTGGACTGGGCAATTTCAAGGCTGCAATTTTTAAATATGTAAGGCACTGATGGAAAATATACATAGTGACTTCATTTCGAAAATAAAAGTATTATTATTATTTTTTTTTTTACCTTTCGAGGTACATTTCTGTCAAAGTCAGGAAACTTGACCACCCTGAGTGCCTTTCCCACCCAGAGTACTGCCACTGTAGCCACCATCTGTAAACAGAGAACACAGATTCACTGTTCCACACATAAAGGCACACTCAGAAGTTCCAACGACACAAACCACGTAATGCTGAAGATTCCAACTAACCTGGCCAAGTCCAACACATAGTGAAGAAGGAAATCTACAAAAATGGTAGAGAGAGGGGAAAAAAAACACAGCGTCAGAAAAACCCGAACTCAACCTTAGAGATGCAACCTCACAATGCATTTTGATACAAAACACACCAACGTCCGCCCCTTATCCAAATGACAATCGGTGAGGAAAATCACTGATGGTTGTCAGGCAACACCGCTGATTTTGTAGCTTCGGGCTGCCACTTGTCTCATCTTGTTCGTTTATACAATTTCAGTCAGTTTTCTGCAACGGATTTTTCTTGGAAGTTAAGACATACATCTTTTAAATGGTTTCGCACCTTTCTAAAAAGGTACTTCTGCCTAGGGGTCCCAGTGGCAGCATCACAATTTTAAATGGGCTTAAGGAGGCGTAGGTCCCCAGAGGCTGTCAGCGAATTCGGGGAACCCTGAAGCCCCGGACCCTGGCCCAGGCTGTGGAGAAGGGCGGGCAGCCCTCTCCAGCTCCCAGTCAGGCATGCACAGGAGTCGAAGAGTCACGAAGCAACTTCGCTCCGTCACTCGGAAGAGCAGGGTTTCCAGGGCGATGCACCGCGGGCAAGACAGGAGCTTTCCGAACGCACGCCCGGCGGTCCCGAGCTTCGCGCTCGGAGCGGGACCCCCACTCCGGGCCGCAGTGCAAGCCGGCTCCGCTGCCCCGGCCGCGTGTCAGCCGCCTGCCCGCGCTCCCCGGCTCCCGCCCAACTTTGTTCAGCTCCAACTTTGCAGCCAAAGTCCAGGGAGCCGGCGCCCAGCCGCTGCCACCGCCCGCTCCTCTCCTCTCCGCTCCGCGGCCTGGGCCGCCGCCGCCTCGGCCCTACCTGTAGTTGGTGAGCACGCTCTTGTTGACCACCACGATCAGGAAAGAGCTCACGCCGTAAAAGCCGGCGGCCAGCAGCTTCAGGAATACGGTCAGCGTTTCGGCCGACGCCATCCCCAGCTCCTCCTCATCTCTGTGTGTGGAGGATTTCGCGGGGGCTTCTCCTTTAACCCGGGCATGCTGACGTCTATGAACTTCCGCCATGGCTGCGGCGGCGGGGCCTGCGAGGGAAGCGGCGGGCAGCGGGCCCGAGCGGCGCAGGGGTCTGCGGCGGCAACTCGCGGGGAGCTCGCGGGGCCGGGGCCGATGCTGGTGCTCTAAACCGGTTGCGCTCGCCGCCTCGGCTCCCCGCGCCGCCGCCGCCTGTCTCCGCCCAGGGGCAGGGACACTGGGGTTCACACGCCCGGGGACTTTGGTCGGGCATTGTGCAACGCGGGGTCAGAGGGTAGGGTCCGCTTCTGGCTAGGCCTGGGCAAGGGCTGGAGAGGGCTCCGGGAAGGGGCACTGGCGACCCTGAGTCCCGGGCCGATAGGGAGAGGAACCTTAGGGGAACCACTCGGGGACACCGGGGCTGCCGGCAGCACAGCACAGTCGCGGAAAGAAGCTTCCTAATAGCGCCTGCGCGCAAGCCTGCTCCGGGTCTCTCCGCGGCCGCGTACCTAGGATGCGGAGGCTGGCGGCTGAAGGGCTGAAAGCCGTATTTTCTAGATAACTCCGGCAAGAGGAAAATAAATAAATAAATAAAGACCCGCCTCCAATAGGTAACAGGTGGTCGGCTCAGTAGTTAACAAGGTGCCTGTGTCTAGACTCACTTGAATGCTCTTTTGGTCTCTCTTGCAGAAGGTCCAAGCTCTTTAAAAGTATCAGATATGGACCAAGTGTAAACATTCAACGGCTATTTGAGGCATTCTGCGTTGCCTCGGATTTCTTACGGTTTCTGAACCCAGAAAACACCATACAATACAGTCTTATTTGCAGATCAAGGGAGATTGTTTAAAGAAAAGTATTGCGGTATCCAAAAAGTAGAAAGATAATCAATTGGCTTGCGGATTGGTGAAAGAGCAGGGTATTAAGAGCTGAGTTCCTATTCTAGGTTTCCTAGAAATGCCCCCTCACTAGCTGTGAACTCTTGGGTCAGTGAGTTGACCTCCCTAAGCCTGCATCGCCTCATCTCTGGATATAAAGCTAGTTTTCAGTAAATGGTAGACATTATATATATGAGAAACAAATCATTATTACCAGCTTAAAGAAATGACATACCTAATTTTAATGTCAAGAAAGAAAAGTAACTTTGAATTATTTACCCCAAAATTTTGTCTATAACTTTTCTATCTTTTCCACATTTAAAAATTATAGTAAAATTTAAGTAACACAAAACTTACCATCTTTACCTGGTTTTTATATAGTGAAATATGCTTAATATAAAATTTAGTATTTTAACTTTTTTTGAGTACACAATTCAGTTTAACTTTTTTTGAGTACATAATTCAGTGCTGTTAAGTATATTGTTGCACAACCCTTACTGCTACCCTTCTCTAGAACTTTCACATCATCTCTAACAGATTATGAAACTACTAAACAATAACTCCCCATTACTCCCTCCCTCCATCCTCCAGTAACCACTATTCTATTTTCTGTCTATAAATTTTATGATTCCAGGTACCTCATATCAGTGGAATCATACAGCATTTGTCCTTTTGTATCTTCATTTCATTTAGCACAGTATTTTCAAGGTTCATCCATGTGTAGCATGTGTCAGAATTACCTTCCTGTTTGAGGCTAGATAATATTCATTGTATATACATCTTTTGACCTGTATGTTTTAAATTATCCTGATAACACCTGTGTTCTTTGAATGTTCCTTAGTAAAAACTAGCACAAGGATGAAATTTTTAACATGGTCTACAAGGGCTTAAGTGACATGGCTCCTGCCCTCCCCACATGTTCCTCCCTAGGTTTTGGCTAACTACACCCAGTTCCCTGAAGAATATCGTAGGTTCCTGTTGCCTATTTTCCATCCTTACTCCCATATTCCCTCCATCTGGAATGCTTTTTCCTCTCCCTCCCCTGCCTCCTGAAGAACTCTTTACATTTCCTTCAATATTTATGCAAAATATTATCTCTTCTCTGGGTACCTTCTTTCATACTGCCTCTCCTTGCCCTCCGTAGACATGTCATCTCTTGTGCTTCTCCCACCCCAACTTTGTTCATCCGCTTTTATAGGGGCTCTGGAATTAGGTGTTTGCCTGACAGTTTGTTCCACTTCACAGTGAGCTCCTGGGGGCTGGGTGAGGCAGGGACACCTAGCACTGTTCGGATGTTTTTGCTAAATGAATCAGTGATATAACTTCAACGATGAGAAAAAAAATGGTCAAATTTCTTCCTTAACTGCTGGCAGTAGAAGAAAAATATTTGGGAAGTTATATTTTGAGAAACATCCCTTGTGAAAAAATTATTTTGAAAATAATAATGTCCCTCATAACAAAAGCAAACAAGCAAAAGAGACTTGTATCACATGTTCTCTTCCTCTCACCCCAACCCACTTTTCAGAGAAAGTGACTGCTAACTGTTCAAAGGCTGTGTACTTAGAGCCACTCTCTGTGCTTACATGCACACATACATATACATTTACATGCATACACATATATTTACATATGTGTATTGTTATACATCTTTTAACATAAATGGAGAGAATCAGGTGAGAAACACTGATGCTCAAGCCAGACACTGTCTCTGATGCTGGTTTTGCGACCTTGCGCAAGTTACTTGACAATATGGTGCTTCAGTTCCTTTATCTATAAAATGGGGATAACAATAGCACCCACCTCTTAGGGTGGTGATGAGAAATAAATGAGTTAAGTTAAATGTTTAGAATATAGTACACACTTTACAAGTGTTCCTAATAATAATAATCAAGGAGATGAAACCAGTCAATCCTAAAGGAAATCAACCCTGAATATTCAGTGGAAGGACTGATGCTGAAGCTGAAGCTCCAATACTTTGGCCACCTGATGTAAAGAGACAACTCATTAGAGAAGACCTGATTCTTGGTAAGACTGAAGACAGGAGGAGAAGGGGCCAACAGAGGATGAGATAGTTGGATGGCATCACCAACTCAATGGATATGAGTTTGAGCAAACTCAGGGAGATGGTGAAGGACAGGGAAGCCTGGCACGCTGCAGTCCGTGTGGTCACAAAGAGTCAGACACAACTTAGCAACTGAGCAACAAAATAATAATTGCTATTAATATCATTATGCAACCTTTCTCTTTTCACTTAGTATTCCTTGAAGGCCTTTCTGTGGCAGTAAAGAGACTACCTCATTCATTTTTAATGGCTGCCAAGAATTCTGTTGGCTGGATGCATCATAATTCATGAGGTCCATCCCATGGACATTTAATTATTGCCATTTTTTCAGTTTATGAACAATGCGTCTTTGATTATCCTTGTCCATTCCACTTTTGCAGGTATCAATTTCTAGAAATGGAATTGCTTAAAGACTACTTTTTTAAAAAATTAATGAAATGAAAAAATTTTTCCCCAAAGAGGTTGTACCAATTTTATATTACCACTAACACTCTAAAATCAGATGGGGATAATGAAAACCACTAAAAAAGTCCAGATAATAGTTCAAGTGCTACTCTGTGGAAGATGAAATGCCAGGTACAAATTTCTGCAGTAACACAAAATGAAACAAAAATAAATTGCTTAAAAACTACCGAATCTGAGCAATTACTATTGTTTTTCTCAGCATGTTTACATACTTTATTAACAAGTATTTACTAAGACCTACCATAGGCCGAGAACTGTGTTGGATTTTCTCAACTCCAGTAATGATTTGTGGACACTCAGTAAAATGCTATTAAATCTAATAGAGTCACACATTCTCAGTACATGCCCATAAAGATAAGACCAGGTTCCAGTATTCTAGCAGGATTTTTATTATAGATATTTAGACTTGTAGACATTTTAGGCACTCAAATCTGTTTCCTAACCTTAGTAATATTAATCACAGAATTATATATGGGAAATTTATGCATTATCTGATAAAATTTGATGAAGTTTGAAACATATCTAAATAAACTGTACAAGATTGGAAAACCTAGATTTAAATGTTCTCATTTATATACATGCTTACTCTATAAATGTCAACACTGTAGGCTGATACATTTTATATCTTGCGAGGTGTGATTACCAGCAGAAAAACCTTCTTTGTATTTAAATCATGTCTTTTGCTTTAGCCATTAACAGTTCTCCATGGGGGAAATTGATCTGTATCCTATTTGTTAACGTGACTCATATTTCTGTGTTTCTTTTCCCTACACTTCTCCCTTTCTCTAGTTCACTTGCTCTTCTGATACTGGAATTTATTTGGCCCTTTTTGGTGTTTACCTTTGTTCACCAATTTCTTGTTTCACTGCCAGCCTAGATCACACCCAATAACCACTGTATTGCATCACTGATTACACCATAGCTGGGGAGCAAAGGTTTTAGGTGTCTCCTAGCTGAACAATGCTTTTAAAGTGCATGGAAGAAGCATGCAGCTTCTCTGCAGGGCCTCATCCTTCTCTGTGTTGGGTTGGAAGGAGATCTTATTCACAACCAACGGTGAACCTGGCAATGTGCTGCAATTTAAATTCATTATCTCCTTTCCTCCTTACCACTTTAGGAAGTAGGTATGGTGAAACAACATAATAACAGGAAAACAAAGACCTAGTGGAGGTCCTGAGTCCCACAGCTCTGCTGCTGCTACTAAGTCGCTTCGGTCGTGTCCTACTCTTAGCGACCCCATGGACTGCAGCCCACCAGGCTCCTCCGTTCATGGGATTTTCCAGGCAAGAGTACTGGAGTGGGGGTGCCATTGCCTTCTCTGCCCACAGCTCTAAGTGACTGTAAAGATTTGGCCCCAGTCCATTCAACTTTTGGTTTGTGCTCCTCCACTAGACACCCCTGTCTTATACAGGGTAGGTGGACATACTTGCTTTTAAAGTTCTCACAATGCCATTACTTCCTTCAATTACCAAGGTTAGTGTTCAGTAACACTGTGAAGAAGAATAACCAGGATATAGGGACACCAATCTATTAAATTAATTATCACTCATGACCTATTCACAAACACCATACCAGATATCAATTTATGCATTGAAACTACAGAGACATTTCCAACTCAATTTATTTACAATGGAAGCTTACACAAATTTATTCAAAGTCAGTTGCTTTGAATATTCTGTCTCTGTGAACTGGCCTCACTATCCACCTGTTCACTAGATCTATAACTCCCTCCAACCACCTTCAAATTCACACCAAATTAGTTTCATCCCCTCCAAAATCCTGAAGCTAGTCAGCCCTAAGCCACCGATGACCTGCAGGGAAGTACACCCCGCTGACTCCGTCTTCTCTTCTCCGTGACCACCTCACAGCATCTGCACTACAGATCTTCTCCCTTCCTTTAGCTGCATTCTCCTCCCCTAACTCCTGGGACACCGCACTCTCTGCTTCTCCTCCTGGTTCTCTGAATGCCCCTTCTCATTCTTTGCTGGCTCATTTTCTTCTACCATATTTTAAAATAAAGTTTCATATCCTCCAAGGCTCTACCTTGAGTCTTCTCATTTGATTCCTATATATTTTCACTCAATAATCACATCCCATTCTATGGCTTCAGTTATGATTTAACATTTTGTCAACACTTCCTAAACCTACTCATGTGTGTTCTATTGAACTCGTGATTTGTATATCCAACTGTGTCCTGAACATCGTCACTTGGATGACTCTCTCTGAGCCTCTTCAACATGTCTGAAACTAAACTCATCCTTACCCCCTGAACCCCAGCAGACAACTCTGTTGTTCCCTATTGTATCAAGTAATAAATCCTGACCAGCTGAGATCCTGGCTTTCTTACTTAGCCACCCAAAATGTTTGCTACTTCATGTTGTTCAGATCCAATGAGTATAATTCAATCCCTGTATTGAACCAGTTGATTTTGTAACAGAATGTGAAGATGATTAATATCTCTGTAGACTATATTATGGTGGAGAGTAGATTTGATATAATCCTGAGGCAAAAGTGTGATGATGTACTCCTGACCCTGCCATTGAAGAAGTAAACTGCTTCTAGTTGATCCTTATAAACTGATGGAGAAGAAAAAGCATTTGCCACATCAATAGCTGTATACTAGGTGTCTGAAGCTGTAGTGTTGATTTGCCTCAGTAGAAATGCTACATGTGGAACATTAACTAAAACTGGAGTCACTTCCTGATTAAGTTTATAATCATTCTCAGATATTGGTCAAGATTTGCCTTTTGTATTGGACAAACAGGTGACTTAAATGGAAATGTGTTAGGTATCACCACCCATGCATCTTTCCAAGTCTTTGAGGACAGCACTACTCTCTGCAGTTTCCCTAAAGGTATGTGATTCCCTTTTGTTACTATCCTGGAAGGATGGGAAAGTTCCAGAGGCTTTCTCTTTCTATCATTATGGTCTTTATTCCATGGGTCAAAGAGCCAATATAAGGATTTTCCTAGTTGCCAAGTATATCTGTTATGTCTAAATGTATATTTCTTCTATTTATACATTCAGGGATCAGATAAAGCTCAGCTGGTGAAGAATCCGCCTGCAATTCAGGAGATGTAGGTTCAGTCCTGGGTTGGGAAGATTCCCTGGAGAAGGGAACAGCTACCCATTCCAGTATTCCGGCCCAGAGAACTCCATGGAATGTATAGTCCATGGGGTCACAAAGAGTCGGACATGACTGAGCAACTTTCACTTTCACTTCAACCACACATTGGATCTACAGACTCACCAGGCCCACTGCGTTTCAGATTTGGGCTAAGACCCCAATTATTACCTGACTCAGCCCCCAGTTTCACTGGAGTCCTCCGTAATATAGGGGCCCAGGAATTAGTATCAAGTAGCCAGTGTTCCATAATCCCCGAAAGGTCTGGGTATTTCCTTTCCCCCAGTACATAGTCCCTCTCATCAATGACTGCAGGCCCTTTGAGGAAGATTTGGAGGAAGTTATACAGTGTATTCAGTGTTGGGAAAGACTGAAGGCAAAAGGAGAAGAGGGCGGCAGAGGATGAGATGGTTAGGTAACATAACCGACTCAGTGGACATGAACTTGAGCAAACTCTGGGAGACAGTGGAGGACAGAGAAACCTGCCGTGCTGCAGTCCATGGGGTTGCAAAGAGTCAGACACAATTTAGTGACTAAACAACAACAATACAGTGTATCCCTGTCCCATGATACAGGAAGGAAACTTGACTCTCCCTTCAATGCAAGAGTTCTGGCTGTATAAATTCGCTTATGTCTAAAATCTGAGTGAGAAACTCCATTTCAGAAACTTATTAGATTTTTTAATTTTATTATTTATTATTGGGTCTTAATTGTGGTGCGCAGGTTTCTCTTGTTGCGGAGCACTGGTTCAAGGCATCCGGGTTTCAGTAGCTGTGACTCTCAGGCCCAGTTGCTCCAAGGCATTCAGAAGCTTCCTGGATCCAGGATCAAACCCATGTCCCCTGCACTGGCAGGTGGATTCCTAACCACTGGACCACCAGAGAAGTCCTCAAGTTGGATTTTTTTGTTGTCAATCTGTTTTCTCCTGTTATATAGGTTAAGCACTACTTTAGTAGACTGCCATGCTATTAACATTCTTAGGGATGTTGTAATCAATTAACCACTGCCAAGGATTCCTGGGGATTAAAACATTCTGGTTACCACTATGTTATTTCTTTCCTTTTATGGTAAATATGCCCCTCTCACCTATGGTGGTTAAAAACTGCTACTTGTCTCTGATACTCCAGGATTTCTATCATAAATATCATAAACAGCGAGCCCACCTCAATAGTGAAATTCCCCACCATTATGCCTGGTTTATGGAGAACAGCCATAACAGGACTTCTCGAGGACATTTGTACTCTACACACAAATATGTTTTTCAACATGCTGACAATGGGCATGTCCTCTGGATCCTCTCAAGATGTAGTGGAGAGATGGGTATGTAGATCACTCATGATAAAGGCACTCCAATATTCCTATCTCCCTTAAACCTTGGAATTCCTTCCTCTACATTGTAATGGGGGAAGTTCTGGCCTCTCAGTCTCATTAAACAGAGGCCACTTTTGAGCCCAGTTCTTTGTCAGCTAACACATTTTTAGACTATTCCCACCTTTATGAGCTAAAACATTAAATCTAGAACCTCAGGTAAGAGCACTCATGTCAATACATTTAGCTCAAACCAGTACTATAGCTCATCTTCCTTAAAACTCATTCCTTTACATATTCTCCAGGTTTACACTGATAAAAATTAGGAAATTCTTGCAAATTTTTGGTTTATAAACTGCTTCCTCCTGGGTCAGACTTTGTACTTGCACCCCTGGAGCATAATGATATCTGACCATAGTAATAGAGATATTAGATAGTTTTGAAGCAAAGAAAGGTTGTTAATATCCTCAGGCACAGGAGGACAAGCTTCTTCTACTGTTAGAAAGAGTATGACCCGGGAATTCAAAATTCTCAACTTGATTTAAATTTGGCCAGATAGGTCCTTATTTCAAGATTTAGTGTCCCTTTGCTTCCCTATCATTTTTCCTAACTTCTTCATGAGAGAAGTAGCAAAGCTATAAATTCAAATAGTGTAAATTCTGTAAACTTGACAACTAAATATTTACTCACTTTTAGCAATACCAGCCCTGTGGCTATGAGAAATGAGACATTCCTTTAGGGCTGCAATAGAATCTCTCTAGCTCTCTCATGAGGCTTTAACAGAGAATATATGGAGTGTAAGGACCCAAGTCTGATACTTCTTTCTGTGTTTAAGTCTACTCAGAAGAATTTGTTTCACACTGCGGTCTTCATGGTCACAATTACTGCTGTAACAGGCAAGTACAACAGGCACATGCTCCAAGGCACCTGTGTCAGCAGGCACATCCTCACAATTAACTACAGTGGTTATTTCATCAATCGTGCTACTTCTGCATGATATGGGTTACCAGCATCCATTTCGCATTAGCAAGGAGCTCAGCCACTACATTGAAACCCAAGGACAAAACCAAAGCAATCCCCAAATCCCATCTTTTGGAATCATTACGAGTAACAATTTCTATATGAATCAGAGTCCAGTTAGGAGACAGAAACCACACTAGTTATTTGATTAAAGACAATCTAATATAAAGAAATATTAACTAGATAAAATGAAATGTTAAAAAAAAAACAACCCATAAGGTGTCATGGAGGTAGCAACTCCAGGAAGGGAAAGAGTAATAAAGGGAAGAGACTGGAATTATTAAAACCAATAAGAGGGAGACCTGTGGGTCCAATAGTTAAGAATCCTTCTGCCAATGCAGAGGACAGAAGATTCCACATGCCTTGGGGCAACTAGGGTTGGGCACCACAATTGCTGAGCCCACACACTACCAGAGCCTGTTTGCCCCAGAGCCTCTGCTCTGCAACAAGAGAAGCCAGTGCTGTGAGAAGCTCCGGTGCCGTAAGTAGACAGTAGCTTGCATTCTCTGCAACAAGAGAAAATCTGCCAGCAGCAATTAAGACCCAGCACAGCATCCCCTCCCTCAAAAGGAACAGTGTGGAAAAATTGGTGAAATTCCAAGTTAAGTCTTAGATCAGTGGAGCTTTTTTCACGTGTCTTTTTTGACCAACCTACCTAAAATATCATATCTCCTGTGGCTTTCTGTTCTCTAACCCTACTTTATCTTTCCTTGCAGCTTTGCCACTTCTTGATCATGTTGTATTAGTTTATTTTCTGTCTCCGCCCAGTAAAATATCAGCTCCAAGAGCAGGAGTGGAGGCAAGTTTTATGAAACCTGAAGCTTTTGTGGTCCTCCTTAAGAAAAAAATGCAAGGGTAAGAATGTAAAAATAAGGTATCAAAATGGATATCCATTTAATGTATCAGAATTAACAAATTTTTAAAATCTGACAAGAGGGTGATGGGCCTGTTTGGGCTCAGAAGTAGGAAGAACTATGAGATGGTCCAGGAGAGGGAGATCGTAGATGGAAACTTGGGTAGAGTCAAAAGAAGAAACTAAAGTGAAGATGGAAGTTTTCCATATATATGTAGATGCAAGCAGGCATTTCTAAGAAAGGTTGGAGTATTTCAGGCTTCTTCTGATGACCCTGGAAAGGGCAGGTAAATAACACAGCTGTGTGTTCATGCTGCCTCATTGTTCCTACTTCCAGTTGATATTCAGTAGCAACACACCAGCATTCAGTTCAGTTCAGTTCAGTCGCTCAGTCGTGTCCAACTCATTGCGACCCCATGAATCGCAGCACGCCAGGCCTCCCTGTCCATCACCAACTCCCGTAGTTTACTCAAACTCATGTCCATAGAGTCAGTGATGCCATCCAGCCATCTCATCCTCTGTCGTCCCCTTCTCCTCCTGCCCCCATATTGCCACTCTTCAATTAGAACATAGGAATATGTCTATAAATGCTGATAAACAGTAACTTCCTCAGATCCTCTGAGACTTGACCTACTGCTAATGGTCACCTTTGCCCCTCCTCTGAAATTCCTCAGATTTCCCTACAAACCAGCAACCAAATCTCAGTTCAATTCGGTTCGGTTTCTCAGTTGTGTCCAACTCTTTGCGACCCCATGAACCACAGCACTCCAGGCCTCCCTGTCCAGCACCAGCTCCCAGAGTCTACCGCAACTCATGTCCATTGAGTCGGTGATGCCATCCAACCATCTCATCCTCTCTCGTCCCCTTCTCCTCCTGCCCTCAATCTTTCCCAGCATCAGGGTCTTTTCAAATGAGTCAGTTCTTTGCATCAGGTGGCCAAAGTATTGGAGTTTCAGCTTCAACATCAGTCCTTCCAATGAACACCCAGGACTGATCTCCTTTAGGATGGACTGGTTGGATCTCCTTGCAGTCCAAGGGACTCCCAAGAGTCTTCTCCAACACCACAGTTCAAGAGCATCAATTTTTCGGTGCTCAGCTTTCCTTATAGTCCAACTCTCGCATCCATACATGACCACTGGAAAAACCATAGCCTTGACTAGATGGACCTTTGTTGACAAAGTAATGTCTCTGCTTTTGAATATGCTGTCTAGGTTGGTCATAACTTTCCTTCCAAGGAGTAAGCGTCTTTTACTTTCATGGCAACCAAGTCTAGGAGTGGCATTTTGCTTCAGCTATAAATTTGATTGGCCAGTGCCTATACTGTGCTTATTAATACATCTTCTGCATATACCCCTGGTTCTACTAAGCAGTTGACATATCTGCATGGGAGAAATCATGAACTGTGAGGAGGCTTAGTCTCACCCTCCTGGTACCCATGGATTAGCCTAAGAACAGAGCAATGCAACCTTATAGCTTAGATTGATTGTTCTTCCTAGGGCTGAGCTTTCTCAGGGTAGAGCACTGAACAGGTACTTCACTTCCCAATCAGATTACATGTGGGCATGAGCCAAGTCTGTCCCAGTTACTGTTGCCTTTCCAGCAACTAGCACAATGATGGCACATAGACATTTTTTATTAAAAAACAGTAA
The DNA here is from genome assembly GCF_019320065.1 of Cervus canadensis. Taxonomy (NCBI): domain Eukaryota; kingdom Metazoa; phylum Chordata; class Mammalia; order Artiodactyla; family Cervidae; genus Cervus; species Cervus canadensis. The sequence continues at coordinate 74,052,448 of NC_057387.1, read as the reverse complement.
AGAGGAAGAAGGTAGAATCTTAAAGGTCTACACCTGGAATGGTCATCTAAAATATTAGGAAAAAATCATTAGAAGTATTCTCTGGTATGCAAGTGTGAAATCTGAAGCTGGACAGGTTAAAATAGGACTGGTTGTAAAACTCTGGCCTCATTTATCTTCATCCAGTATTCTTTTCATTGCACTGGGCTCCCTGTTATCTCCAAGGATACTCCACTATGAATTTATTATAACGTGGAGAAATTCAGAGAAAATCAATACTGTCATCCACATAGGAAGTGGAAATTTTAAGTAAGCTTTAGGATTACACAAGGAAGTAATCTCATACCACAGCTGCAGAGTGTAGTTTTCTTCCTATTCTTGGAACTGGTGGGCAGAGTGAAGTCATGCATTTGAGCAGAGTGGGAGAGTTTGGAACAACCACTATGGAACATGCATGCTGAGTGCTGAGGGAATGAGGTTGGAATTAAATAGGATGACTGTGCATGAAACTACTTAGCATGCTGAATGAATTTCTCAGCAATGTTGCAATGATAAAGAAATATTAAACCCAAAATGTTAATAGTGCTGAGTTAGAGAAATCCTGCCCTAGAAACATTTTAAGTGTTTAATGGCCACATGTGGCTGGCAGTTACTATACTGAACAGTACAAATATAGAATTTTTCCATCATTGCAGAACATTCTACTGGAGAGCTCTGGTCTAGAAGGGTTTCAAGATCCTTTTTTAACCTCTGAGATCCTAAGCAAATCAATGAAAGAAAAGAACAACATAGTAAGTATTGAGAGAAAGAAAAATAAAGGAATGGAATGAAATAGAATTGTCTTTGGAGGCATCAATTAATTATTAACACTAAACATAAGTAGTTCATATCTGAAACACAGAGGGTGATATTTTGATTCTGCTTCTCATGTAGCAAAGTGTAGTGTTTGGATCAAATTAACTATTGACTAAAATTAATTAAGCATGTTGACAAACTAAATGCCACTTTGGAATCTACAATGTGATAGTTGTCTGACTAGTTATTTGTTTTTTTCCTATTGTCATAGAGCTGCTATAATTACATATACAATGTCCTACCTGTTTGGGAGGCAGAGAAAATATACAGTGAAAGCTTTCTTTAGAGTGAAATAGGCAGCAAATAGGATTTACATTTAATAATATACCCCAGTTTTAATAATGAGTTGTTTTGAGTCTCCCTTTTCAAACTGAAATAAAACACCTTCTTGTTCATTACCACACCTGTGCCTAATCCTGAGCACCTGATTCTTGGAGATAAATGAGATGAAGCTAGTGTCTTTAAACAGCCTGCAGGCAGAGGAGAAATGTTTAAAAACATTATCAAATGTAGAAAAAAGGGAAAGTGAAAGAAAGTGTTCTTTCAGTGGAGCACTGGGAATTGTTGAATGGATCCTTGGAAGATTAATTAATTCTATGGTAGTACCCACATTTGATGGGCTTTCTGCTTAGAAGAGGTTGGGACTTACCTGGTGGTACAGTGGATAGGAATCTGCCTGCCAATGCAGGGGACACGGGTTCGATCCCTGGTCCAGGAAGATTCCACATGCTGCACGGCAGCTAAGCCCCTGTACTACACTACTGAGCCTGCAGTGTAGAGCCCGCAAGCCACAACCATTGAGCCCACGTGCCTGGAGCCTGAGCTCTGCAACAAGAGAAGCTACTGCAATAAGAAGCCCGCCCACTGCAACTAGACAGTGGTCCCCGGTTTTCACAACTAGAGAAACGCCCATGCAGCAAAGAAGACCCAGCACAGCTAAAAATAAATAAAATTATTTTTAAAAAGGATAATCCCTCAAGTTTATTTCCTTATGGGATGTTAATAAGCTTGGTATTTATTACGAGCATATTCACTTTAGCATTCTTTTGGCTGATATATAAATCTGTCTTCATATTTTCTTTTGAACTAGTTTTAACATCTCATTCTTTACTCATTAATTGTTATTGTTCAGTTTCTAAAATTGTGTTCGATTCTCTGTGACCCCATGGACTGCAGCGTGTAGGCTTCCCTGTCCTTCACTATCTCCGGTAGTTTTCTCAAACTCATGTCCATCAAACCAGTGATGCCATCCAACTATCTTATCCTCTGTCGCCCCCTTCTCCTACTGCCCTCAGTCTTTCCCAGCATGAGAGTCTTTTCCAATGAGTCGGCTCTTTGCCTCAAGTGACAAAGTATCAGAGCTTCAGCTTCAGCGTCAGTCCTTCCAGTGAATATTTAAGGTCGATTTCCTTTAGGATTGACTGGTTGGATCTCCTTTCCTTGCAGTCCAAGGGACTCTCAAGATTCTTCTCCAGCACGAAAATTCAAAAGCATCAATTCTTCAGTGCTCAGCCTTCTTAATGGTCCTACTTGCACATCCTTACATGACTACTGGAGAAAATCATAGATTTAACTAGAGGGACCTTTGTTGGCAAAGTGATGTCTCTGCTTTTTAATATGCTGTCTAGGTATGTCAGAGCTTTTCTCCCAAGGAGCAAGCATCTGATAACTTCATCACTGCAGTCACTATCTACAGTGATTTTGAAGCCAAAGAAAATAAAATCTGTCATTGTTTCCACTTTTTCGCCATGAAGTGATGGGACCAGGTGCCATGATCTTAGTTTTTTGAATGTTGAGTTTTAAGCCAGCTTTTTCACTCTCCTTTTCCACCATCATCAAATGGCCCTTAGTTGCTCTTCAATTTCTGCCTTTAGTGTGGTAATTATCTGCATATTTGAGGTTGTTGATCTTTCTCCTGGTAATCTTGATTCCAACTTGTGATTCATCTCATTAATTATGGATTGATAAAATCTTTGACCTGTGTTCATTTCATATTTCTATGAGAGTCACACTTTTTAACTTTTTGAAAGTTATACTTAGGAGAAATCTAACTTGGTCAAGTAATGCTGATGGATCAAGTCTAGTGAATCAAGTGGGTTCAGAGGAAGCCATAGATTTTTGTTTATGACCACACTACATGCTTACAGGATCTTACTTCCCAGGGATTGAACAAGGGCCCAGCAGTGAAACTTCTGAATCCTAAACACTGGACCGCCAGTAGAAGTTAACCTGAAGAACTTTCTGACAGTGTGTACTGAGTACTTCCAACTGATCCTCAAATCTGCTCACTACCCAGCTCTGGACTCTGGGAGGTTGATTTCTGTGGGTTACATCATGGGCTCTCCTAACTCAGGGCTGGGACTAGAATGAAGCAAGAGAGACACCTAGGGCACCACATATAAAAAACACTCATTCTCAGACCCTGACAGAAAGTGCTTCCTTGAATGCGGTGCCCTCGGCACTTCTCTAGCTTCACTCTAGTCTCTGTGCTGTGCTTAGTTGCTCAGTCCTGGCTGACTCTCTGTGACCCCATGGACTGTAGCCTGCCAGGCTCCTCTGTCCATGGGGTTTTCCAGGGAAGAATATTGGAGTGGGCTGCCATTTCCTCCTCCAGGGTATCTTCCCTTGTCAGGGATCGAACCCTCATCTTCCACATTGCAAGCAGATTCTTCACCACTGCACCCCCTAGGAAGCCCCCACTCAAGGCTCAGCCTGTCTTAAACCCAGACTTCACATTGATTTTAGCCAATAGCATTATAGTCACAAGAGGGAAAGAGGAGAGTGAGGTTATGATATTTATTATAACCCCTGTAAGCAGATGAGTAAAGTATGCGGAAGATGTGGATTCAATCCCTGAGTTTGAAATGAGCACAGTAGTTTGAACGTTCTTTGGCATTGCCCTTCTTTGAGATTGGAATGAACACTGACTTTTTCCAGTGCTGTGTTTACTGCTGAGTTTTCCAAATTGGCTAGCATATTGAGTGCAGCACTTTCACGGCATCATCTTTTAGGATTTTAAATAAATAGCTCAGCTGGAATTCCATCACCTCTGCTAGCTTTGTGCATAGTAATGCCCACTTGACTTCACACTCTAGGACATCTGGCTCTAGGTGAGTGACCACACCAATGTGGTTATCAAGGTTATTAAGACCTTTTTTTGTGTAGTTCTTCTTTGTATTCTTGCCACCTTTTCTTAATCTCTTCTGCTTCTGTTAGGTCCTTGCCATTTCTGTCCTTTACTGTGCCCATCTTTGCATGAAATATTCCCTTAGTATCTCCAATTTTCTTGAAGAGATCTCTAGTCTTTCTTATTCTATTATTTCCCTCTATTTCTTTTCATTGTTCACATAAGAAGGCTTTCTTATATCTCCTTGCTATTCTCTGGAACTCTGCATTCAGTTGGGCAAATATTTCCTTTTCTCTTTGCCTTTTGCTTCTCTTCTTTTCTCAATTATTTGTAAGGCTTCCTCAGATAACCACTTTGCCTTCTTGCGTTTCTTTTTCTTTGGAATTGTTTTGGTCACTGCCTTGTGTACAATGTTATGAACCTCTGTCCACAGTTCTTCAAACACTCTGTCTACCAGACCTAATCCTTTGAATCTATTCATCATCTCCACTGTATAATCATAAGGGATTTGATTTAGGTCATACCTGAATGGTCTAGTGGCTTTCCCTACTTTCTTCAATTTAAGCCTAAATTTTGTGATAAGGAGCTGATTATCTGAGCCACAGTCAGCTCCAAGTCTTGTTTTTGCTGACTGTATAGAGCTTCTCCATCTTCTGCTGCAAAGAATATAATCAATCTGATTTCAGTGTTGACCATTGGGTGATCACATGGATCACAGCCTTGTGTAACCTAGTGAAGCTATGAGTGATGCCATGCAGGGCCACCAAGATGGACGGGTCATTGTAGAAAGTTCTAACAAGACGTGGTCCACTGGAGAAGGGAAAGGCAAACCACTCCAGTATTCTTGCCTCAAGAACCCCATGAGAAGTATGAAAAAGCAAAAAGATATGGCACTGGAAGATGAGCCCCTAGATTGATAGGTGTCCAATATGCTCTTGGGGAAGAGCAGAGAAACAGTTCCAGGAAGAATGAAGAGGCTAAGCCAAAGCGGACATGATGCTCAGTTGTGGATGTGTCTGGTGGTGAAAGTAGTCTGATGCTGTAAAGAACAATATTGCATAGAAACCTGGAATATTAGGTTCATGAATCAAGGTAAATTGGACATGACCAAGCAGGAGATGACCAAGAGTGAATATTGACATTTTAGCAATCAGTGAACCAAAATGTGCAGGAATGGGCAAATTTAATTCAGATGACCATTGTATCTGCTGCTGTTGTTGTACTCAACAACAGTACTCAAGAAACCAAGCACCACACTCGGAGAGTTGGAGAACTCAGGTTTATTATGCCAGCGGGCCCAGAGGCGTTAACACTCCAAACTCTGAGCCCCGAACAAAGGGGTTACAGAGTTTTATACATGGACAGGCATGATTAAGTGGGTTTGCAGGGGCTGAGGTGATCGCAAAGAGTAGGACAAGGATGAGTTTTTAGTATTGTGAGTCCCCACTTTCTGAGACCTATGTGATCTAGACTTTGCAAGGAGCAAGCTGAGTTACAGAGGTAGAAAGAGCAGGAGGTTACGTAAAAATTTTAACTTTCTTCTTCACTGTGGGCAAGAATCCCTTAGAAGAAATGGAGTAGCCACCATGGTCAACAAGAGTCCGAAATGCAGAGTTGGATGAAATCTCAAAAACTGACAGAATGATCTTGGTTCATTTCTAAGACAAACCATTCAACATCACAGTAATCCAAGTCTATGCCCCAGCCACTAATGCCAAAGCTGAAGTTGAATGGTTCTATGAAGACCTACAAGACCTTCTAGAACTAACACCAAGAAAAGATGTCCTTTTCATCATAAGGGATTGGAATGCAAAAGTAGGAAGTCAAGAGATACCTGGAGTAACAGGCCAGTTTGGCCTTAGAGTACAAAATGAAGTAGGGCAAAGGCTAATCGAGTTTTGCCAAGAGATTATACTAGTCACAGCAAACACCCTCTTCCAACAACACAAGAGACAACTCTACACATGAACATCAACAGATGGTCAATACCAAAACCAGTCAGTTTTTATAGGGGTGGGTAATTTCATACTAATGATTGGGAGGAGTATTCCAGCTATTTTGGGGAAGGGGTAGGGAGTGCCAGGAATTGGGCCACTGCCCACTTTTTGACCTTTATGGTAGGACTTGGAGCTCTCACGGAGCCTGTGAGTGTGTCGTTTAGCTTGCCGGTGTGTTACAAAGAGCATACACTGAGGCTCAGGGTCTGGTGGAAGTTGCCTCATCTGCCATCGTGGACCTACTTGGTTCTAATCAGTTTATGTTGTGTCCTCAGGCTATTCCATTCTTTTAAACATTGTGCCCTGCCCCCTTCCATACTGTTTCAGAGTTGCTCACCCAATGGAATGATTGAGTCAGCAGAATGCACACATTTACCCAATTTATTGCTGCTCCCCCTGAATTGGGTCAAAGAAAAATCAGTTCCCTAGTGTTTACAGTCTTTTAACAGATTAGTTCTATGCAGCCAAGACACTTGAACTAATTACTAATACCCCTAATGAAGCTTCCCATTGCTCTTAGTAGAGAAAAGTGAGGTAGTGAGTAGGGCAGGAAACCATGGGTATTAGCAGAGAGAAGTCCCTCTCTCTGTAGGGGAACAAGAAGAGCAGGGAAACAGGTGTTCCCGTCTAACTTTCCCTTGCTGTTTGAATTTAATCATTAAGTTATGTTTAATCAGGGGTGTGTCTAGCACCCTTTAGAGAGGATTCAGCTATCAGTGAAGTCCTGCTCCTATATTTATGAGATCGCTCCAACAGTGTACCTTTTTTTGGATTCTCCTGGGAATATCGCTTAATAGTGTTAATTTTGTGTTCAGAAGGCTCTAGAATATACAGTAATCATTACATAACAGAGAAGAACAAACTGATTCAATATTGGATCTGTTCCTTCAGCTCCAACCTTTGCGCTCTGTTGCCTGTGCTTAGTCATGCTGGCTCTGCACCTTTGAAAAACAGTGTTACCTATAACCTGAAGTATACGTGATAGCCCATTCTCAAGGTTCTGCTTCCCTTGACCTTTAAAGGTGTAACACCTTTCATTCATACAAAGTTGCAAAACAGATAACAGCAGTTGTCTTGTTGGAGGCTTATAGGAACCTCATGACCAGACCTGCGCAGACAGCTGCAAGAGCAAGGATTATCACATCTTCTCAGTTTGCAACAAGCAGCCACCTCTCCTCCCTTTTCAGTATAAAAGAAACCTGAGTTTTAACTCAGATAAGAGGCAGTTTGGGACATTAGCCTGCCACCTTCTCAGTCTGCTGACTTTCAGAATAAAGTCACTATTCCTTGCCCCAACACTTTGTTTATTGACCTGTTATGCAGTGAACAATACAAGTTTGGACTCAGTAACAATTATATTAATTAGATTAATTTCAAGACCAAGATGTATCAAGATTAAAAATTTCATTTCCTATTTTATTTCCCGTCTCAAATTATGGCCAGCCCACTTCCCAGTATAAGTCAACAGAGGTGCTGTTATGAGATTAATACACTTTAGTAATGAAATGCTAACACAGAAATGCCCAATTTTGAATACATCGCCCCCCACTCTAAAATTTCTTGTGAGAAATTAAATTCAAAGATTAAAGTCCCAAAGAGACTGTAATAGTCTGACCTTGTTACAGAAACAATTTTACCTTGTCTTGCTGCTGCTGCTAAGTCGCTTCAGTCGTGTCCGACTCTGTGCGACCCCATAGACAGCAGCCCACCAGGCTCCCCCGTCCCTGGGATTCTCCAGGCAAGAACACTGGAGTGGGTTGCCATTTCCTTCTCCAACGCATGCATGCATGCATGCTAAGTCACTTCAGTCGTGTCCGACTCTCTGTGACCCCATGGACAGCAGCCCACTAGACTCCTCTGTCCACGGGATTCTCCAGGCAAGAATACCGGAGCGGGTTGACATTTCCTTCTCTTAGTGACCAACGATATAAAAAACTTATTTCTTGATCATGTTACATGAGGGCTATGGGTTGGTTGAGGCTCTTCTGGCCTTTGTAGGATTCAACTTGCCTTGTTTGCAAATGTCTTCTCATAGTGGACCCGGATTCAAGAATGACCACTACTTGAGACATGCTGTTCTCATGGTGGAGGACAGGAGCAAGAAGAGCAAAGCTGAATCTTCTGAGTCACATCTGCTCACATTCTATTGGTTAAAGTAAGTCCCACGACCAAGCCCACCTCAGTGGAGTAGGGAAATACACTTCAACTGTGGAGATACGTGGAAAAGGTATGGAAGAAATCAATAACTGTGAACAAATTGGAAATATTTTATAAACAAGTGTTTAAAATTTTTGCCTTTATGAATTAAAATCTCCAACCTCTACCTCTCTCCCATCTTTCTTACCTTCTCTTCTGCCCCATCTCTCTGACTTCTTCACTCTTCTGCTTTTAAGAGGTCATGTGATTATATTAAGCCCACCAATAATTCTGAATAATCTCCATATTTGGGGTCAGATGGTTAGTAACCTTAAATCTGTCTTCAAAGTCCTTTCACAGTTGTATCTAGCTTAGTGTTTGAAAAACAAAGTTGGGAATCTTGGGGAGACATCTTTGAAATTCTACTTACCACACTGGCTTCAACAGTGAAATAAGAAAAGTTATTTGTGAACTCATCTAGTCCTGGGGCATGTCACTGCCTTCTAGGAAATTAGTTCATTCAAATTATTCACTTCTAGGGGTCAATTCTGAGCGTTTCTTTCTTGATAGGAAATCAATCCATTATTTTTTTTAGATTTTCAAATGTGTTGGCATAAATCTGCATGTAATATTTCTTATGCTTCTTTTGCTTGCTCCTATATCTATGGTTATAGGTGCATAAACTAATCAAACTGATCACATGGACCACAGCCTTGTTTAACTCAGTGAAACTATGAGCCATGCTTTGTAGGGCCACCCAAGACAGACGGACGGGTCATGGTGGAGAGTTCTGACAAAACAAGGTCCACTGGTGAAGGGAATGGCAAACCACTTCAGTATTCTTGCCTTGAGAACCCCATGAAGAGTATGAAAAGGCAAAAAGAAAGGACGACTGAAAGATGAACTCCCCAGGTTGGTAGGGGCCCAATATGCTACTGGAGAAGACTGGAGAAATAATTCCACTTATTTCTGGAGAAAGAATGAAGAGATGGAGCCAAAGTGAAAACAACACCCAGTTGTTGATGTGACTGGTGATGGAAGTAGAGTCTGATGCTGTAAAGAACAATATTGCACAGGAACCTGGAAGGTTAGGTCTATGCATCAAGGTAAACTGGAAGTGGTCAAACAGGAGATGGCAAGAGTGAACATCAATGTTTTAGGAATCAGTGAACTAAAATGGACTGGAATGGGTGAATTTAATTCAGATGACCATTATATCTACTACTGTGGGCAAGAATCCCTTAGAAGAAATGGAGTAACCCTCATAGTCAACAAAAGAGTCCTAAATGCAGTACTTGGGTGCAGTCTCAAAAATGACAAAATGATCTCTGTTCATTTCCAAGGCAAAGCATTCAATATCACAGTAATCCAAGTCTATGTCAAATAAACTGAAATTGAACGGTTCTATGAAGACTACAAGACCTTCCAGAAGTAACACCCAAAAAAGATGTCCTTTTCATTATAGGGGACTGGAAAGTAAAAGTAGGAAGTCAAGAGGTACCTGGAGTAACAGGCAAGTTTGGCCTTGGAGTACAAAATGAAGCAGGGCAAAAGCTAACAGAGTTCTGCCAAGAAAATACACTGGTCATAGAAAACACTCTCTTCCAACAATATAAGAAATGACTCTACAGATGGACACCACCAGATGCTCAATACAGGTATCAGATTGATTATATTCTTTGCAGCCAAGGATGGAGAAGCTCTATACAGTCAGCAAAAAAAAAAAAAGACCGGGAGCTGACTATGGCTCAGATGAACTCCTTATTGCAAAATTCAGACTTAAATTGAAGAAAGTAGGGAAAACTCCTAGGCCATCCAGGTATGACCCAAATCAAATCCCTTATGCTTATACAGTGGAAGTGACAAATAGATTCAAGGGTTTAGATCTGATAGAGTGTCTGAAGAACTATGGATGGAGGTTCATGGCATTGTATACATGGCAGTGATCAAGACTATCCCAAGAAAAAAAATGCAAAAAGGCAAAATGGTTATCTGAGGAGGCCTTACAAATAGCTGAGAAGAGAAGAGAAAGGCAAAGGAGAAAAGGAAGGATATACCCATTTGAATGCAGAGTTCCAAAGAATAGCAAGGAGAGATAAGAAAGCCTTCCTCAGTGATCAATGCAAAGAAATAGAGGAAAACAATAGAATGGGAAAGACTAGCAGTCTTTTCAAGAAAATTAGAGATACCAAGGGATTATTTCATGCAAAGGACAGAAATGGTATGGACCTAACAGAATCAGAAAATAATAAGAAGAGATGGTAAGAATACACAGAAAAACTATACAAAAAAGATCTTCATGACCCAGATAACCATGATGGTGTGATCACTCACCTAGAGCCAGACAACCTGGAATGAGAAGTCAAGTGGGGCTTAGGAAGCATCACTACAAATAATGCTAGTGGAGGTGATGGAATTCCAGCTGAGCTCTTTCCAATCCTAAAAGATGATGCTGTGTAAGTGCTGCACTCAATATGCCAGCAAATTTGGAAAACTCAACAGTGGCCACAGGACTAGAAAAGGTCAGTTTTGATTCCAATCCCAAAGAAAGGTAATGCCAAAGAGTGTTCAAACTACCACACAATTGCACTCATCTCACAAGCTAACAAAGTAATGCTCAAAATTCTTCAGGCCAGGCCTCAAAAGTATGTGAAACAAGAACTTCCAGATATTCAAGCTGGATTTAGAAAAGGCAGAGGAACCAGAGGTCAAATTGCCAACATCCACTGGATTATAGAAAAAGTGAGAGTTTCAGAAAAACATCTATTTTTGCTTTGTTGACTTTGCCAAAGCCTTTGACTGTGTGTATCACAATAAACTGTGGAAAATTCTTAAAGTGATGGGAATACCAGACCTCCTGACCTGCCTCCTGAAAAATCTGTATGCAGGCCAAGAAGCAACAGTTAGAACCGGACATCGAACAATGGACTGGTTCCAAATTGGGAAGGGAGTTCGTCAAGGATGTATATTGTCACCCTGCTTATTTAACCTATACACAGATTACATCAACTGAAATGCCGGGCTGTATGAGGCACAAGCTGGAGTCTAGATTGCAGAGAGAAATATCAAAATAACCTCAGATATGCAGATGACACCACCCTTATGTCAGAAAGTGAAGAGTAACTGAAAAGCCTCTTGATGAAAGTAAAAGAGGAGAGTGGAAAAGGTGGCTTAAAACTCAACGTTCAAAAAACTAAGATCATGGCATCCAGTCCCATCACTTCATGCAAATAGATGGGAAACATGAAAACTGTGACGGACTTAATTTTCTTGGGCTCCAAAATCACTGCAGGTACTGACTGCAGCCATGAAAGTAAAAGATGCTTGCTCCTTGGAAGAAAAGCTAAGACCAACCTAGACAGCATATTAAAAAGCAGAGACTTTACTTTGCCAACAAAGGTCCATATAGTCAAAGCTGTGGTTTTTCCATGTATGGATGTGAGAGTTGGACCATAAAGAAAGCTGAGCACCCAAGAATAAATGCTTTTGAACTGTGGTGTTGGAGAAGACTCTTCAGAGTCCCTAGGACTGCAAGGAGATCCAACCGGTAGATCCTAAAGGAAATCAGTCCTGAATATTCACTGGAAGGACTGTTGTTGAAGCTGAATCTCCAACAATTTGACCACCTGATGGGAAGAACTGATTCATTTGAAAAGACCCTGATGCTGGGAAAGATTGAAGTTGGGAGGAGAAGGGGACAACAGAGGATGAGGTAGCTGGATGGCATCACCAACTTGTTGGACATGAGTTTGAGCCAGCTCCAGGAGTTCGTAATGAACAGGGAGGCCTGGTGTGCTGCATTCCACAGGGTCACAAAGAGTCGGACACGACTGAGTGACTGAACTGAATCTCTATGGTTGTTTCTTTTCTCACTCATAATTATATTCCTTTTTTGCTCCTTTCTCTTAAATCAGGTTTGAGAATAGCTTATCCATTTTAGTGTATTTTACTTTATTTTTTAAAACAGTAGAATTTATTTATTTATTTATATGTCTTTCATTTACGGCTGCGCTGCGTCTCAGTTGCTGTGTGGGCTTTCCCTAGTTGTGGTAAATGGGGGATACTCTCTAGTTGTTGGGCACAGGCATTTCACTGCAGTGGCTTCTCTTGCTATGAAGTACAGGCTCTAGGGCACTCAGGCTCAGCAGTTGCCACTCCCAGGCTCTGGAGCATAGCCTCAGTAGTTGTGGTACATGGACTTAGCTTCTCCATGGCAGGCATGATCCTCCTGGATCAGGGATGGAACCCATGTCTCCTGTATTGGCAGGCAGATTCTTCACCACTGAGTCACCAGGGAAGTCTCATTTTAGTGTATTTTAAAAACAAACACACAAAACAATAATTTTTGTTCTTATTCACCCTTTTATATGTTATTTTTTTATGTGTTTTCTATTTTCCAAAATAAGAACCTTGGGATCCTTTTCATTGAAATCTTTTCATTAAGAAAAACGATGTAAAAAGGAAGAAAGAAGAAAAATAATAAAAGGAAGAAGAAGAAGAAAGGAGGAGATGAGAGAAGAAAGAAAAACAAGAAATGTAACTTTTGTTTTAAGCTATTGTGCCATAAAGTTTGAAATGAAGTGGCTTCTTTTTCATTACTTTTTACTTTATAGTTTGAATTTTGTTTTCTTCTTTATCCTTTATTTTTAAGCAGCTAATATATTTGGATTCTGTTTCATTTTGATTGCTTTTTATTGAGTTATTTTTTTTAAGTTCTCTATATTCATTAAAAAGAAAAAAAAAACAAGTGTTTCTGTGTAGGCCTGCACATAATTCATTTTCTATGTACAAGCTCAAAAATTTATTTTCTCTGTTTCAGAAAAACAAAGAAACCAGAGTCTATATTCATTACATTAATTTTATTAATTGCATTATATAATTACTCTGTATCCATACTTTTTTTGTTTTACCCGTTTTAACTCTTAAAGAAGGGAATTTATGCCTTCCACAATAATTTTATTTTTATTACATTCTCCTGAGATTTCTAATAGCTTTTGTTTTATATAACTAGCTGTTTTGTTGTTTGGTACATATATAGTGCACCAAAGATGCTGTTATATCTTTTACAGATAGTGTGTTTCTATTATTACATAAAGTGTAAGGTCCTTCTTTGTCACATTTATTGTTTCTAATCTTAAATTTTAACATGTGATATTAATAATGCCACTGCAGTTTCTCTTTGTTTCATTGATCTGGTATCTCTGTCTCCATTCCTTTATTTTCAAGCTTCTTTTTATTGCTTTAACTATATTTCTTATAAACAGAATATATTTATCCCTTTGTGTCAAAGGGATTGGTTCCAGGACCTCCCACAGATACCAAAACCTATGGATGCTCAACTTCCTTATATAAAATGGGGTAGTATTTGTGTAAAACCTATGTACATCCTCCCATACACGTTAAATCATCTCTAGATTACTTAACAATACCTAATACAATGTAAATGCTATGTAAATATTTATAAATATAATGTAAATGATATGTAAATAGCTGCTGATGCTAGGCAAATTCAAGTTTTGATTTTTGGAACTTTTCAGAATTTTTTTTTAAATAAGACTTTCTATCTGTGTTTGGTTGAATTCACAGATGTAGAACCCATGTATACATAAAGCTGATTGTATAATTGTTATTTTTTTAAACTCAGTCTGAGAGTCTCTGTTTTTTAAAGGGAAAATTCAGGCATTTCCCTGGTGGTACAGTGGATGAGAATCTGTCTGCTAATGCAAGGGACATGGGTTCGATCCCTGGTCTGGGAAGATTGCACGTACTTCAGAGCAACTAAGCCCATGTGCCACAACTACTGAGCCGACACACAGCAACTACAGAAACCTGAGTGCCCAGAGTTAGGGCTCCGCAGCAAAAGAAGCGAACCGCCATGAAGGCTTCACACCTCAATGAAGAGTAGCCCCTGCTCGCTGCAACTAGCATAGCCAAAAATAAATGAGTAAATTTTTTAAAAATAAAAGGAAAATTCAAGCAATTCAAATATAGTCTGACAGATATTTGATACCAATATTTTATGTTTTTATATCATGTTTGTTCTTTTTCATTTTTATTATATTTTATAAATTGCATTTCCCCTTATTTTGGAAGCTTTCTTATATTTTCTACTCAATTAATACTTACCTATTCTATCAGTTCAGATTGTGATTGAGAGTCATACATACAACCAGTATTTTGTGTGTGTGTGATATACTTGAATCTACTTAAGTGCTTTTTATTATTTTTTTAAATCAAATTATCCCTGTCTACTCCAGAATCTTTATCTGTTCTACTTATTTTATAGCTGATTGCTAAATGAGCTGGACTTGGCAGGATGAGTAAACAGGAAAAAACTTTTTTTTTCAAATTTTTTCTCACTGCTAATCCTACAAAATTACTACGTTTGCTTATTCCTCCCCATCCCTAGGTGAAACCTCTGTCAGTTCTCACGCCCTTTCCCCTGTTATGTCCTGCCTGGATGGCCACCATTTGCTTGCTGTGACTCTTTAGATGGGTTGCTATTTTTCTCATATGGCTCAGAGAAGTTTAGGTCTGTTTATGGCAGTATTTAGTGACCACAGCTGTGTAAGTGGTAGAAGGTAAAGTCCTTTTCATTATGGACTGGTTCTATAAAAGCAAGCAGAATATAATCCTCTGCTGAGGCATTTAAAGGAAAAATTCTCTGAGTTGCAGGTTTTTTCATAGGTTTAGTGTTTTCTTCTTAGTCTCCTGGGGACCAACGAGACCAGGAACACTTAGAGAGAAGCAGAGACAATCTTTCCCAGGGGTAATCTACAGAGTCCAACTGCCAGCCAGTCCCGAGACACAGCACAGTTTCCATTATTGCTTCTAACTCAGGCACTGGTCTCCGGAGCCATACTCAGATCTCAGCATTGGAACAGAAACCTTGTCTGAACTTGCACCCCACTTTCTGCAGATCCTAGCATCTGTTTGGCTAAGGAGATAATAGATTAAAGCTGAGAGTACAAGAGAAAGGTGGTGAGCTTATGTCACCATCTTCCCACAACCCACTGCTCCCAGCTGTCCAGCTATTTCAATGGCCAATCCTCAGTGAGATGGAATTTTTAAATTGAGTTAGTGCCCTTCTAAAGAATAAAACTCACATGCTGCAGCAGAAACTTCCAAAAAATAACATAAAAAATCCTCAATTCTAATTTAAGTTTACTTTGGGCTAAAGTCTGAAGACTGACTGTAGTTAGGTTTAGCCTCTAATTTAGAAAAGGTTGTAGTAAGAGACCTTTGGGAACATCTTTTAAGAAGTTATACTTACATTAAGAGCAGGGGAAAGGATGGGCTTCCCTGGTGGCTCAGATGGTCAAGAATCTGCCTGCAACACAGGAGACCAGGGTTTGATCCCTGGGTTGGGAAGATCCGCTGGAGAAGGGAATGGCAACCCACTCCAGTATTTTTGCCTGGAAAATTCTAAGGATAGAGGAGCCTGGCGGGCTATGGTACACGGGGTCACAAAGATTCAGGCACAACTGAGTGACTAACACACACACACACGTTAAGAACAGGAGAAAGGATGGGAATAAAAGGGGAATTTTAAATAAATGCTTACCATACTCAAGAGACTCCACATTGTTTATTTAATCTTTAAAACGAAAGTGAAAGCCATTTAGTTGTGTCTGACTCTTTGTGATCCCGTGGACTATACAATCCATGGAAATCTCCAGGCCAGAATGCTGGAGCGGATAGCCTTTCTCTTCTCCAGGGGATCTTCCCAACCCAGTGATCAGACCCAGGTCTCGCATTGCAGGCAGATTCTTTACCAGCCGAGCCACAAGGGAAGCCCAATCTTTAAAATAATCATACTGTAAAACAAGGTATTGTTGTCCTCATTTTAAGGCAGGAATATAGAAAAGTGAGACTCAGATAGTTGACATTATTTGCCCAAGTTGACTCATAACTGCCCAGATTCAGGGTCTACACCTGTTTCTCTTATACTGAATATCAGGAAACTCTACCATCATCACTTGTGCTATTACTAGGTATATTTTCTATTTCTTGTCATTTTTACTGTTAGTGGTTAAGAGTCTGGTGGTTAAGAGTCTGTGTTTTCTCTTCTGAGACCGCAGGGTAATTAGGGAAACTATGTTGTTTTGCAGTAAGCCATGGGGATTACTGCAGGGAATGTGGTGGGGGGTGGAGATAGGGGGAGAATGGATGAAGCAAGCAAAGAGAGCAAGGTCGATCCCTGTTTTCTGAAAAGATGACTTCATGACTTTGAGCTGCGCTATTGCTGCTTCTCCTCTCCACGTAACCAAAAGAAAGGTAATTAGCCAGGAAAATTTGTGTTCCCGCTCTATTACTCCCTACATAACTGAACCCACCACCTTATCTTGAGTCCTTTTTCTCTGGTTCTTCTCTCATTTACAGAGTCTCCAGTTAACATTCTCTTTCCGCCATCTTCATTTTCTCTCCTTGTCATCCTATTTGAGAGCCAAAATCTGCTTCTACTCATGCAGAGACGCCCAAGAGTAGCATTGATGACACACGGTAAAGAAAACCTCCAGTCGGTGGAAAGAGAGACACCTGAACAAGTTCACTTCCTTACTCTTGAAAGTTTCCCAAAGACCTCCAAAACCTTCCTTTAACTGAAATGCTTCTAAATTAACCTACTTCTCCTCAAGTACTAACAGTTAAGACTTTAAAAAAGAAAAGTCCTTAAACAAGTAGATTACCAATGAACTCCTGAAATGCAACTTGTTTCTGAGTTCTGCTTTTTTACTGTTTGAGTTAATGAGAAGTTAATGAATAAATAGAATAGCAACTGAATTAAAATTTTCAATCTTTTATAGGATTTACTACCAAAATTATTTACTTACTAAGGATGAGTTGTGCTTTTAAATTGTTTAACAATTCAGAAAAAAGTCAAAGTCACACTTGATAAAGGCATTCTATAGTAAAGAAGTTTCAACATTGACTAGCAAAAAGATATTTGAAATTTTGCAAAGCCTTTTAATTTCATGAATTGCTAATGTAATATTGTAATAGTTTCCATCAATTATCCAAAGTGCTTTTATACAATTAATTCCACATCTATCAAATTAATGTCATATTGTTTTATTTGATATCTAGTTATGGAACAAAGTTTTGATGTTATTTGGCTTCCAATAGCAGATATCCAGAGTCAGTCTACACCATTCTTGGTCCTGAATCGTACTTAACTGTAGGAATGCTGACGACTGAGGAATCAAACTGAGATAAGAGAAGTTTCTGAACTAGTTCCTCTTGGTGACCATTGCTTCCTAATTTTATCCTCTTATTTACTAAAAATATTATATCACTGTTGGTTTGTAATTTCAACTTCTATTCTTTGTTCTCTTCTACCACCCACTAGAATATTACCACTTAGACAAGAATTTCTTCTATGATCTTCTAACTTCGTTATTTGCTTCTTGTTACCCCCCCAAATGCTGAATAAACAATACTTTATGAGGTGCTTATTTTTCACTTGACAAGTTTAACAAATCATCCAATGGTGTTACATTATTTATTTTATGGACTTTGAGTATACTTCTTGAAGGCTTTGAGTAGTATTTGACAGGTGAGGCACTGAATTTGCTCACTGGTTTTACTGTAGAAAACATTTTTTCAAATTTTCCAGTTTTAGCACTCATTTCTTGAATAACAGTTTTATCAAGGAAACCCACAAATTTTTTTTTTAAGCTGGAAAATGTCTGTGAAAAATTATAGAGTTTATCCCAAGATATGTTTTCAAATGTCTGCTTCCTAGTTTTCTTCCTTAGTTTATCATCTACAGTCCTATGGCTGACTTCAAAAGATATTGCTGGTATATCTTTCTTCTGTATTGTAGGCAGAGTTCTTTGGGTTTTGGAAGGAGTAACATATTGATCTCTAGATACAGATTTAAGCATTTCACAATTTCTTTCTAAAACAACATTTGATCTTTCATATGGGCAACCATTTCCATTTTCCATAGAATGGGGAGGAAGCCTATTTTTTGTCAAAAGTAACATTTGTACATATTCAGCCTCATGGAAAATTATGGGGTTTGTATCATTTTTCCCCTGTGGATTAAAGAAAAGAGTCTGTTATCTGTCTATTGAGGCAAGAAGGCTAAGTAGTTTTTAAAACATAAAATAAAATGGCAAAATATTCTAAAAGTAATTACATAGAAGTTTTTAATATAAGCAGTAATAGTATTTAAACATAACAAAAAGATGTCCTTGTATGTTATACACTTCCTTCTCTTAGTACTCTGTTGCAATGTTAGGGGTAAAATCTGAACTTCTGGCCTCCTAAAATTCTTTTTGAAATAGCGTGAGATGTAAAGAAATGTTTGGTGCTGTCACTGGGAAATATGATATTTGGTAGCATGGAACACTGTCCTGGCATCTCTTAGGTTTCCATGTCCAGAAGTAAGCAGCATACCAAACAATAGATTGAGTAAAGATCAAAAGAAACTGATTACATAACTGATTACAAGCTAAAATTATAAAGTCTGAATAGCCTAATAAATTCAGAAAGTGTAAAATTTTTCTTTAAGAGACTTACATTCATTATTGTATCCCAACACATAGCACAATTTAGCACAATAAAAAGTGCTCAATATATTATATCTGTGAAATAAAAGAGCCAAAGTAGTAGATTGACTTAAAAATAGAGTATTTTTTTATCACAATAGTAGCAAAATCTCTATGTAAGATCTACTCACTGAACTCTCTTACACATTTCCATTATAAGGAAAAAAAAGATTAAATCCACAGATTACTCATCAAATATAAATATTACCAGTATTTAGTTTATAAACTTTAAGTCAATGATTGCTACTTTTCTTTTAGAAATATAGTTAACAAAGTAAGAAATTGATGATCATCTAATTGTATATTAATGACCTTAGTGTGAAAGGCATATTAATGCTTATGATTACTGAAAAAATGACAAAAGATCTAGTTTTTTAATCCACCAGTGATGCCAATGTTACCTATTTAGCCAAAGTAGTAGAGGTTTGTCAAATTTTTGGTCTGTCCAGTACCTTAGGGAATGTACCCTTGCAAACATGTTCAGTCCCTAAGTCTGTCTGACTTTGCGACCCCAAGGACTGCAATCCGCCAGGTTCCTCTGTCCATGGGATTTCCAATATTCCAAGAATATTGGAGTGGGTTGCCATTTCTTTCTCCAGGGGATCTTCCCGACCCAGGGATCGAACTCTCATCTCCTGTATTGCAGGCAGATTCTTTACCACTGAGCCACCAGGGGAGCCCAATGTACCCTTAGGTAGAGGCAAAAACTCACTTTATCATCTTCCCTTAAGGTTAGGGCATAGGCATGTGGCCTAGGCTCTGCCACTTGGATACACTTAAGACAGTCTTTAGTTCAGAAAAAGCAAGCACTGTGAAAAGCAGGCATTGCAAAAACTATTCTAGAGAGGCTGGTGGTAGATATAGCTAGCTGAAAGGCAGCAGTGGGCAAAGGTCTTAGAAGCAGTGTCTATTGCCAAGCATCAGAATTGTAAACTTCTTTTGTCTGTGACAAGAGCATGGGCCCCAGTAGAGCAAGCTGAGGCTATACCAGGGTGAGTCCTGATTGGATGGCTTTCCAGCCATATTGTCTGTCCAGCATTCCTAGAGACTCTGAGCTACCAAATCACCTTTAACAAATGCTTCTTCTGGTTGAAATAGAATAGACTGATAGAAAAGTGAACCACAATCAATCAAGTCATTTAAAAAAACACCATCTTTATTTTATATTTCTTTTATAATCAAGAAAATTTGATAAATCCTTCATAAAAGAAAAACACAAATTTTTCAGCTGGTGCCAAGGAATCCCCTGGTTTGGAATGGGGGTTCTAAAAGAATATTAAGAATCCACGTTGTTGTCACTTCAGAATATGAAGCCAAGAGGTAAGAAGAATTTATCAAAGATTCTGGTCACTAGGATACGATATGCCTACAAGTAGTAATAAAACATAATTTTACTGAACAGTAGTATAAATAGATGTTTTTATTACCGGGTGAGAAGTTACTGTCTTTATCAGACTAGCGTCGATTATCTTGGCATCTGGCTTTATCAGTTCATCCTCAAAGCACAATGGGAGCAGGCTTTTCTGTCTTACTGAATACTCATTTAGTTGATCATTTCTGATGGATTCATTTTCTTTTGTACCAAAATCATTGAAATCAGAAGAAGATTTTATTCTGAAAATGAGAAGTTCAGCATAAATGTTTATAGGACTGGTTTCAGCTTATCAGTTCTTGTCTACCTATGCCATTCCTCAAAATAACTGCTGCTAACATCTCCTTCAGATCCCCCTGCCATACTTTCAACCTGATAAGACCATCATTTGCTGCTTGGTTTGTGGCGGAAAAAAGCAAAAGCAGGAGTGGAAGCAAGACAGTAATACATGTGCCTCTTTGGTTTTTGAGTGGGGAGGAGGTACATTATGTAGGTTGAGGATACCAACAAAGGAAGACAAGTATATTTGCCACATCTTTTGTTGAGATTCTGGGACAATAGTTCTTTTCCAGGCAGCTTCCTGCCAACACAGGGTCACCTTAGCTTTATTATCAGGATGAAATGATGTGGTCAGGCAGAGAGAAGATACAGCTTTCATTCCGGATCTCCATGGGTCCACAAGTGACATGAACACTCAGATTAGGCTTGCCAACAAGCTTACTATCACAGGGGTAAGCCACAGCAAAGGCTTCCCTTGGGTGAGGTATAAATCAACAGTCTAAGAACAGATGAAGACACGACAGAAACTCACTGAGTTCTGCTGTTCTAATGATACCTGAGAATGAACCTTATCCAAGTTCAGAGAGAATAGGCTGTAAGTTCATGAACCACAAGTGCCGGTAGCCACAGAACATCTAGAAATGAGGCCAGCAGTCCAAAGGCACTGATCAAGATCGTTGGCCAAATACCTTTTTCTCAATGTTACAAAGTCCAGTGAGTCCCTCACTCAGATACCATCATAGAAAGAAACAGAAGAGCTGATTTAAACCTAAAGTGGCTGTGAATTTTTACTCCAATAACATAATCTTCTGAGTGACCAACCAATTCAAGTGATTCTCTAGGTTGTTTTTTTTTTCCAGTTTGAGCTGGAATTTTTAAAATATTTTCATAAAAGGTACATATGTATTATGGTATTTACAAAATATTTTGTATAAAATATTTTACATTGAAAAATAACATGCAAAGTACTTGGTTTCGTGCTTGATCTGTAGAAGCTATTTAGCAAAAACAAATAAACAGAACTGGAAAAGACTGAGATCAAGAATCTAATGTTTGGCTAAGACAGATCAAACATAAAACTGGTCTTGGAGATTTTTGTTGAAGAAAGGCATTCCCGAATTTGCAAATCTCTCTAATATGTAAACTCATCATTAGTCAGTGAAAGTGAAAGCCGCTCAGTCGTGTCCGACTCTTTGTGACCCCGTGGACTATACAGTCCATGGAATTCTCCAGGCCAGAATACTGGAGTGGGTAGCCGTTCATTTCCTCAGGGGATCTTCCCAATGCAGGGATGGAACCCAGGTCTCCCACATTGCAGGCGGATTCTTTACCACTTGAGCCACCAGGGAAGCCCAGTAGGAAGCTCAGATGGTAAAATACTTCGTACAGAGAGAGGTCAGTTAGCATATGCAAAAGGTCAGTTAGATCTTGCCACTTGGCATGAGTAAAGTGTCCAACTGAACTCTTCCAAATGTAACTGCTGGCCACTCCAGCATTTCTCTACTTTCTTAAATATGTTCCCAGACACACACGCTGTAAGCAGTAAATTCAGCTTTTTCTCTTGCTCTCAAGTAGTTTGTATTCTAGTGCCATGTTTCCCTATCTTTCCCACATAGTGACATTTTAGTTAATATTCTTTGTTCAGTACACCGGGATAAATAAACACTTGAGGACACTCAAAGCCTGGCTACCATAGAGCCACCTGAGCCATCTTTAAGTGCATTAAAGATTTCAGCACACCTATAACTCTCCAAGCACAACAAATTGCCACGGTATATTAAAGTCAGTTCATTCAGTCTGTTCTGTTTTCTTCTTTACACCAATTATCTCCATGTTGGATATCTTTTTCCTTCTGTTAATGTACTATCTTGTCTAATCCAATCATATTTTTACCCTTTCATATTGCGTTGCATGCAGTTTTCCTAAACTTGCTCTTCAGATCTTCAGTTTGGCTTACTCCATGTTTATTCTACTCCCCTACTTTTAATATACCTGTCAGTTCTGCATCATCACTACCTATTTCCTTAAAAATATTGTTAACTCTAATAGCACCATTTCATCCTCAGCAACTATCTTTTGTATTTTCAAATCTTATTTTATAGGATCTTTATTTTCTTTGATTTCTTGAGCACATGAAGCAATAATGTCTAACTTTACTCCTATTTCATAGGTTACACATTCTGTCAAAATGTAGCCATTAGCCATATTTTAAATTATTCCCTTTTTTTTGTTGCAGAATTGTTGATAGGGGCCATGTTTGGTTTTTATTTTTTTCATCTACTCACCTTTGAATTAGGACACTTTAATTTGGCCTTGATATTATCCCCCAAATAATAGGGTTACATTTTCTTGGGATGTTCTCCCTGTTTACCTGAGTATTATTAAGTTCTCTCCTTAAAGATTAACAGATAAATCCAGATATTTTTATTTTACATTATCAGTTTGGGCATTCAGCTGGTGAAGGAGGTGGAGCCCTGAAAAATCATGGGGAAATTTTTCTGTGCACTGAATGTTTTGTGAAACCTCTTCAATGACTCTAACATGGTAGTGGGGTGGGTTCTCTGTCCATTTACAGGTGAGGTGCCACTGAGTTCCAGTTTTTTACCTCTCTCGGGGTAAGCAATTCAGTCTGGTGAGGAAGTCAATCAAAGAATGGCTGCATGGCTCTTGGACTGTTGGATGGGGGCATGTTTTTTTTTGTTTTTTTGTTTTTGTTTGTTTTAAGACAGTATCTAGGTGGCTATTACTCACACTTGCAAAGATGATTCCTAAAAAATTGTATCTGGTTTCTTCTGTTACCAATCCTCCTTTCAAGACCTTGTTCCTCCAAGTTAGCAGGTTTTCCCTCTAACTGAGAACATCTAAAGCAATGTTAAAAATACTGCTAACACAGACTTGGAGTGCTGTGATTTACAGTGAGGATCTTCCCAAAGGGGAAGATTTCCCATGTTCATATGATTCATCATTGTTTATAAACCTTTCTCTTTGAGTGTGTGAGCGTGTGTGTGGTGGGAGTGGGGTTGGGTAGGGGAATGGTGCTTAACAGAAGTATTTTCAGAATATTTTCTACTGGCTCCTTCAATATTGCCCCCCCTCCTTTTTTATAGAACAGGAATTGTGCATTGACTTCTGTAGTCTTTTCAGACGTTCATATGTAATACATAGCAGATTTTCTTTGAGTTTGAGATAAACTGTCCTAGTTTCAAGTAAACGAATTTTTCTTCTCTGTTACTTACTTTAGCCAGGATAAACCTGTATGTAGGTTGCCAACTTTCCCAGAAGTCTTAATTTGGAACTTTAATAAAAGAATACAACACTTTTTCTGTAGAGAGACTCAAGAAATTTTATAAAGGGAAATTTGCTTTGCTGAAAGAGTAGAATAGTCTGCCACTGCTATTAAGGAACACTTCAGAGAGAATGTAATATCTCAGTAGAATCTTAAACGATAAGTGGTAAACAGAGGGTTGCCTACTTAAGAATCCCCCCCCCCAACTTTTCTTTTTTTTTTTTCTAACAGAACTCTGATCCTATTCATTTTTCTCCAAGCAACCCTATACTTCAAGGGAGGTTGGGCTCCTTCCTAAATCAAGGGAATGAATCTTGAATAATCTAAAGCTGTGCTTTTCAAAATGTGACCTACAACCCATCAGTTTAGATACTAAATCAATTTAGCATCTCCTGACCAACATCTTAAAAGTAGAAGAGAGTGTATCACATAGATCCTTAGTAGTAACTATTCAAAGCATTAAAATACTGCAATCAATTTCAACTAGTAGAAAGACAAATAATTAGGGATCTATGAATCTGAAT
This sequence comes from Cervus canadensis, assembly GCF_019320065.1. Classification (NCBI taxonomy): domain Eukaryota; kingdom Metazoa; phylum Chordata; class Mammalia; order Artiodactyla; family Cervidae; genus Cervus; species Cervus canadensis. The sequence continues at coordinate 74,028,340 of NC_057387.1, read as the reverse complement.
CTTCTACTTCATAGATAGATTGATAAAGACATCAGTCTTTGTAATATAAAAAGTATTAATATTTCATACTGTGGATCATATTAAAAGCAGATAATGATTTATTGGTTTTTAATTTTTATTTTTAAAACCTTTTTATTTTGTATTGGGGGTATAGCCAATTAACTATGTTGTGATAGTTTCAGGGACTCAGCCACACATATACATGTATCCATTCTCCCCCAAACTCCCTGATTTATTGGTTTTTAGGTATGGGTGCATGAAGCTTTTCTAGCCAAGGAGACACCAGAGGAGGTCTTCTGGAGGGCGTTGGAGAGCATTTTCCTCATTCTTACAAAAGGGTCAAAGAGTTTCTCTCTTTTTCATTGGGTGTTGTTTCCAGTTTGGTTGAATAGTAGTCACCATCTTATATGGCAAGGCTGTAGAACATTTTATATTTATAAGATATAGACATCTTATCTAGCAAGGCTAGAAGGACAAACTACTTGGTGAGACAATTGAGGGAGGATTGAGAAGCTGGATGTTCGATGACATCATTAAATACCTAAGTTAACCTGGAGCTGCCTTACTGATGGACATCTTGCTATTTGAGACTATTCAAGATAAACAGGAATCTATCAGGTGCAGAAGTATGTTCTAAGCATAGAGAATAGAATGGGTCAAATTACATAGCAGTTGGAACAGACTATTTATTCACTGTGATTAGGATCAGTAAAGGACAGAATACATGGCTGGAAAGATATTATAAGCCATACTCAGGAATCTAGACTTTACCATTTTTGTAATAGAGAGTCTTCAGATGTTATTGAACAGCAAAATAATGTGTTATATGATTAGATACTGCTATTTCTTGGTTAAAGGTTTCTTAATGTTTCTATCTTAAAGTTAGATGCAGTTAAGTTTCAGTTATTTCAATATAAACACACAATATCTATACCTGTAAATAGAGTCTTCCTTCTTATATGCATTAGACTGATTGCTGGGTACAGAAGAAAAGACTGTAGAACCCAATGTTCTTCTACATTGGGGTCTATGCTGTGAATATAATTCCTGGAAGGGCTTAGCATACTCTGTCTACACATGAAGAAAAGGAGAAACTATTTTAGAAATTATTTTTCCATGTCTATATTGATAAATAATTTTTACCTGATTATTCACATTTGGTATACCTAACTATGATAACAAATAGCTGTATATACTAAGTTGCTTCAGTCTGTCCAATTCTTTGTAACCCCATGGACTGTAGCCAGCCATGTTCCTCTGTCTATGGAGTTTTTCAGGCAAGAATACTGGAGTGGGTTGCCATTTCCTACTCCAGGGGATCTTCCCGACCCAGAGATCGAAATTGTGCCTCCTAAGTCTTCTGCATTAGTGGGCAGATTCTTTACCACTGAGCTACCTGGGATATATATACATATTTGAATAGTGCTGGGCACTCTCAAGTACTATATAGATTTTTACTATTATTATTATTTGCCACAAGAAAAAAGAAAGGCAACTAGGAATTCTAGAAAAAGTATACAAGAAAGCCAAGGTCTAAACATAAGGGAAACTAATGGCATTATTTTTTAGTAACTGATGGAGAATAAGAAAAGAGAGCCTATTGTGTTTACATTGTACTCAATGAGAAGAAACACAATCCTAGCACATTACTTTATTCTACAATAAACAATTTAAAAAATATTAAGTGCCAATTATAGTATTTTTAATTTTAGAATTAACCTACAGGCAAAATTTAAAGGCTTAATCAGAGTTGAAAAATGAATATAATCATTAACCTCAAAATATAAGAATAAATATGCACTTGACCTAGGGAATAAGATGTGGAGGAAAGGCTAAAACTGCTAAGATCTTTCATGTGATGTACAAGAGGAATCAGGAGTTATTGATTATAGTTAATAGGAAAGAAGAACATATTTAGATATACTATTTCAAGGTACAAAAGTTAAAATAGAAGAAGCAGAAAAGCAACTATCATAATCCAAAAGAGGGAAAAGGGAGAGAGGTGAGATGTAGAGCAGTATAAATGAGCTAATTCAAATTTTTGTCTTTGATTATGTAGTAAATACTGCTTAAAGTAAAGTTGTTCAGTCATGTCTGACTCTTTGCAACCCCATAGACTGGAGCCTACCAGGCTTCTCCATCTATGGGATTTTCTAGGCAAGGGTACTGGAGTGGATTGCCATTTCCTTCTCCAGGGGATCTTCCCGACCCAGGAATCAAACCCGGGTCTCCTGCGTTGCAGGCAGACGCTTTACCCTCTGAGCCACCAGGGAAGCCCCAACACTGCTTAAAATTGATAAATAAAAAAATAGCAGTAGAAGCTCATTCTTTAGAATTATAGTTAATCATAAGAGGAATTGAAACAACCAAAGATTAAACTTCATTGCTTCTGCAAAGAGGAAATTAGAATAGGAAGAATAGGTGGAAGGACTTAGTGCTCTTATTAGCCACATGTCAATAAGGATAAAACTAATAATCCAGACACTGTATTTTATCAATATTTTTTAAAATTACAAAAAGCAGTAACTATTCAACAAAATGATAATTTGTTATTAATTATGGCGCAAAGTATGTATTTCTTCATGTTTCATTCTCCCTATTTGCAATAAACTGTGTTGTTAATAATAACACCTAAGAGACTCTTTTTGAATTTCCTTTGATGATTCTCTGTATTAATTTCTCTTTCTAATAAAACCTGAATGATATCCAGGCATGCTCAATGGTCAAGGCTGGTTGGTCACTTTACAGGATGCCTGTGTACCTCAGCTCAAGTGGTCAGCGAGAGTCAAAAGTGTTGTTACTACAGACATAGAGAACAGACTTGGGGCTGCCAAGAGGGAGAGGTGTGGGGGAGGGACGAATTGGGAGTTTGGGGTTAGCAGATGAAAACTGTTATATGTAGAATAGGGCTTCCCAGGTGATTCAATGGGTAAAGAGTCTGTCTACGATACAGGAGAGGTGGGTTCCATCCCTGGGTCAGGAAGATCCCCTGGAAGAGGGAATGGCAACCCACTCCAGTATTCTTGCTTGGAGAATACCATGGACTGAGGAGCCTGGCAGGCTATAGTGCCTAGGGTCACAAAGTGTCAGTCACAACTGAAGCAAATAAGCACGCAAGCACCCACATATGTAGAATGGATAAACACCAAGGTCCTACTGTGTGGCACAGAGAACCATATTCAATATCTTGTGATAAACCATAATGCCAAAGAATATGAAAAGAATGTATATGTATGTATAACTGAATCACTTGGCTATACAGCAGCAATTAACACTACATTGCAAACAAACTATACTTCAGTAAAACCAATTAAAAAAAAATTTCCCAATAGAATTGTTTCTAAACTTAATATAATCATCAATATTGTAATTATATGAGCTAAATAACTATAACAAAAATGGTCTTGGCTACATATCAAAAGATTAACAAATGGATGTATATTTTCATATTCTAAATTAAAATAAAATATTTAAGTTATGTATGTATAATTTTCTATGAGGCCCTGTCTTAACAGACTTTATGATAAATGCTAGTACTTCACACATTCAAAAAATAATTTTTACTGTATTGCCAGTACAACAAATATATTATTTTCTTTATTATTTCCATATTTAAAGTTTTACATAAGAGGTGAAATCATTTAAAATTTTGTCTTTCTGAATCTTAAAATTCATTTGAATTTCAAATTTGTAGAAAAATGCATAAAACTATTAGAGATAATCTGTATTTCTATTAAATAATTGTAAGTATACAAATTAAACCTACCTCAGGTATATCCTTAAGATAATGAAAAGATCTAATAGATCTTGATTTTAGATATTCTTCTACTGGCTCTAAAGAAACAAATCCAAACATAAATGATATTTCTATATTATTAGATTACTTCTAATTTAACTCAACAAACCATTTTCTCTACTTGTAAATTTTTTTGGAAATGCAGTTTGTTAGAGCTAAATATATTCTAGAATAATTTGCTTTTAAAACAAATTTCTAGTAACAGAATATAACTTTCAGTTACTGTTATACAGTAAAGCTCTATTTTCTTAGAAAAAACTGATTTCTAAATAAATAGAATCATAGTTGATAGTCAAATAAATCTCTTCATTAATTTCTTTGAAAAGAGAATTATTGCCTTCAACCTAAATCCCCCAACTCCAATTATGAATTTTCCTAATTTGGATTATCATTTAACGGATTTTTTAAAAAGTAGGTATAATGTAGGGTGAAGCATACAGACTTTGGAGGAAGATAGCCTGGGACTTCTTGGGTTTCCTGGTGGCTTAGTGGTAAAGAATCCTCCTGCAATGCATGAGACACAGGTTCAATCCCTGAGTCAGGAAGATCTTCTGGAGGAGAGCATGACAACACACTACAGTATTCTTGACTGGAGAATCCCATGAACAGAGGAGCCTGGTGGGCTGTGGTCTATGGGATTGCAAAGAATCGGACTTGACAAAGAGACGGAGCAGCAGAGAGTCCCAGACTTGAAGCTTGCTTCTGTCAGCAGCAACAGCAGCAGAGACTGGGACCAGAAGCTACTTTTCTGTTTGTGAGTTAATTAGTTTCAGAAAAATCATTTTACCTCTCTGAGTCTTAGTTTCCCCATCTGTTAAATGGAAACAATAGTACTTATGTAACAGGGATGCTGTGAGGATTAAATGAGATATAAAGGAAATAAATGAGATATAAAGGATATTAAATGAGATAAAAAGGAAACTATAAGTAAGGTGAAATAAATGAGATATAAAGGATATTAAATGAGATAAAAAGGAAACTATAAGTAAGGTGAAAAGACAGCCCTCAGATTGGGAGAAAATAATAGCAAATGAAGAAACAGACAAAGGATTAATCTCAAAAATATACAAGCAACTCCTGCAGCTCAATTCCAGAAAAATAAATGACCCAATCAAAAAATGGGCCAAAGAACTAAACAGACATTTCTCCAAAGAAGACATACAGATGGCTAACAAACACATGAAAAGATGCTCAACATCACTCATTATTAGAGAAATGCAAATCAAAACCACAATGAGGTACCATTACACGCCAGTCAGGATGGCTGCTATCCAAAAGTCTACAAGCAATAAATGCTGGAGAGGTGTGGAGAAAAGGGAACCCTCTACACTGCTGGTGGGAATGCAAGCTAGTACAGGCCGCTATGGAAAACAGTGTGGAGATTTCTTAAAAAACTGGAAATAGAACTGCCATATGACCCAGCAATCCCACTTCTGGGCATACACACTGAGGAAACCAGATCTGAAAGAGACACGTGACCCCAATGTTCATCGCAGCACTGTTTATAATAGCCAGGACATGGAAGCAACCTAGATGCCCATCAGCAGATGAATGGATAAGGAAGCTGTGGTACAATATACACCATGGAATATTAACTCAGCCGTTAAAAAGAATTCATTTGAACAGTCCTAATGAGATGCATGATGAAACTGGAGCCCCTTATACAGAGTGAAGTAGCCAGAAAGAAGAAAGAACATTACAGCATACTACACATATATATGGAATTTAGAAAGATGGTAACGATAACCCTATATGCAAAACAGAAAAAGAGACACAGAAATACAGAATAGACTTTTGAACTCTGTGGGAGAAGGTGAGGGTGGGATGTTTCAAAAGAACAGCATGTATACTATCTATGGTGAAACAGATCACCAGCCCAGGTGGGATGCATGAGACAAGTGCTCGGGCCTGGTGCACTGGGAAGACCCAGAGGAATTGGGTGGAGAGGGAGGTGGGAGGGGGGATCGGGATGGGGAATACGTGTAAATCTATGGCTGATTCATATCAATGTATGACAAAACCCACTGAAATGCTGTGAAGTAATTAGCCTCCAACTAATAAAAAAATAAAAATAAAAAAATAAAATAAAATAAATGAGATAATAGATGTAACAAACTTACATCTGGTATTCCTTCAATCAACAGTTATTTGTTGATCACCTGCAATGTGCCAGAAACTGGTGTTGGACTCTGGAATTGTGATTTCTGCCCAATGATGCACACATTTTAGTGGATAATGCCGAAAAGGATTAAATAAAGAAAAAGAGTGAACAACTGAGATGCACGCTGTGACACAGACAGATTTTGGTGAGAAATAGCATTAGAGGGAGGTATAATTTATCAATAGATAGAGTAGTTGCCATGGATTGAATGTTTGTGTTCCTCCCAAAATTCGTATGTTGAAGTTCTAGTTCTCAATGTGTTAGTTTGGGGAAGTGGGCCTTTGGGAGGTAATTAGGTTTAGATGAGGAGATAAGGGTAGAATGCCTGTGATGAGATTAATGCTCTCTCTCCACCACGTGAGAATAAAGGATGAAGGTGACTATCTGAAAACCAGAAGGCTCTCGCCAGAACCGGACTCTACTGGCACCCTGATCTCAGACTTCCGTCCTCCAGAACCGTGAGAAATAAACGTTTGTTGTTTTAAGTCTCTCAGTTTACAGTAGTCTGCTCTAGTAGCCTGAATAAAGAGAGAATTGGGGACTGAGAGATACTGTAACAAATACCAAAAGATATAAAAGTACCTTTGGAATTGGCTAGCGGGGTAGAGGTTGAAACTGTTCTGAGGTGCATCCTAGAAGAAGCCAATACAGCCAGTGAAGAGATTTTAAAGGCAATTCTGGTAAGAAGTCAGAAAGAGAGAAGAGAGCTGTAGAGAAGCCTTCCATTTTTAATAGAAAATACATGAATTACCAAATGCAGAAATGTTGGTAGAAATAGGGATGGTAAAGGCCATTCTGATGGGGTCTTAGACAGAAATGAGGAACACTGGAGAAAAGGTAATCTTTGTTAAAAAGTGGCAAAGAACTTAGCTGAATTGTGTTTCTATTGTAGTTTTTTGTGAGTGATGAAGTTGGATAGCTGAGCTTTCTAAGCAAAGTGTTAAAGGAGAGTCTTGGTTTCTCCTGGCTGCCTGAAGTAAAATGCAAGATAAGAGAAATGAACTGAAGGCAAAATCATTAAGCAAAAGGAAGCAGAATTTACAAATTTAGAAAATTCTCATATTACAAAAGTGAGAAAGCATGCTCAAAAGAGAACATTAAGGATGTGGTGGACATCTGATAAAGAGTTAAGGAGATTAGCATGGGGGTGAAACATGGACCTGATCAGACATCCCAGCAAAGACACTGCCAGTTTGAAATGAAAGGGATAAAGACAGGATAAAACGAAGAAAGGCTGTCAGACTTCTTGGCTTTTACAGGATAGGACCACAGAGCAATCCACTGCAAATATGTTATTCCTTAAGACAAGGGAAGAAAGACTATGAAGGTGACTCAGAGATCATCAGGCCTGCCCCAGTTTCTGCCTGCCAAACCCTTGGGAGGAGGCCAGCACTCCCACTAGATAAAGTCCTGGGGAAGGAATTCTGGCCTACCAGAGTCCCAGTGGGGTGGTGGGAGAGGTGTGACCCTTCTCTACCCAGTAGAGTTTTGAGAGCAGGACCTCTGCCCTGGTTGCTCAGGAAGGCAGAGCATGAAGCCAAAGAGGATTATTCTTGAAACTTAGTATCCATAAAGTTTGTCTTAGTGGGTTTCAAACTTTTTTTTGATTTATCACTCCTTTCTTCTTTCTTATTTCTCCCTTTTGGAATGAGAATGTCTATCCCATTCCTGTCCCGTCGTGTATTTTGGAAGCACATAATTTGTTTGATTCCACAGGTTCAAGCTGGAATTTTACCTTAGGAGCAATCATACTGAGTCTCCCCACAGCTGATTTAGAAGATATTTAGGTGAGACTTTGGACTTCAGTAATAACACAAAACTTAGTATGGCAGTAAAATAATTAACATGTTCTAAGATTCTTTTATTGTTCAGAAGGAGGGTAACACTATAGCTTGATAATCATTTAAATGATTATAGGATAATCACTTTAGGATTAAATCATTTAGGATTAAAGGATAATCATTTGAGGAATAGAAAAAGAGTACATAACTTCCAAATTAGTAAAGGAGAAAAGTTTAAATTTAAAAAACTCAGTCCTAAATAAGACATAAGAGGACCAAAAAAGAATCAATAAGAGAGACAGAAAGAACAAAATAAGATGACAGATTTAAATCCAAAGATATGAGTAGTTACATTAAGTGCAAATGGACTAAGTGCTCCATTTCAAAAACAAAGATTACAGAGTAGATTTTAAAATCTAACAATTTGATGTTTACAAGAGATGTCTCTTATATCAGAGATCGATGATAATGTTACAGAAATCATGGTAACAAGATGATAGAAAAGATATATCATGTAAATGTTAGCCAAAAGAAAGCAGGGGTAACTATAGTAATTTTTGATAATAAGATAAGCACTTCATAATTTAAAAAGATTCAATTCACTAGAAATATGTAATAATTCTATAATTTCATACAATTAATAAGACAGCCAAAATAGTATTCAAGATCTTTAAAGCAAAATTCGATAACACTACAAGGAAAAGTCAATAAGTCTGAAATTTCTTGGCAACTGACAGAATAAGTAAGCAGAAAAATCATTAAGGATATAGAAGAGTTGAAAAACACAATGAAGAAATTTGACCTAAAAGACATATATTGAAAACTGCACCCAATAGCTGCAGAATATACATTATTTTCAAGCACATACTGAACATTTCCAACAATTGACCATGTACTGGGTGAAAATGCAAGTGTTAACTAATTACACAGGACTGAAATTCTATGGAGTATATCCTCAATCTGCAGTGTAATTGTGCTAAAAACTTATAAACAAAAGATAATTAGAAAAGCCTCATATATTTTGAATTAAGATATAACTTCTAAATAACTAATGGGTCAGAAGAAGAAATCATAATGGAAAACAGAAAAAAAATCATGATACTATTGAAGAACAAGGTGGGAAGACTTGCTTTACCAGATATCAAGGGTTATTTTAAGATATAGAAATTAATGTTGTATGGTATTGATATTGAAATGGATAAATAATTGAATGAAACAGAATAAGAGCTCCAGAACAGAGTCCAGAGCATTAGGGAAAGAATAGTCTTTTTAATATCATGCTGGGATAGCTGGGTATTCATGAGAACAAAAACTACATTTGACCCTTGGGATGTGCATGCATGCTCAGTTGTATCTGCCTGTTTGTAACCCCTGGACTATAGCCCGCCAGGCTCCGTTGTCCATGGGATTTCCCAGGCAAGAATACTGGAGTGGGTTGCCGTGCCCTCCTCCAGGGTATCTTCTTGACCCAGTGACTGGACCCAGTGATTAAACCTGTGTCTCCTGCATCTCCTGCATTGGCAGGCATATTCTTACTACTGTACCACCTGGGAATCCAGATTTGACCTTTGCTTCACTCAAAATGTAATTCCAGATAGACTTGCAAAAGAAGAACAAAAATCTTTTGCAAGATAAGTAGCAAAAGATATTCAGGACCACGAAGTAGGAAAAGATTTCTTAGATATGGAACAAAAAGTACTTATCAAACAGGGGAAGATTTTGTATTTTTGACCTTATTAAAGTAGAAGAATCCTGTTCATGAAAAAGACAACAAAAAGAGAAAGAAAAGAAACTCACAGAAAAGATGAATATATTCACAATACACAAAACCAACAAAGAATGAGTAAAAAGAATATATTTAAAAATCAAGGAGAAAAGAGCAAAAAGCTAAATTTAAAATAAGGTAAAACTTAGATGATTTCCAAAAGTATAAATCCAATTTGTCAATAGTTTATGAAAAAATTTTCAAACTTACTAGTAATCACAGAAATGCAAATAAACCATAATGGTATACTATTATATACCTAGTAGATTGCTAAAATTAAAAACTTGCAATTTCAAGTGTTAGAAAGCAGAATAAAAAGAACCCTCACAAATCTGATGAGAGCATAAGTTGGTAAAAACACCTTTACCATTATCCAATATATGATGGAAAGTAGTCATGATCTATTGTTGAAGATAAGCAACCCTGGTAATGTAAATTCTGGATATACACTCTCAAGAAACTTCTACACAAATGTAGCAGGATGCATTAAAAAATATTCATTTCAGCATTGCAATGACAAAGTAAATCCCCAAATTTCAAGAGTGGTATGGATAAACGGTGATATAGCCGTGTGATGGAATACTTAACAACAATGAAAATGAAAGAACTATGCCTCCACACAACAATGTGAGTGAATGTTACAAACAATGCTTAGAAGAAAGAAAAAGAAAATACAAATGAATGCATATGGCATGGTTTCAATCATGTACAGTAAAAACCAAGCAAACTATATTTTGTAGAGATTAAAAAAATAGGCGGTAAAAATGTAAAGAAAAGGAAGTGATGACCACAGAAATCAAGACAGTAGTAACCCCCAGGGACAAGGAAGGGAAAAGTGATTTGGAAAAAGTCAAATGGTTTTATGGGATGTTGGCAATGGTCTATTTCTTGACTTGCAATATGGTTATATCGGTGTTTATTTTTATAATTGATTGTTATATTGTATATTTTATGCTATATTCACTTTTTATAATGTATGCTATTTCATAACTTAAAATGGTTTAACAAAAAAAAAGAAGGAAATTGATTAGAAAGAAGGCAAGAATGAAAGAAGAAATACCTGTCAGCAAGCTACTATAGTTGACACACAAAAATGATGATTTGGATTAGAGTGGTGATAGCAGAAACAGTGAAAATAGATTAATTCAAGATGAGTTAGAATGAAAAGAACTTGTTTATGTATTGAATTTTGGAGAGGAAGAAAAGGGGAGATGAAGGATGGCTTCTAGGCTTTATTATTTTATTTATTTTTAAAAGATTTTTTTATGTGGATCATTTTTTAAAAGCATTTATCGAATTTGTTACAATATTGTTTCTGTTTTATGTTTTGGTTTTTTGGCTGTGAGGCGTATGGAATCTTAGCTCCCCGACCAGGTATCAGACTTTCACCCCCTGCACTGGAAGGCGAAGTCTTAACCACTGAACCACCAGGGAGGGCCTGGCTTCTAGGTTTTAGACTGGAGTCACTTGGTGCACTTTGATCCAAAGTACTGAGAATGGAATGCTGTTGAGGGGCAGGGGGAATGGGAGAAAGTATTCAAGGACAGTTAGGATAAGGAATCATGAGACCAGTTCTGGATATAAGGTTTAAGATGTAGTGAGAAGTTTAAGTGGAGGTATCAAATAGGCACTTCAGTATAGGCATCTGTTCTTCAGAGGATTAGTCTGGACTGAGATACAAATGAAGGATTTAATGATATTTCTATGGTATTTTAAACTATAAGACTGGATTAGATTCCCTAAGAGGAGACAGTGTAGAAACAGAGGCAGGCTCAAGACTGAGCTCTCAGCAAATACAGTACTTTAAGGATGGAGAAGAGAAATTAAGAATAGAGACTGAGAAGAGGCGAGATAGCAGAAAAACAGAGTTTTAAGAAGGAGGGAGTGATGAACTAACTACACTGGTGTTGAGAAGTGGAAGAAAACAAAAACAAAAATCCTTTGGATTTAGCAACACGGAGACCATTGGTACCCTTATTCAGGGTAGCTTTAGTAGGATGGTAGAGGCAGAAAAACAAATTGCAGCAGGTTGAAGTTTGAACAAAAGCTGAAGGAGTAGAGAGTATATGTAAACGAATCTTCTGAGGAATCAGATTATGAAGAGTAACAGAAATGAGGCAAATGGGACAACATGGAAGCAAGGCCTCTCAGTCAAGGTTGTTGATGAGAACAACACAATCAGACGTTTTTCTGATAATGTCAGAGAAAGAACAAAGATGACATAAATCACCCAGATTCTCTGAGGAACTGTGATGCTGGTTCCTAGCTTACAGATTCCTTAAGTTTTTAGGAAAGTGAATTCTTTTACAGTCCCTATAAAGTAAGTTTCTACTAAGCAAGATGTCCAGGCTTGAGTGATTTTTTTAAAAACAATAATAAGAAAATTCAGGATTGAGTTGAAAGGAAATCCAAATATTTTCTTTCTAGCAAAATAAACATAAAAATATGAATTTTTTGTGAATTGTACAAATTGCCTATTCTGATATTTATCATCTCTTTCTCCTAGGAAGTCCTTCTTGATAGCTCACTGAAATCTTTCCCAAGCATTTTCAAGAAAATGCTTTCAACAGAAGCATCAAATGGTAAGAACTTATAAGACAAATTATAAGAACTATAAGACAAACTAATAAATAATAAAGTAGTAAACAAAAGCATTCAATACATCGAAAGAGAGGCAAATATGTTACACAAAACATTACCTATTGACTTGATTTCCTGAGTTTTTATGTTTGTTGGCAAAAAGGGTGGTCTTAAATTTGAGTTTTGAAAATCACTTTTTTTAGGTTCAGGCATATTTTTGAAGGAGACAGATCTGAAAGAAAGAAAATTAATCTAAATTAAAATAATCAGAAAATTTATAAATTAACTTAAAACATACCTCTGAAGAAATGTGGTCAAGGCCCAGTTATATAAATTTGAATGTTGTTGTTTTAATTTATTATCGTACAGTGTAAAAGACTGGGACTGATTAAGCAGAAACTGAAAATATTAGTAAGAAAGAAATAGAGAAAACTGCTGGTGTTACAGGATTGAGGGCACTGAGGAAACTACTGTTCAAAAGCTATATTGAAAAAAATTGAAAAAAAAAAAAGCTATATTGACCCTTTTAGAAAAATACCTTAGAAATATGTTAAATTAAATATTAGGAACACTGCCAACTCTAGTCAAGCAGTGGGATATGGATTTAGGGTCAGTTCAGGTTCCAGAACAGTATGCCAGATAGGATCATGACATCTACTTACTGTGAACAAAAAGTTCTGTCCTCTAAATTCTTTGACTATTGATGGTATATAAGGAAGTTAATACTACCATATAATTCATGGTATTTCTGACCTTTAAATACTATGACTTAGACCTCAGACACTCATCTCTAGTTTATATCATCTAGTCCTCCACCTTTAAATATTATCTGTAGATTGGTATTCTCCAGATTTTTCATACAGACCCCAAATTCTCCCCTGAATTCCAGATGTATGAATCCAGCTGCTTCATGACTTCTGCATTAGATGTGTTGTGGGAATTTCAAACTTATATTCAAAACCAAATGTTTGCTTTCACTTCCTTTCCAATCTGTTTCTCACCCAGGTTTTCTCAATTCCATTCAACCAGAGGGTTAGGCCAAAATTCTGCACTCAAGTTTGTTCCTGTTTGTTTTAAAAATTTTATTGTTATAAATAAAAATTATAGTTGCTTTACGATTTTGTGTTAGTTTCTGTTGTACAGCAAAGTGAATCAGCCAAACACATACTTCTGTGTGCATGCTCAATTGCTTTAGTCATGTCTGACTCTCTGTGACCCCATGGACCCGCCAGAGTCCTCTGTCCGTGGGATTTTTCCTGACAAGAATACTGGAGTGGGTTGCCATGCCCTCCTCCAGGGGATCTTCCGGACTGAGTGAGTGAACCCTCATCTTCTGTGTCTCCTGCATTTCAGGCAGATTCTTTTCCACTGAGGCACTGGGGAAGCCCACATATACATATACCCACTCTCTTTTTGGATTTACTTCCCATTTAGGTCAACAAGGCCATTGAGGAGAGCTCCATATGCTATACAGTATGTTCCCACTAGTTATCTATATTATACATAGGATCGATAGCATCTATATGTCAATCCCAATCTCTCAATTCTTCCCACCCATCCCCCTTCCCCTTGGTATCTGTGTATTTGTTTTCTATATCTGTGACTCTATTTCTGCTTCATAAATAAGATGGTCTATACCAATTCTTTCAGATTTCAAGTGTATTCTGCAGTCATCTTTGACTTCTGTTTCTCTCATTCCCCATTCCTGATACCTCAACAAATCTCACTGGATCTTTCTTTGAAACACCTTCCAGATTGAACAGCTTCTTTCCTCATCACTTCTGTCCTAGTTCCCAGGCCCCTTCATGTCTCATCTGAACTACTTCTCCACGTCTCTAGCCTGTTTCTGTCTGCTCTCTCTGCTATCTCTCTTGTGCCCAACGGTCCCAATACAAGCCGTGGTGACATCCATAAAATGTAAATGAAATTGCCATTTCCCTCCTACCATTTCCTGTCACACTGAAACAAAATTCCAAATTCTCATTGCAAGACAGAAACTTTCCTCAGTTCTTACATTTCTAAGTAGAGGCGCTTCCATTGAATGCCCCTCCAGGCTTCTCTGTGCACCCCTTCCCCCTCCCCTCAACATGGAAGCAGAGTGAGTTTTTTGTCTGTTTGGTTTTTTTTTTTTTTTTTTATCTTATTTATTTACTTGTTTGGCTGTGCCAGGTCTTAGTTACTGCATGTGGGATCTAGTTCCCTGACCAGGGATTGAACCTGGGCTACCTGTATGGAGAGCACAGAGTCTTAGCCGCTGGACCACCAGGGAAGTCCCCTGTCTGTTTGGTTTAAGAAAAGGAACTTGAGCTCCTACTTCAGGACCTTCGCCCTTGCTTTGTCCTCTGCTTGTAATATTCTTGCCCTAAATAATGAGAGGCTTACTCACTAAAATCATAAGTGATATATTTCATAAGTCTCTACTCAAATTTTCACCTTTCCAGAAAGGTCTTTTTCATCCCCTCCCATCTAAAGTAATCCCTATCAATCCTAATTCCCTTAATTTACTGTATTTTTCTTCATAGCATTTGTCACTAGTAAATTTAAATTATATGTTGATTTATTTATTTAGTTTGTTCTCTATCTTCCCACCTTATCCTAGAATGTAAATTGAGGGCAGGGTCTTTGTTTAGGTCACTGTGGTATTCCTAGCACCCAGGAGAGTGACTGGCACATAGTACCTGTGTACTAAGTATTTGTTGAATGTATAAATTGTTTTGGTAAATTTCCATTGAACTTTCTTAAAATCTTATAACCTCCAGTGAGTTTATTCTCTTTAGGATTTTCAGTAAACAATCATTTAATCTTCATAAAATAATTCATCTGTTCCTTTCAAAACATTAAATTTTTATCTCGTGTTCTTATGTAATATCATTGACAAATACTTCCACAATAGTCAGGTATACTAGTAAGAATGGGCATCCTATTTCTAATTTAAATGGGAATGTGTCAAGTATTCCACCCTAATGGTGTTGACTGTCTCGTTAAGGAGATGATTTTTTTTATCCTTATCTAACAAAGGTATTTTTTCAAATACATTTGCAGAATATATTGTTTAGTTGCCAAGTTGTGTCTGATTCTTTGTGACCCATGAACTGTAGTACAACAGGCCTCCCTGTCAGGAAGGGAGGAAGGGAGGAAAGAGAAGGTGATGAATTCCAGGCTCTCTCCTTCACCCCCACGCAGTAGTTCTGGGAAGACCCATCTGTGATAGTGGATGTGGCTATTTTTCCCCTTTTCCTGCCCCCTCCCAGCTCTAATTCCCAGTGTCTGATCACTTGCACAAATAGAACCTTCTGTTGGGTGTAACAAAAGCAAACTACGGGACTTCAAAAAAATAGATAATAATAAAATGTAAAAAAATAATGAGGAAATGATGCACTTTCAGTATTTGTTTTAATATGTCATTGAATTTTTAGTTTACATATTTAATTTAAATAATGACTGTATTTAACAATGATCTCACAAAATCCCTGCAAATTCATCACTCAGCTCTAAAGAATTGGTGGGAGCTGGCTCTATCACAACAGTGTCCCCCTAACAGAAGGAAAAAAAAAAGATTAAAAGAGGGAAGAGGAGGAGATGTGCTGGAGGAAGATCACACCCACCCCCACTTACAGGTCAGGACAGAAAGAATCAAATTGCTGGCCATACCCTTTTCACTTCAGGTCCTCCAAGTCACTAGACTTACATATGGGGGAAGGGAAAGCCTTGACTAATATGTAGGATCAAAATACTAAACTGCACAAACTTTTAATAACCAAAAATGGTCAGGATGAAATGGAGAAATATAGAACTGCTTTATATGGTCCTGAGTTGAGAACAGACAATGAAATGGTTAAGTTAATATTTTATTTTAGATTTTTAAAAAATCTATAAGTGAAATACTGTAATGGTTTTATATTCTCATGGTCAGACTTGAGGATCAAAGTTATTTTTATGAGAAGAATTGGAAGTATTTCATCTTTGTCTATGCTCAGAAACCACTTAAACAGTTCTTTGAAGAAACTCACCCTTGACACAACTTCAAGGTGGTGCTTTGGTAAAAGATAGTTTTCTGACAGCTTTCTCAAATATTTCTAGCTGTTGATTTATTTATGTTTTCTTCTTGTTGTTAATTCTGTTTTCACCATTCATAGTTTCCCAGACCTTCCATTACCAGACTCATGTTTCAAAGAAGTGTAGTTATAGGCATGCTCAGCTGCTTCAGTCATGTCCAGCTCTTTGCATCCAACATGGACTGTAGCCCGCCAGGCTCCTCTGTCCATGGGATTCTCCAGGCAGGAATACTGGAGTGGGTTGCCATGCCCTCCTCCAGGGGATCTTCTGGACCCAAGAATCAAACCTGTGTCTCCTGAATCTCCTGCATGGCAGGCAGATTCTTTACCCACTGGGAGCCACTGGGAAGCAAAGTACTCATAATTATCTTAATTTCTTCTACATCCATGTTTATAGCTCCTCCTTTCCCATTACTAGTACTGTGCCTTTTTGTTGCCTTTTTTCCCCTTCAATTTCTCAAATTATGGTCATTTTAACATTCTTTGGGGAGGTCTTAAACATGCTAATTTTGCAAAATACTCTCAAAGATGCAAAGTGCTTATGAGAGGAAAGCAAAGTTTGGTGGAATTCCTGGGAGATGACAGCTTTATTTACTTATTTATCTATTGGTCCTTTAGTAAATGCACACTTAATTTATAAAAAAGAAACTGAACTAAGTGCTAGGTACTTGTAAAATTAACTTTACACAAACTCTGTCCTCAATTAATCACGTCATTTTTAGCTTACATAATCCCTTATCATGTTGTTCTCTTTCTTACTTAAAATTTTATTATATGGGTTAATTTTGTGGACTTAGTTTAGGTATAACTAATTTATAAATCCTGCTACCTAGGAGCAGGTAGACTTATAGGATAGATAAAATAGCTATAAAATAGGTTCCTTCTAAGCTCAGAGGCACCTGGATAAGAATACTCTATTAGTCACCGAGGAATAAGCCACAATTTTGTTTACCACTCAGTTTAAGAGAAGCAGCGAGGTTTCTGTCATTCTACCCCAAGATCCTTCCCTCCAAGCAGATATGAAGAGCTGTGAAAAGTCAGATTTGACCCTACTTACAAAGTAACAAGTTGGCCTGATACAATTTCATCTCTTTTGGAAGACATGAGACTCCTGAGTCAGAGACAAAGGACTATCACACACAGCAATAGGAGTGGTATCTTCTGCATTAATTCTCTGAGCCCCAGTTCCACAGGGCAATGAGCAGAAGGCCAGATGACATCAACACACGTGCTGGGTTATGTTACAGGAATGGAACCTTGAGTTTAGGGAACACAGATCTTTTTAATGGACAGTAATATTCCTGCTCTTGCTCAGAGGAGGGCACTTTCTTTGTCTTCCAAGGCTGTCTGCTATACAAATGTCCTAGAAAAGATAGGAACAAAGGCAGCCAGTGCTTTTGCTCACAAATGTACAGAAATATAAGACACCTATGGAGAGTTTTTCCAACAGTAGAAAGAAGGAATGGAGGGGATAAGAGTCTAGGAATAAAACTTGTGTGCTCCTAGTACTGTGTTCTCAAAAAATATGAGGAATTGGAGTTATAAATTTGGTAGGTGACTTCACTAGCATAAAATTATAAATCTGTTTTTTGTAAGTTGTAATAGTTTGGGGCTATGTAGATTTTTAAAACATTCAGCCCTTCCCCTCCCCCTTTTTGTCTTACAGTTAGAAAAATCCCCTGTGAAATTATATCCTGTTGCAGTTGAGTTAAAGGGAGCAGAGAAAAAGGCCTTGATTTGTGCTGCATGGGCTGGAAAAGGAAGGTTGTTGCATGGGCCTGGAATGGACCATGCGAGTGGCCCGGGCACACGAAAGAAAACCAGAGAAAGGTCCAGCTCAGGTGGAAGCATGGCGGGTAAGCCAAGGCTGCCTCTTCTCAACTGGAAATCTCTTATGGAACACTTGCCCGGTAATTCTTTGGAATGCTTTGTGTTTTTACAGAGCAGCCATTTTGAGATGGAAACCCAGAGTTTCATTCAGGTGCCATGGGAAAATTTCAAATACATTTTTGTGTAATAAAGACACTCAGTTTGGATCTTTATTTTATTCATATTTAATTTAAATTTGGATAAAAATATTTCTCCAAATAGGTTCCTCAGGGAGAATAAATAAGTAGATTACATTCTAAAGTCTTTCAAGTCCAAAAACTTGTGTCTGTTTTCTCAAATATAAATTATGATTCACCCAAATAGCAGATTCCTGGATTGCCAGTCTATTTAAAAGTTGGAAAGGTTTTATTGTTTTCTAGCCTCAGACATACAAATGAGACATGAATCTTATTTGCTATCTTTTCCTTTGTAATTAACTGCTATTTTCTCCCCTGTCTGAAATTGAGTAATTTTACCATTACTCAATGGTAAAGTTGAGTCTAGCACTTGATAATGCTTTAGATCTGAAAATTGAAGTCTGTCTTAAATGACACTTTTTTCTTATAATTCTTTTATTTCCTCACCATCTGTTTCTTGTCTCCTGATTTATGTATTAAATGTATATTTTCATATGGAGTATCCTAAAACTGTACATACATGTCTCTTTTTAACCTGATTTTCATTTTGGAGGGGGGTATTTTTATAAGATTGTGTCTTTATTTGATCATCTAGATTATCAATGCAGTCTTCATCTGTATTCTGTTTTTAATTTCTCTATTCAGTTTTTTATTTAAAAAGTCTTTTTTTCTAAATCCCCTTCCCCCTGTTTGAGAGAGATTTTCTAAAGTTTCCTCCCATGAATGTGTTTCATTAGGAGTCACCAGTTAACGAGTTTAGTTTCATCTCCCTCCTTCATATGAGTCCCTTTAAATGGCCTGTGGTTTTTCACTCATTTCAGTGAGTGTGGATTCCTGTAACAACTATGAAGGTCAAGCTATTTGGGACTCAGGTAGCATTAGGCAGTGAGAAAGAAGATTCTTTTGCAGTGAATCAGTGACAAACAATCCCCATCTTCTTAATCTCTATGCCAGGCTAATGTCACACAGAGTATAAGACATGTATATTGAATTAAGGAAGACAGAATTTGACTGATTAAATTTCATTATAGGCTGTAACCATATTCTCTGTTCATATTTCATTATCTTTCCTGTATGCAAGTTTATCCTTCTATCATAAAAATACTTCTAAAAGGAATATTCTTTTGGATTTATTTTTAGGAAAGTAATTCTTCTAATGAGAAGCTCCTATTCATCTAAAGAAAAGGCATTCTTAATATGTCTACTTGCCCCTAACTTGTTTCCTAGTTCTTACCACTTAATAAGTGGTAAATTTGGCATTTTCACTTGAGAATCCAGTATGGAAGAGATCACTTTTATTCTCTTTTAAAACTTATGTTCCAGGTAATTTTCTAAAAAGACTTTTGTAAAACGTCCAATTATGAAAAGTTGCAAAGAAGAGTAGCTTTGGTATTTGCTGACAAGTCTTAAAGACTATAGGCAAATGAAAGGCAAAAGACTGAGAGAGATTTTCAAATGATTATAAAACTCTCTGCCTATCAGTAAAGTAATCCCAGGAATGTCCTTCCAGCAAATTTTGGGTGTTTGTGGCCATCACCTTTATCAGTTTCCATTTATACCAGAAAAATGCAGAAATCTTGAGCTAATAGTAACATGGAAAAGATGTCTCTGGGAGTAACTGAGAAAGAAGCCCTATGAATTTTAATGATTCTCAATCCTAGCTTTTCTCAGAATCATCTGAGAAATCTTAAAAATAGTAATGCCTGGGCCCTACTCCAAACTAATTAAAGTTGAATCCAATTATTTTAAAGCTCCCTGAGTAATGCTAACATGCAGATGGGTTAAAAACCACTGGTTTGAAAACAAAACTCAACTATAGTTCAACCCTAGGCATGTTTCATCTAGGTGATCATAACACCAGGTTGAGTGTTGCTATGATATCCATCAAATCAAGAACAAATGTCAGTGTTGACCAGCATGATTACAGTGGGGGCACAGCTAGAGAGGGTGGTTCCTATGCCAACAGCATCAGTGTCACCTGGAGACTTAACCAGACTTTCAAATTATCAGGCCCCAGCCCAGACCTATAGAATCAAAAACTCTGCCAGTGAGGCCCCACGATCTGTATTTAACAATTCCTCCATGTTTGAAAGACTAGAGCAGTGCTTCTCAACCGTTAGTGTCCACAGAAATGACCTGGGGGATCTTGTTAACTGCAGCTTTGGTTTGGGATGAGGTCAGAAAATTCTGTATTTCAAACAAGCTGCCGGGTGATACCAATGCTGCAGGATGGAAGACAACACTTTGAATAGCAGTAGACTAGAGATCAAAAATGAAAAAGGCATGCAGTTGGAAGGAGTTACTCTGGTACTGGTGGTCATGATTATGTTGTAAGGTTAAGGCTGGCTGAGCTGAAATCTGTGTGAATCAGATCTGACATCTTGGCTCATGTAGGAATGAGGTTTGTAAGCACTGGTAGAGGTTGGTATCCTGTTATAATTAATGTAACTTATAAGACCAGGGGGCTTCCTAGATGGTTCAGTGGCAAAGAATCTGCCTGCCAATGTCAGAGCCGCAAGAGACACAGGTTCAATCCCTGAGTTGGGAAGATTCCCTGGAGGAGGAAATGGCAATGCACTCCAGTCTTCTTGCCTGGAGAATCCCAAGGACAGAGGAGACTGGTGGGCCACAGTCCATGGTGTCCCTAAGAGTCAGACACAAATGGGCATAGTGAAAGCTGCTCAGTCGTGTCTGACTCTTTGCGATTCCATGGACTATACAGTCCATGGTGTTCTCCAGGCCAGAATACTGGAGTGGGTAGCCTTTCCTTCTCCAGGGGATCGTCCTAACCCAGGGATCAAACGCAGGTCTCCCGTATTGCAGGCGGATTCTTTACCAGCTGAGCAACAAGGGAAGCCCACAACTGAGCATACATACATGTATAAGACAAGGAGCTGCATCTCCCAATTTGGAGGAATTAAATCTGTGCAATATAGTCAAGGTAATCAGTATATCACTGTTGATATGAGGGAAAAACTTGCCCCCTTATACTCTGCTATTTAAGTAATCATTCTGTTATGGCTGAAAAAGGACTCGTTGCAAGATGACTTGTTTCCTGGAAGAGGCAGTTTTTGGAGATACTGTGAATTCTAAAAGGTTAGGTTCTCTGAGGAGCTCTCATAGTTTTTAATAACCTCTCTTACTACCTAATGATATTTCTAGAATCCAAGTATGCACTTCCTAGTTTAAGCCCTTCAGTGGTTCCTCACTGAAGGAGATTGTCCAGAGTTCTTCACCTGGCTCATAAAGCCCTTGATATTCTGGCCTTTCTTTAGCCTTTTAGCCCAATTTCTTACCAATCTGTCTTCAGTCTCTGCCTCATATCCCTTTCAAGTCTAGTAACACTAAACTACTTCTGGTTCCTCAAATGAGCTGCACTTTCCTTTACCTCTGGCTGACCCTTTGTCCTGGAATCTCTTTCTTTTAAATTTTGATGCCTCTTAACTAACTCTCTGGGTCTCACCTGAGGGGCCACCTCCCCTAGAAACTTTTGTTGATTCTCACATTAGGAATCTAATGTGAATCTAATCTAATGTAGCAACTGGTGTTTGCCTGTTCATTTATCTGAATCCCCACTGATGAGGTATATTTCACAGTTGCTGTCAGATGCCCAGAGCATGGCAGTCACTCAATCAACACTTGTAGAATAATATTAATAAATTAAATCACAGTAGTATGTGATAGCAGCACTACTATTAAAAATTAAAATGAAGTTGTCTGTAAGAATTTTTTATTTGAACTTGGTTTAGGGCCAATCATTCAAGCAAGAGTGACAGACAGCACAAAATCGCTACATGAGAAAAATTATTTGAAAAGAGGAAAATGTTAGAAATAGTCTTAGAAGGAAATCTCAGAGCCTAGATATACTGCCAGTTGGGCTTATCTATATATACTAGATCCTCTTAATTTCTTCAACCAAATTTTCTTTCTTTTGGCCTGGGTTACACCCTAATTCTGATGTAAATTCTTTTGATTTTCCCGTACTTTTTTTTTTTTGCATGTGTGCTAGTTTTGGTCCTCTGAGCACTGATCAAACAAAGTTTACTTGGTCTTTGAATCTTGAAACTATGTGCCAGTTTGTTTCTATAATTTAGACACTGATTTCAAACTTCAAGTTAGCCAGACTTAAACAATTCAAAGGAATGTTACTCAGCTATTAGGATCAATGATGCCTTTATAAACTATAATCTACAGACAGGAAAGGGAAAGCAATGATATCGTCCTGGAAAATGCTGCCATAAGACACATTGCACATTATCTTTAACTGTATCTAATGGGTCATTGGCCATATATTATGCTATCACATAATGACTTATATATATATAATAAAAATATAAATATATACAAATATAAAATATTTATAATTATAATTAATACACAATATATAATAAGATGTATTATTTTTCCCTTCTCTACATGCCTAACTTCTATTTTATGCAACTTTTTCTATGTATTATTAAAATATTCTATTTCAACATGGATAGATCTATAAATGATTTTGAAGTAAAAGTATTGGTCGTATCTACATAAAAACAAAGTAGTAGTGAAAGAAGTTGTGATAAAGCTAAAGTATATAAACCATTAATATTTATTTGTGTTAGAAACAAACTCCTTTTCTGCACAATGGAAACATATTCTGACACCCTGGTAAATCACAAATAAGTTGTGTAAGCTGTATTTTGAGTCTAAATGGTCTTGTTTTACTTTATATTCAGACATGTTTGTTCAGCTGTCTTTTAGATACCATCACCTGGATGCCCCAAAGCTCAGCATTTCTCATTCTAATCTCTTACCCACCCCTATCTGCTTTTCAACCCGTGATCTCTACCTAAGTACGAAACACTAAAATACATCTAGTCACCAAGACCAAAAGCTGGAAATCAGTCTGTAGAATGTGGCAGAGATAAGAGCATAGGCTCTGAAATTTAAATCTAACTAGTATTTAAATCTAGCTTCTGCCACTTGTTAGCTGTATGACTCTGGGCAAGTCATTTTAGCTCACCAAGACTTGGGTTTGTATCTGTGAAACTGCACTTAATACATTGAGTTGTTTTTGCTGTTTAGTTGCTAAGTCATGTCTAACTATTTTGTGACCCCATGGACTATAGCCCGCCAGGCTACTCTTTCAGTGGGATTTCCCAGGCAAGAATACTGGAGTGGGTTGCCATTTCCTTCACCAGGGCATCTCCCCGACCCATGATGGATCACACCTGTGTCTCCTGCATGGCAGGTGGATTCTTTACCACTGAGCTACTGGGGAAGGCCACCAGAAAGTTGAGCTACTACAGAATAAAAATAAATGAGGTAAGAGCAGTATTCACTCTACCACAAATGCCCAATTGATTTGAAGTCTCATTGATTCTACATCTTACTATTTCTTTTGTCTTAGATCTCCTCCACATTTCTAGTGCCTAGAAAAATTATACCTCATTACATACATGCATAGTGCCAGTGAAAGACCAATTATTACATATTCAGGCTACCCCTTGTAAGTACACAGAGAAACTGCCTTACTTAGTTTTCTAGGAATATCTCTTTTTTTTGCAGTATATTGGTTGAAGCTTGAAATAAATCCTGATATTAACTTGGAGTGATATAATAAAGCTCAAGAAGTCTTTATTTAAATGTTTAGAATTATAATTACTATGTACAATTATCATCTACAATGGTGAAATATTATAATAAATATTTTATAAGCTAGTATTGAGAATATGAATCTAGCATACTATAACTCATAACCATTATGAAATATACCTATGTTGACAAAGCTTACATTTAATATAGATTGCACAATCTAAGTCAATAAAAATAATGCTTTAAAACTTCAGACTGAAAGTTTCAAGTAGTTATAATAACCTTTTTGGTTTTTTAGTGCCATATGATCTGTCTGTTGTGATCTTTGAGTTTGTCTTAGACATGGAGGTAGCAATATCCTTTTCAAGTTCCAACTGGAAATCAAACGTCAGGGATATCACTGAAATCTTTCTCTTTACTTGACTCTGAAGGCAGTTTTTCTGCAACAAATCCAAAATATAACACAGTGAAAAAAAGGAGTACATTTCATATGAGGAAAATCCTGTATATAAAGGACAAAATTAATCTCACTTTATACATACACCCTCATGCACAGAATTTATGTGGCAGGCAACAATGGAAAAATAATGCAGACTGAAAATTGGAGGCCTTGTGTACAGACTCTTTTCCTATTTATTAAGTGACGGTGTGGGACTAAGATGCTCATGAAGGCTCCCTCTGAAGTTCAGATTCTAAAGTTCCAAATTTAAGAATGACCTATATATTCAGCAAAGACAATTATTAATCCATAGAGTTATTGAAGCCATAGCAGGCAGGTCCCTCCAACCCACTTCTCTCCCTGGAGCCACATACATAGTGGAGCCAGAGCCAGAAATTGAGTTAAGAAAGCAATCAAAAGAGAATTCTGTTCAAGTATTTATACAGATTGACTGAAGAGCAAAAAGGGTAAAGCTAAAGAGTGAGTTAAGGAGCTGAAAATCTTCTCTAAAAAGTTCTCTCAGAGAACTGCACAGAGGAATAAAGAAATAATAACTTGAAAAGGAAATCATAGGATATGAGCACTTCGGTTTCTGCCAGTGAGGGATTAAGTGCTACAGGAATCACCCTTCTGCTATAAACAACTGAAAAACCAGACAAAGTATATGAAAATAACTACAATCAGGCATTAGGAAACAGGCAGAGCAGGACCATGATCCCTGAGGAAAGAGAAACAAATGAGGTAAACCCTACAATAGCCTAGCTTATTCTTGAAGGCCGTTTCCAGACTGAGGCACAGGGAGGGGGAACTCAAACCAAACCTTGTGGCTCTAACCTGGTTGATTCTGAGAGACAGACACTGCAGTGGCAGACACACTCTTGGGCGTTCACCCCAAAGAAATAAAACTTACATTCATAAAAATCCTGTACATAAATATTCATAGCAGCTTTACTTCAGCTTGTTTTATTAGCAGCCTTATTTTCCAAAGCAAAATACTGAAAACAATGAAATAGCCTTCAGTGGGTAAGCAATTGAAACTCTGTACATTCATATAATGGAATACTACTCAGCAATAAATTTTACATATTATTTACCATTAAAAAAAATTATTACTTCATGCAAAAACTTAATGGACCTCAAGAGCATAGTGAAATAGTCAATCTCAAAATTTTACACACTGAATACTTTTCATTTATATAACATTCTCAAGATTACAAAACTATAGATATGAAGAATAAATTCATCATTGCTGGGGATAGAGACAGAATTGGGATGGGGGAATAGGCTTTCCTGGTGGCTCAGTGGTAAAGAATCTGCCTGCAATGCAGGAGATGCAAAAGACGTGGGTTCAGTCTCTAGGTTGGGAAGATCCCCTAGAGGAGGAAATCGCAACCCGTTCCAGTACTCTTGCCTGGAAGATTCCATGGACAGAGGAGCCTGGCAGGCTATAGTCCATCAGGTCACAAAGAGTTGGACACAACTTAGTGACTAAACAATAGCAACAAGTGGATTCAAATACAAAGAAGTAACATGAGGGAGTACTTTTATTGGATGGAGGTGTAATATGCTTTGATTATGGTAGTTTCCACAATCTGTAATGTGATAAAATTGCATAAAACTACAGATACCAATGAATAAAGGTTAAAAAAGGGAGATGATTGGGTAAAGTCTGCAGCCTGGTTAACAGTAATACACCAGTGTCAATGCTGGATGTGACTCATACTGATTTTGGCTAGTGAACCACAACTATGTAAGATGTCACTTTTGGGGTCAACTGAGGAAAGGCACATGGAACTATTTGTACTATTTCTGTAACTTCCTGTGTGTGTGTGTGTTAGTTGCTTAGTCGTGTCCGACTCTTTGCAACCCCACAGGCTGCAGCCCACCAGGCCTCTCCATCCATGGGATTCTCCAGGCAAGAACACTGGAGTGGGTTGCCATTTCCTTCTCCAAAAGGAACTATAGAAAGAAAGAAAGTGAAGTCGCTCAGTCGTGTCCGACTCTTTGCGACCCCATGGACTGCAGCCCACCAGGCTCCTCCAACCATGGAATTGAAGATTATTTCAAAATAAAAGGTTTTAAAAAATAAAGAAGCAATTACCAAACTGATTTATATATTGTATTTCATTTTTTTGACAATAAAGAGAGACAGTCTATCTTCACAAATATATGTGTATGTAAATATGTACCTGTATATTTATATTATAGATATTTGTAAGATAAATGTATGTATATAATCATATATTCATATTTGTATATCTTTGTAAGACTAAAAAAGATGTAGATGGATAAACCTCAACTGCTAAAAGGAGTCTGCCTCAGAGGAAAGGATTAGAGGGAAGAGGCCAAAGACTATTAATATTTCTTTATATCATTTTCCCTATGTACAATTTTCTTTATACATATCTATATATATTGCTTAACTTGTTTCCAAAAATATAACTTGAAAACTAAGAAAATATTTTTTTTAATGACTTTATATACTTTTAAAAGAACTTCCAGAGAATTTTCTGTCAGTCGCATGAATTAAGCACAGTTACACAAAATGAGAAAATACATGGAAATGCTTTGTGCAAAGGAGGCTCCCAGAAAAAGTAAGAATTATTATTACTAATTATAACAACATTTTATGTATAAAGAAATTTTGTGACAAATTTAATAGATTTATCTCTGATTATACTTTTAAAGCAAATTACAATTCATTTAAAATAAAAAATTAAAAAGCAATAAACTTTGGGGTGTCAAAGTCTAACAGGTTTGCTTTAGTTAAGTTACACTTAGTTTGGTATTTCAAAATTTTGATAGCTATCACAGAACAAATGTATTCCATTTTTCCATATTCTTCTACTTTATTTTCTGAATGAAAGGAGAAAATTATGAAATATTAAAAAAAACCAAATTATTTTTCAAACATTAATGCTTTCATTTTCAGGTTTGCAAATATGTTTATTCACTTAAGAGTTTCTGTGGTGTCCTCCTTGATTTCTCAAACTCCACTGCTCTTTATATATACTTCATTTATCCACACTGTTATATTATCTTATAAGTATTTTTGTAACCAAATTAAATTGCTCACATGTAAAAAATCTGGTGTTTCAGAACTGTATTCGTTATTAATATCTTATATTTAATTTTATAAGAGTCTCAGTCTTTTGGGTCTTCCCTGGTGGCTCAGTGGTAAAGAATCCACCTGCAATGCAGGAGACTTTGAATCCCTGGGTAGGGAAGATCCTCTGGAGAAGGAAATGGCCACCTACTCCAGTATTCTTGCCTGGGAAATCCTATAGACAGAGGAGCCTGGCAGGCTACAGTCCATAGGGTTCCAAAAGAGTCGGACATGACTTAGCAGTTAAACAGCAAACACTTTTCAGTTTACTTTCTAAGAACTTTATTTCTAACTTGGTAGCTACATCAAATATTTTCTTCCTTTTAATGAACCAACTAAACAAGTTTTTACATTTAACATATAAGTAAAAACTATATTAGTCACATTAAAAAAATATTTATCTGTACAGGGTCTTAGTCGTGGCCTGTGGGGTCTTTAGTTGTGGCACGTGAACACTTAGTTGTAGCATGTGGGATCTAGTTCTCTGATCAGGGATTGAACTCAGGGTCCCTGCATTGGGAGCATAGAGTCTTAGTCACTAAACCACCTGGGAAGTCCCAGGAGTGGTCACATTTACTGTTTGATTGCTTAGGATTTTTTTTTTAAAAAAACGGGTTAGATGCATCATAACCACACATTACAGCTGGCTGGAAGTTAGCTCGTATATTTAATCAATTCTTTATAGTATTACATAGATGACTCTTTCAATTATTATTGAAATTATTATTTCAATTATTACCTTTTTAAAAATTGGTCTATAGCCCACTCACATTTGAAATGATAACCTTTTAATGATAAAATTTAGTGAATTTTAGCTTGTATTTTACAAACCTTTGCTCTTGTGGCCAAGAGGGTCTTTGCTTGCTCATCAAGAATATCCAACTTCTCTAAGACTCTTTCTGCCATTGTCAGTAAATTCCTGTTTAAAAGGAAGAGGCGGGGAGGAATAAGTCTCCAAAGCAAAATTAAACATATAATTAATTATTTAGGCATAAATTAAGAGACATAACCTTTCCAACAGTGTTTTAGGTAAAGAAAAGAATACAGTTCTTTTCCAGATCATGGGACAAATCACAGAATTGTAGAAGTACTCAAATGTTTAAGACAGAAGCTCATATGATCAGAATTCCCAGAAGCATGTGGACCCCAGGAATTTTTAAAAGCATGAGTAAAGGTGAGTTGAAGAAAGTTCAAGATTACTGTATGAGAACCAGATGTGACTCATACCTGAAGCAAGGGCATGCAGTTTGATTTATATCTTCTTTTTGTTGTGATTTAATTTTAATAAAAGTAAATAAGGAGAGCTCACATTTATAGAATTAATTATATTCAAATTAAATTGGTCAATGATCCAAGACTGTTAATACAGCACTTAGCAGGCAATCAGTCACACAGAAGGAGCAGCAGCCAAGCTGGGAAGGGTCTGTTGCCATAATAGTTCATATTTCCAGTTAATTAATTTGCTACAAATCTCATCTGGGCTCAGATGGTCCACATTAGTTTTAGGGACTTGAATATTAGCCACTAGAACCTGGTCTAATTTATTTCCATTTTCAGATGAGAAAATTAAAAGCCACAAAGTACCTTACAATGCAATACAAATATCTAGGGGCAGAGTGGAGATAAGGATCAGGAATACCAACCCAAAACTCCCTCTACTTTATTTATTTATTTATTTTTAAAATTTGAGTAGATATTCATGTGTTCAACATATTGTTGTTCACTGAATTGAATGGGTTCCAGCAACATTTATTTAAGTGTCTGTAAAACTTCACAGAAAGTATTGAATTCATCAATATTTCTAGTGAACATCAATGTCTACACTAAGATTCTTTTTAGCTCAAAAACTTTTTATGCAATGTCTCCCATATTGTATATTATTCAGTCAACATCACACAGAGGCAATAAAGCATGAAAAGACAAGAATTAAGAACCCTATGCCAAAAGCTCAAGTTATTTTGTACTTGGTATCTTTTAGCTGTCTTCTATTTTATTTCCTTTACCATCTATTATGCTGGTGAATTCCTGATGCTCTGCTGGTGTCTTACCATCCCAGTAAGTCCTCTGACATTTTGCTACATCTAAATACTCCACCTCCATCCCATGATGTAGTCCTATGTGACAAAGAACTTTTGTGAGCTATGCAGATAGCCTGCCTTTGTATGAACCACATAACCTTGGGTTGCAGCTTGGAAAAGAGAGATGTAGGGTAAAGGTGTTAGCACAGTGTGAATGTCTCAGATTCTCTGGGTCTCCTACAGGAGAGTAGGGGAGAAATTAGAGATTATCTGGACACTGTATACTGTCTTCTCAGATTTAGAAACCACCCCTCTTATATATCCTAAAAACAACTATAGGAATTTTAGCTTCTGTGTTTCTCTTAAACATAATATGACTTCAAATATGGGGAAGGATATTATAATTCTCACCAAAATTTATTTTATTGGGGACAAAGATTTCTATTTCTAAATAAAATACACAGAGGTAAATAACTAGAAGAACCAAAGGAATGCATTTCCCAGTTTGAGGAAGACATAAGTTACATGAGGGATTGGAGACTTGCTGCTTACTGTGGGAGGGACAGAAAGAAGGGCTTTTAAAGGGTAAAATGTCTTATGCCTTTTACTTTTACAGTCCCTCATCTTCAACATCACATCAGACATTTTAAGCTATGCCACATCATTCTATTTTTTTTATAAACACACACATATAAAACTGTAATTTGAAGGAAATTTTTATGTTTTTGATCTAAAATTATTTTGCTATAGCAAATTATTTAGCTATGATATGATTTCTGGCAAATCAGTGTGCTCATCATGAGTTTCTTTGAGGTGAAGAATACGAAGCTTGACAATGAAACTGACAGAATGTTATTAGTTTCAGTTTCACAGTCTTATATTCATATTTTGGAGGCAAACTTTTCTTCTTTAGCTTGCAAATGTTTTCATAGCTCTTTGGCAACATGCCAGTGGTTCCCAGTGGATGAAGGGCACTGGGGGAGACTGCAGGTGAGGTAACACCACAGACTAACTTGCTTGCCTTCATCATCATCCTGGTACCAAGAACCTAGCTGTGTCTCTTAAAGTAAATGCTGAGAGCAAAGGCCCACCAGGTCTGATACGATGATGCATCCCAGCTGCTTTTGCATGAAGTAAAAACTAACCTTTTAATCAAGAGCATCCAGACTAAATTAAATGTCCCTCAATTTGACCATCTGTCCTTTCTTGATTTAATCTTTAATTTTAATGTCTATTTTAAACCAGCATACTGGCTTCATATTTTGGTTTCATATCTATACTTCTATGGGCATAAATTCTACTTCATTATTCTATTTCTATCAGCATACAATTTCATTTAATGATAAACATTTCATTTGGCTTCTAGCCACTAACTCCATTACATGAAACATACTGTGCTAGGTATTCTATCACAGTAAGTTGTCTAAGTAAGTAAGTTGTCTCTTGGCAGACATTTTTCTTGTGACACCCATCTTCCTAGGCAAGGCAAACAGTCTCTCATATTTCACCAAAAAGAATAGAGACCATCAGGTAAGAACTTCTTTAACTTCCACTTCTCATACCAAAGTCTCATTGACATCCATCCATTGCCATCTCACTTGTATTTTAATTTTAATATAAGTGTTGCCTCTCCCATCCAAAGCTAATTCCTCCCGTATACCCTAGACTCTACTATCTCTAGCCTCCTAAAATAATTATTTCCATTTTTTACTTCCTCGTCCCTTTGTCTTTTATTGTTTTTCTTAACCAATTCCTTTTCCTTAGCATGCTCAGGGCTCTTCTATTAAAAAAACAAAAAGGAAAAAATGCCTCCATTCTCCACACTAGTCATCACACTCTCTCTCATCTTCCCTTGATAGCCAAATTCTTAAGATAATTGTTTATACTGAGGTTTTCTAATTTTTTACATCCCTTTTCCTTCTCAGTCGGTCATCATGTGACTTCTTCTTAACCTATTCCTCTAAATCTGCTCTCATAAGTTACCAGGGTCACCATTTTATAAATAGGTGGATACTTTCCTGCTCCTATTTACCTTGTTTGAGTTTTTAAAACTTTGGCTAATGTTAACCACTGCTTTCTACAGGTCTCCCTTCTCTGTTTCTATGACAACAGTCCTGTCATCCTACCTTCTCTAAACATTCCTTGCCAATATCTTCAGCTTGCTGTTTTTTCTCACACTATTTCCTAAATACTAGCATTCTTAAATGTTCAGCCATTTTTCCACTATTCCATATATTCTTTCAGGATGACCTCCCAAACTCAGGTCTTCATCTACCACCACCTATTTCCAAACAAAATCTCTCTTCTCAGTTCCAACTTATACACCTCACTCAGTCCAGATTTCCCATAGGTGGCCCAAATGTAGGACTAAAAGTAAATCCATTCTTCTGCTCCCTTAGCCAAAAACCTCTTCCAACTTTTATTATCACATAGATTATATCTTAGGCATCTAGCCCAGAAACTTAGGCATTGTAATGGTTTTCAATCCTAGTTACACTGCAGAATGAACTCAAAAGGTTTCAAGAAGTACAAATTCCCAGTTACCGCCTCAGACCCACTAAGTTAGGATTTACAGAGGTAAAGACCAGGGATATATTTTTAAAAGCCCTTCTAATGCAGCTGTTCCCCAAACCAGAATTTGGTCACCACTCTCCAGGAATAGCCATAGTAAAATAGCTGCACCCAGCTAAAAGGGAGGCTGGGACTTGCAATCCCTTTATCTCTGTGATACAGTCAGGTAAAAATCAGGATTTTCTTACTAAGAGACAAATGGAAAATAAATATCAGAAGCTCTGTCTTATTCATTTTGTCTTCTCTCCTGATTGCTTCTCAAATTCTCTGCTAGGTTAATGGCTTCCATTACTCTAAAATGTTTTCCTATTTTGAGTACAACAGAGTAGAAGATAGGTATC
Source organism: Cervus canadensis (assembly GCF_019320065.1). Lineage (NCBI taxonomy): Eukaryota > Metazoa > Chordata > Mammalia > Artiodactyla > Cervidae > Cervus > Cervus canadensis. The sequence goes on along the minus strand of NC_057387.1, from coordinate 73,996,147 downwards.
TCTCACTAGAAGTTAAAATTAAAAAAAAGGATAATGGCAAATTTTCTGTTTTGGTTTATAGATAAAGTAAAAGCTTACATCACTGGAATTTTGGCTAAGAGATGGGAACAAAACTAGGGAATAATTTGAGCTTAAAAATAGAGGTATTTACAATTAATTAGGGCTTCCCTGTGCCTCAGACGGTAAAGAATCTGTCTGCATTTCTGCCAGTGCAGAAAACTTGGGTTCATTCCCTGGGTTGGGAAGATCCCCTGAAGAAGGGAATGGCAGCCCACTCCAGTATTCTTGCTTGGAGAATTCCACAGACAGAGAAGCCTGGTGGGCTACAGTCCATGGGATTGCAAAGTCAGACACGACTGAGTGACTAACACCAACACACTCTGGGAAAACTCCTTCCTACCCTTTCCTTAAATATATAATAATCACTTTCTCTTATATATTCTACACCCTATATATCTTTTCAGTTTCTTTCCTCTTATCCATTCACATTGCTATTTGTCTCAGTGTAAGATTCCACAACTTGGCTGGGTTATTGCAACAGTTTCAAAATATCTTTGTACATTTGTTCCATCCCATCCATTTTATTCTTACTTTTGCCTGAATTATTTTTTCAAGAAAAATACAATCACATGCTTCCCTGATTACACTTCAACCCCTCCCTATAGATTTCAGGACAAAGGTCAAGTTCCTTGCTTTATCCTATGAGGCTCAAGGTTTGGCCTCTGACTAAGTCTTGAACCTCACCTGCCTCCTCCTCATGTATCCTTGATATCCCAGTCCTGATGAACAACTTGCAGTCCTTGAATGTGTTGTATTTTCCTTCACTAGTTGCTTTGTCTTTGCTGTTTCCTCTACCTACCATGCTGTTATCCGTTCTCTACATTTCTAAGTCCAATGTATCCCTCAAGATCCAATAGAAACACCTCTGCTGGGAGGCTTTCCTGATAAACTGTGATTTAGATGTCCAATGTCTACATTCACATGATAGTCTATGTATACTGCTGTCCTAGTTCTTTACTCACACTCTCTTAAAGCATTTGATATATTTTATCCCCGCTCTACACTATTTATTGAAGGCCGGAGGCAGATCTAACTCATCCTTGCATCCTGAATACTTAACAACCTGAATAAATGAATTAACCACCAGCCATAGGGGAAATGGAAAATGGTAAATGAAAGGCAGAGGAACCAGACATCATTGCCAACGTCCGCTGGATCATTGAAAAAACAAGAGAGTTCCAGAAAAACATCTATTTCTGCTTTATTGATTGTGCTAAAGCCTTTGACTGGGTGGATCACAATAAACTGTGGAAAATTCTGAAGGAGATGGGAATACCAGACCACCTGACCTGCCTTTTGAGAAATCTGTATGCAGGTCAGGAAGCAACAGTTAGAACTGGACATGGAACAATAGACTGGTTCCAAATCAGGAAAGGAGTACGTCAAGGCTGTATATTGTCACCCTGCTTATTTAACTTATATGCAAAGTACATCATGAGAAACGCTGGGCTGGAAGAAGCACAAGCTAGAATCAAGATTGCCAGGAGAAATATCAATAACCTCAGATAAGCAGATGACACCATCCTTAAGGCAGAAAGTGAAGAAGAATTAAAGAGCCTCTTGATGAAAGTGAAAGGAGAGTGAAAAACTTGGCTTAAAGCTCAACATTCAGAGAACTAAGATCATTGCATCTGGTCCCATCAATTCATGGCAAATAGATGGGGAAACAGTGGCAGGCTTTATTTTGGGGGGGGCTCCAAAATCACTGCAGATGGTGACTGCAGCCATGAAATTAAAAGACGCTTACTCCTTGGCAGGAAAGTTATGACCAACCTAGACAGAATATTGAAAAGCAGAGACGTTACTTTGCTCGTCCGTCTCGTCAAGGTTATGGTTTTTCCAGTAGTCATGTATGGATGTGAGAGTTGGATGGTGAAGAAAGCTGAGCACCGAAAAATTGATGCTTTTGAACTGTGGTGTTGGAGAAGACTCTTGAGAGTCCCTTGGACTGCAAGGAGATCCAACCAGTCCATCCTAGAGGAGATCAGTCCTGGGTGTTCATTGGTAGGACTGATGTTGAAGCTGAAACTCCAATACTTTGGCCACCTGATGCGAAGAGCTGACTCATTTGAGAAGACCCTGATGCTGGGAGGGATTGGGGGCAGGAGAAGAAGGGGACGACAGAGGATGAGATGGCTGGATGGCATTACTGACTCAATGGGCATGAGTTGGGGTAGACTCCGGGAGTTGGTGGACAGGGAGGGCTGACGTACTGTGGTCCATGGGGTTGCAAAGAGTCGGACATGACTAGCGACTGAACTGAACTGAACTGATGCTTACTTTTAGTCTGCATTTACATTTATGAGCATGCATAAATCTTTCACAGAGTCCTGTTGAGGTTCTCCTAGATGAAGCCATCACATTAAAAAACACTGCTTTGTCTCCCACCTTCAAACTTAGAAAGGCAGCATAGTATACTGGTTAAGAACATGAAATCTAAAATTGGGCTGCTTGGGTTTGAATCCTTGGCTCTGCAACTTACTAGCCGTGTGACTATGGGCTAATAGCCTATCCTCTCTGTATTGTTCCATTCATAAAAAGGGAATAATAGAAGAACCCACCTCACTTGGGCTTCTATGAGGTTTAACTGAGTGAATGCAAGTGACACATAAATTGTTTGAAAAGCGAAAGAAGTAAATATAAGTAATGATACATTTACTGGTTAGGGATAAAATGTATGAGATTACCTGTAAATTCTGGAAAATGCAAGTTCCACATCTGCATATCATTTTGTTTTTTTCTGCATACCTGTCACCATGCAATCACCAATGATCTCCATATATCTGATGGCCTACTTCACAGGATATATCTTCAATTATACCAAAATGAAATGCTTGGAACTTGGGAAATAAAGAAAATTTATTCAGCAAGTCAATGTCTTCTATTTAATCCAGCAATTCAGTATATTCTATTTTAATTCAGAAATTTCATATCTTCTGTACCATGTCATTTTCTCATAGCTTTACTTCTCAATTTTTTATTCAATTCTTTTTTCTGAGTTCAGTCAACAAAAACTAAAACTCATTGTCTCATAAGGCATTAGTGTAGGTCTTGAATATATAGTAAGTGTTTAGGGAGACAGTTTGATGTTACTTTGATAAGCATTATGATGTTGCCACACTAGAAAGTGAAAGTGAGGTCACTCAGCCGTGTCCAACTCTTTGCCACCCCATGGACTGTAGCCTACCAGGCTAATCCATCCATGAGATTTTCCAGGCAAGAGTACTGGAGTGGGTTGTCATTTGGAGACTCATCAAAAGACAAAATTAGTTTGTGTTCAAGTAAATAGATCTAATCATCTACCTTTCAATGATATATTAACTAGGGATAAAAAAGATGATCTCATTTCTTAAATATGCATAGATACACCTGAAGCAATCTTATGTACACTTACAGTTGCTGGGAAATGCTCCTTTCTGGAATGGAGAGTTCTTATGTGGTCACAGAAACCTAACCCATAGAATCTTGGGGTTAAAATGGACCAATAGTCTTCCACATAATTCCATGTACCGTGAGGCTACATTGACCCCAACTGGACAAGGCCTGTCTGATCCTGGCTTTTACTTTCAATGCCATTGTCTTCCTTCAGACCTTAAGATGTTCATTTTCCCTTCTCTCAGTTACTGCACTCTAATCTCCCTAATTTGCCAGCCCCTAACTTTCCTCCTCATCCCTCAAATATTGGTCCTTCAAAATGCCATCAGAGCTGGCTTAATTAAACAGGACACTGATCAGGTCCAGCTCCAGCCCTCAAACCTCAGTTTGCTCCCCAATATCTGTAGAGTAACACGCAAGCTCCGCAGATGACATACAGTACAGTTTAAGAAAACAGTCCAGGATCTGGCTCACTCCACCTTTCCAGTTAACCTCCCCCATAACCCAGCTTCTTCTGCCATGCTTTACCATTTGTTTTCCCAGGACACATCCTGCCGCTTTCCAAGAATGTCCTTCACTCCTGCTTTCTTTTCTTTCTTTTTTAAAATATTTATTTGTTTGAGTGTGCCAGGTCTTAGTGGCAGCACACAGGATCTTCAGTCTTCATTGCAACATGAAAACTAGACATGTGGGATCATAGTTCCCTGACCAGGGATTGAACCCAGGTCCCTTGCACTGGGAGCTCAAAGTCTTAGCCTCTGAACCACTACAGAAGTCCTATTCCTTCTTTTCATTTCATTGGGATGTTCTTTCCTAATGTCTTCTAGTCAAAAGCCTATCCTTTCTCAACTCCTAATGTAAAGGGTGGGCTTGCCAGGTGGCACAGTGGTAAAGAATCCACTTGCCAATGTAGAAGAAAAAAGAGACACGGATTCAACCCCTGGGTCAGGAATATCCCTTGGAGTAGGAAATGGCAACCTGCTCCAGTATTCTTGCCTGGAAAATTCCATGGACAGAGGAGCCTGGCAGGCTACAGTCCATGAAGTCACAAAGAATCAAACATGAATGAGCATGCAGCACAGCAATGTAAAGGCAAGCTCTTTTGCAAGACTCTCCTTGACATTCTCTCATTCTTTGTTCCAGTGACAGTTACATTTTATTATATGCTATTGTATTTTGTCCTTCATGATAGAACTTGGCACATTGTACTACAGAGATTTACCATTTGACAAATCTCTTCCTCACTGTGTTAAATCTCATTTAAAGCAAGAACTGATTTACCTGCTTTGAATCTCAGCACCAGACAAAGGATTTTACACCTAACTGGGATCTGAAAATTATAATTTAGTTTGGACATGTCTCTGAATAAAGCATTTTATGGGGAGCAATCCCAGTTTATCTGTGATGGATGATATTAATTCAGGATGATTTACTGGGGATGAAATATGAAGTTGAGTGAATTATAAGATTTGGTTCTTGCCAAATCTAAACCTGGTAAAATTATTTTCAAAGGAAAGAGAGATTTATGTTCTTAATTATGGGCTCAGTAATGACAGTTTTTTGAAAAAGAACCTAATGAAATAGAGAACTTGCCAACTAGGGCAGAATAAAATTCCCAGTCACTCTCAAAGTAAATCATCCACTGGCTTCACTGCAAAGACTTGGCTACATCAACAATTTCAAGGTTGCAAGGCCAACATTATAAGCAATCAGAGACTGAGTCATTACTAAAAATAACAATATCAAACTAAAAAGTTACTTTTTAAAAAGCATTAATTCATTTTAACAGTACTTTTGGACTGGAAAAACATCAAAAATCAAACAAACAAAAAGCCCAATGCTGCCAATATAATAGGCTCTGCGAAGAAGTCTTCTTCATCAGGTTGCAAACATCTCCTATTAAAGGAAAAACTAAAGAAAACTGAAACTGGCTTTAAACTCATAAACTAAAGAGCTGGACTGAGCAACTATCCAGAGAATGGAGGCTCAAATTAACATTCACTCCTTTATCTGGCTTCATCAGGTCATATGTTCACTCCTTGCAGGAAAGGCCTCTCATACCTGTACTTGAAACAGCCCACTGAACACTGCGCATACATGCTAAGTTGCTTCAGTCATCTCTAGCTCTTTGTGACCCCATGGTCTGTAGCCTGCCAGGCTCCCCTGTCCATGGGACTCTCCAGGCAATAATACTGAAGTGGGTTGCCATGCCCTCCTCCAGGGGCTATTCCTGACCTGAGGATTGAACCCATGCCTCTTAAGTTTTTTGCATTGGCAGACAGGTTCTTTACCACTAGCGATACCGGGGAAGCCCCATTAAACATTGTACTGAGCACCTAGAAAGCACTTGTTGTTAAGTGATTATGTTTTGCTCCATTTGAGAAAACTGGCTAAATTTCTTTACCTCACATTCCAAGTACAGACACAAGAGAATTCTTTTTTTTTTTTTTTTAGTCTAAAATGTTGACTCACATTACAGGCTGAACTATGTCACCTTCAAATCTGTGTGTTGAAAACCTAATCCCAAGTATCTCAGAGTGTGGCTGCTTTTGGAGCCTTTATTTTTAAAAAAGTAATTAAGTTATAATAGTTAAAATGAGGTCATTAGAGTGGGCCTTGATCCACTGTGCCTGGCGGCACACAGGAAGAGGAGATTAGGACACAGACAATATGCACAAAGGGAAGATCAGGTGAGACACAGGGAAAAGGGGTCCATCCGCAAGCCAAGGACAGAAGCTTAAGAAGAAACCAATCCTGCAGACACCTTGTCTTGAACTTCTAGTCTCCAGAATTGTAAGGAATAAATTACTGTTGTTCAAGTCATACTATCTGTGGTGTGGTGACCCAAGGACAAGGAAGCAGATAACCAAGGAGGGTCTTGGAATGCAGCAATGGGAAAACCAGACCCTTATTGTCCTTCCCTCCCCCATGTTGTAACTATTAATGGAACAGTATAACCTGTCTCCCCACCTACCCCATAGAGAGGAGGTATTTGCCTCACTCTCCCTCCCACCCAGAATAGTTTCCTCATCCAATAAGCAAATGACCTGCAAGATCCCTATCCCACTCCTTGTACCCTGGGTACAAAGTGGACTAAGGACCCCTATTCAACGCTGGTTCTCCCTTGAGCTGCCCCGCTGTTCTAACAGCATCTCCCACTCTAATAAACTTATATTTCCCTCTCATTCTGCCTCACGTCTGGAAATTCTTTTCCAACCCGCGCATTGACCATGACATATGGTATTGCAGTTGCGGCAGCTCTAGCAAACCAACACAGCCCACGAATCATGAGAACTAACTTAAAAAAATCATTATTAGAAGATTTCAAGATTAATCCTGGTCTCTGCGCATAGATCCATACTATATAATTTATTGCCCCCTTTGTGTTATGAGAGCAGGGGAGAAAATTGACTCTTGGTTTTCAAACATTACTAAAATTTGCCTGGCACCAATTTGAGGTTGGATGGTAAGCTTCTAACGAAAAATATCAAAGATGTTTTAAAAGTATGTGTATAAGCTCTGGGGAGTGCCATTGCGAGCAACCAATGAGATTACCACAGGAAGACTCCTACTGGCAAATTTGAAACCACATCACAATTATTGCTGGAGTGACCAACTCCAACCAGCCACGTCCACAACCGTTCTGTCTGTTTCGGAAGTTTGAGATGCACCGTTTAGGATGCCCGGAGCCTGCCGGCAGTTCACCTTCCCCAGGAGCCTCCATCTCAGCAGGGCCGCGCAAAGAGGCTCGGGGTACCTGGAAATCAGGGAGCCCTTCGCAAATACCCTCTGCCTGTGGTCCTTTAAGAGGAAACCAAAATATCAAAGATGTTGTGATTGAGGAAACTCCTTAAAATTAAGTATAGAAAACGCAAAAGTCCTTTCAAGGAAGCTGCGAGAAGCCCCTGAGGCTTGCCTCCCACCTATCTCCCACACTTACCTGGGAAACCTTCTGGGAGCAACTCCGCAACCCAGCGTGACAGGGACGCCTCGGGCTCAGTCCCTCCTCAGCCAGATCCCCGGGGGGAGAAAGTTCTGTTATCGGCTGGGGAGGAAAAGGGCCTAAGACTTAATAAAAGCATGCGTTTCTTATTTCGCTTTCCAGTTCCATACAAATTTTAGCTTCTAAACTTTCAACGCCTCCGCCTCCCCAAACCGCACCTACTTTCTTCTCTCTTCTGGCTCTGGTAACTGTTTTCTGCCGGATTTAGGCCCTTGGCTCTGCGTCCTGTGTCCATAGAAACAGTTTCCTGAGCTTTCCTAGCCTTGAAAAGGTCTCTGCCTCCAGGGGATTTCGCCCACAAACTTTTGTGATTAAGATCCAAAGTGACTCACCAAATCCTTACGGATATAAAGCTATTATGCTGAAGAGTGGAAAGAGAGAGAGGATAAGGAAAGAAGTACAAAGATCTGGGGGCAATGACTCCACGAGAAGTACAAAGAACTGGGGGCAGTGACTCCGCTTCTCTTTATTTCCTTCTGGAAAAGCAACAGTTCAAAAAGAAAGAAAGTTTCCTCTGTGCAGTTTGCAGCTCTGAATGGAAGTTGACAGTCTGAATATCTGATGAAAGATTGCTTTTTCATGACTTACGACTTTAAAAAAAAAATACCCATTCTTATTCCTAAGGCCAAGAAACCACCCATGTGATTTGTAAAATCACCCTTGTATTTTACAGATTGTGTAGCAGGTTTGGCTACACACACACACACTACCCTATTCACACACACAACAGAATCATACTCTAAAAATGACTGACTTGAAAGCATTCTTTATTTGATCAAGAATGGTGAAAACTTTCTACAACAATGATTAATTTTTTAGTCAAGAATTGTGTTGATAAGTATTTCAGGAATGTGCCTTAACTGATGCAAATCAAAATGGAAACAAAAGCTTTAGAAAACAGCATTAATCATCACAAGTCCATGCTAGTGGCAATGACAGAACTTTGCAAAAATATAGTTTTAATTATGTAATAATCAAAAGTCGGCTAGAAATTGTTATTCATAGCCAATGTATGAAAACATTGGAATCGATTTATTTAAATACAAGATTTTCAATGATAAAAAATATGAGGTAGTTTAATTCCATCATATTTCATAAACCATATCCATGAAGTGCAACGATTTGTATGGGATTGGTAACTAGTTTCTAGTGAACATTTGACTAATATTATTACAATGCCTTCACCTCAAATTTGCACAAAGGTGGAATTAGTGTCTTAAAAAAAGGAAAATTGAGTTCAGAAACGTTAGCTACTTAACAATTTTTAGTCAATGAAATTTATAAAGCATGAATGATATAAAATTCTTGGAATATTATCATTATATCAGTTAGTATTTATGGAATATAAACTATGTGCCAGATAGTAGGCTACAAATTTTTAGTAACATCTCTCATTCTATCCTTCATCTTTCATTAATCCTCAATCTTTAATTAGTATGTATGGGAAAGGTATTATCTTCAATTTTAGAAATGATCAAACTCAAAGAAATGATGTGATTTGCCCAAAAATTACACAATTATTCAAATAGATGGGGAAACAGTGGAAACAGTGGCTGACTTTATCTTCTTGGTCTCCAAAATCACTGCAGATGGTGACTGCAGCCATGAAGTTAAAAGACGCTTACTCCTTGGCAGGAAAGTTATGACCAACCTAGACAGCTTATTAAAAAGCAGAGATGTAGATTCCTTAAAAAACTGGAAATAGAACTGCCATATGACCCAGCAATCCCACTTCTGGGCACACACACCAAGGAAAACAGATCTGAAAGAGACATGTGCACCCCAATGTTCATCGCAGCACTGTTTATAATAGCCAGGACATGGAAGCAACCTAGATGCCCATCAGCAGATGAATGGATAAGAAAGCTGTGGTACATATACACTATGGAATATTACTCAGCCATTAAAAAGAATTCATTTGAATCAGTTCTAATGAGATGGATGAAACTGGAGCCCATTATACAGAGTGAAGTAAGCCAGAAAGACAAAGACCAATACAGTATACTAATGCATATATATGGAATTTTAAAAGATGGTAATGATAACCCTATATGCCCCGCTGTTCTAACAGCATCTCCCACTCTAGAAAAAGAGACACAGGTGTACAGAACAGACTTTTAGACTCTGTGGGAGAAGGCGAGGGTGGGATATTCAGAGAACAGCATTGAAACAAGTATACTATCAAGGGTGAAACAGATCACCAGCCCAGGTTGGATGCATGAGACAAGTGCTCAGGGCTGGTGCACTGGGAAGACCCAGAGGGATGGGATGGAGAGGGAGGTGGGAGGGGGGATCGGGAAGGGGAACACATGTAAATCCATGGCTAATGCATGTCAATGTATGGCAAAAACCACTACAATATTGTAATTAGCTTCCAACTAATAAAAATAAATGGAAAAAATAAAATAAAATTTTAAAAAAGAGAGAAAAAAATAAAATAAAATAAAAAGCAGAGATGTTACTTTGCCAACAAAGGTCCGTCTACTCAAGGCTATGGTTTTTCCAGTAGTCATATATGGATGTGAGAGTTGGACTATAAAGAAAGCTGAGTGCCGAAGAATTGATGCTTTTGAACTGAGGTGTTGGAGAAGACTCTTGAGAGTCCCTTGGACTGCAAGGAGATCCAACCAGTCCATCCTAAAGGAGATCAGTCTTGAGTGTTCATTGGAAGGACTGATGTTGAAGCTGAAACTCCAATACTTTGGACACCTCATGCGAAGAGCTGACTCATTTGAGAAGACGCTGATACTGGGAAAGATTGAAGGCAGGAGGAGAAGGGGACAACAGAGGATGAGATGATTCGATGGCATCACCGACTCAATGGACATGAGTTTGGGTAGATTATGGGAGTTGGTGATGGACAGGGAGGCCTGGTGTGCTGCAGCCCATGGGGTCGCAAGGAATTGGAGATGACTGATGACTGAACTGAACTGAACTAAGTATTAATAATATAACATAAAGTATTTTCTCTTTAATAAAAAAAAATTGGTAAAATGTACACCAGAAACAATTTAAATGGATTCTTTCCTAACTTCCTTAATTACTTTCAGTTAAATTCAACAGGTATTTACTGAATGAGCTCATGAACTTATTATATAGATAAATATTAGACAAAGGAATCTAATAAATGCATTATTTTAAAAGTACTCAATGTCTTAGAACATAAACTGTATTCTATAAGAAAGCAAAGAAAGTGATATCTGTAGACTTTTTTCTACTGCAAGGTGTTTAGGCCATCCATCTCACACGCTAGTAAAGTAATGCTCAAAATTCTCCAAGCCAGGCTTCAGCAATACGTGAACTGAGAACTTCCAGATGTTCAAGCTGGTTTTAGAAAAGGCAGAGGAACCAGAGATCAAATGGCCAATATCCACTGTATCATTGAAAAAGCAAGAGAGTTCCAGAAAAACATCTATTTCTGCTTTATTGACTACACCAAAGCCTTCAACTGTTTGGATCACAATAAACTGTGGAAAATTCTGAAAGAGATGGGAATACCAGACCACCTGACCTGCCTCTTGAGAAGCCTGTATGCAGGTCAGGAAGCAACAGTTAGAACTGGATATTGAACAACAGACTGGTTCCAAATAGGAAAAGCAGTACGTCAAGGCTATATATTGTCACCCTGCTTATTTAACTTATATGCAAAGTACATCATGAGAAACGCTGGGCTGGAAGAAGCACAAGCTGGAATAAAGATTGCCGGGAGAGATATCAATAACCTCAGATATGCAGATGACACCACCCTTATGGCAGAAAGTGAAGAGGAACTAAAAAGCCTCTTGATGAAAGTAAAAGAGGAGAGTGAAAAACTTGGCTTAAAGCTTAACATTCAGAAAACTAAAATCATGGCATCTTGTCCCATCACCTCATGGGAAATAGATGGGGAGACAGTGGAAACAGTGTCAGACTTTATTTTTTTGGGCTCCAAAATCACTGCAGATGGTGATTGCAGCCATGAAATTAAAAGACGCTTACTCCTTGGAAGGAAAGTTATGACCAGCCAAGATAGCATATTAAAAAGCAGAGACATTACTTTGCCAACAAAGGTCCATCTGGTCAAGGCTATGGTTTTTCCAGTGGTCATGTATGGATGTGAAAGCTGGACTATGAAGAAACCTGAGCTCCAAAAAGTTGATGCTTTTGAACTGTGGTGTTGGAGAAGACTCTTGAGGGTCCCTTGGACTGCAAGGAGATCCAACCAGTCCATCCTAAAGGAGATAAGTCCTGGGTGTTTATTGGAAGGACTGATGCTGAAGCTGAAACTCCAATACTTTGGCCACCTCATGCGAAGAGTTGACTGATTGGAAAAGACCCTGATGCTGGGAGGGATTGGGGGCAGGAGAAGAAGGGGATGACAGAGGATGAGATGGCTGGATGGCATCATGGACTCGATGGGCATGAGTTTGAGTAAACTCCAAGGATTTGTGGTGGACAGGGAGGCCTGGTGTGCTGCGATTCATGGGGTCGCAAAGAGTCGGACACGACTGAGTGGCTGAACTGAACTGAAAGTTAGAGGGCATCTTCTCCAAGACCACCCTTACTTCTGACACCAAGTTTGAACCCTCAGCTTCAATAATTAGCAGAAGGACTCAAAGATCTCACTGAAAGCCATTATTGTTAGGATCACGTTTGATTATAGGGAAAGGATTCTGGAGAAGGAAATGACAACCCACTCCAGTACTCTTGCCTGGAAAATCCCATGGATGGAGGAGCATGGTAGGCTATAGTCCATGGGGTCACAAAGAGTCAGACACAACTGAGCGACTTCACGCACTCACTCATAGGGAAAGGATATAGGTTAAAATCAACCAAGGGAAAAGCACACAGGACAGAGTCCAGGAGAAGTGCCATAGGCAGAGCTTCTTTTATTCTTCTCCTGGGGTCAGAAAGAGGTTGCTCTCCCAGCACTGATGTATGACAATACATAAGGAGCACGGCCAACCAGGGAAGCTCCTCTGAGCTTTGTGTCCAGAGTTTTTAGCTTTTAGGGGTTCGTCATATAAGCATGATTGACTCGTTTCCCCCATAGTTAATCTCAGTTGGTTGACTGATCCAGAGCCCCAACTTTAAGTCACATTGTTGTTCTTTCTAGAGTGGTCATCCCCCACTAGACTAAGTGGTCAGCCCCCACAAGACTATGCAGGAGTAGACAGTCCTCCACCCTAAATCACATTGTTGGATTATCCAGTGTGACACAAGGCCCCCAGGCAAACAAAGACACTCCATCATGCACAACAATACTAGGACCCAGAGATAACCTCCCAGAAGCCAAGAACAAAGTCCAGAGCTTCTCTTTGGGCAAGAGCTTCTTTATTATATAGTCTTCACTGCATATTGACTATATTTTATTTTAAAAATATCCAGATATTTATTTAGCCATTCAGAAATGGTTAAATCCTTTGCTTTCCCATCCCCACCTTATTTCCTCTCTGGAATGGGGCCATCTCTTTTGCTCCACACAAACCATGAGGCCTGGGAGAAATATCGATATTCTTCAACTTGCCTATCATCCCCTTCATGCCTTTATTTTTCTTCTTCTTTAGGAAAGACCTTCTTTTATGAGGTTCAACTATCTCTCCATACCAACTTATTAACAAATTCCTGACCATCTCTCACTTTTATGGATTTGAGATTTTTCTCGGTCTTCATATTAAATTTATGAAGTCAATGTCTCACCTTAACACTCATTCACCTCCTAGATTAAAGCTTTTTTACTTCACTGTCCATTAAAACTGTAACTCTGAAATCTTGAGCTTTACCAGTTTGTCCTAGATCACAGACTCTCATTCCTTTAGCCCATCACCTTTCTTACTTCTAGATAATGAGCTCTTTGGCCCCTTAGTGACACCTTAGTTTCTTCTCTCTCATTTGCAAATCCAATGGACATTTTTCAGACCCGATGTTATTTGACCTCAGTTCTGAATTTAACATTGTTGACTTCTCACTCCTTGAAATATTCCTTTCCCTTGGCCTCAAGGTATGCTACTCTTTCCTACTTCCCTTGCCTCACTGAGAATATTCTTATTACCTTTCTTTGTGAACCCCCATTCCTCTGCTCTCTCCTCAAGTATTATTCTACCCTGAGATTCTTTCCTGCTTTTAATCTCCTTTTGTTCTAAAACAAGAGGGAAGGAGAAAGGGCACAACTTTTAAAAGAATGGCATAGCCATTGAGGAGACAACATAACTGGTTAGAACCGATCAGGCCCAAGATGGTAGAAGATTTGACTTTCAGTAGATGTTTAGCCATCACTGTATGCTCATTGTAATATGCTCAAATGATACAACAGCTGGTGCCAAGACCGTTCCAAGGCTGACCATAAAGCCCCCAAAGATGGTAATAGCTGGAAATCCCCTCCTTTCCCAAAACAGTTGGAACAACCCATCCACTTGATATCCTATGAAATTATCCTGCTCATAAAAACTAACCTGCCATATTTAAAATGGCTGCTCTCACCTTTTGAGATAAACTGCATTCTGTCTATAGAATGTGTATCTCTCTAAATAAATCCACTTCTTACCTATCACTTTGCCTGTCACTAAGTTCCTTCTGTACTGACATAAAGAACCAGAGCTTTATTAAGTCCTGGAACGTGGTGTGCAATCTCAATCAAAAGACAGTTGGTTCGAGTCCCAACTTGTGGGCACAAGTCTCAGTCTGAGTTTTGGCTGGGTTAGCGTCTCATCTGTGCAGTTTCAGTTCCCTTCCTGGCTTTGATATTGCCCTCAGAACACAGTCCAAATTACACAGTGTAGAATATGGATATGGAAATATCTACTATCTGAGTCCAGTTTATGCTGAATAGAGTTCTGATTTTTTTAAATTTGGGCCAACCCCTGGCACACAAAATGACAACCTTATCAGTTCATGTAAACTTTTCAAATGTTCCAGGTTTTCATATCTTTGTGCCTTGGGGCTCATGCTGCTCCCTCAGCACAGGCACTTGTGAAGAACTTACTCAACTCCAAGTTTCCAAAGGGGAAACATGTTGTCTATGCTATGCCAATAAGACCACTGACCACAACCCCCTAACCACAGTGATTGATTTAGGGAGAGCTACATGACTCATGAGAGATCAGTTAGGGACCCCAGTTAAGCTAACATGGAAGTTACAACTACTGTCAGACTTTTTCATAATGAAATAAATCCTCTTTGTGCACAGACTAGTTTGGATTTATTTTTTTCACTGCCTATGAAAGGATATCTAAAAATTGATACTGAGCTCTACAAATATTTGTCAGATGAATGGAAACTGTAAAATAGGTAGATGAATGATCTCATAGGGCTGGTCTGAGAATTAAATCATTTACCAATCTGAAGCACCAAGCCTGGTGCCAAGCAAAAACAGATATTCAAAACTTTCATTATGTTTCTTCCCCACTAACCCTCTCCCTATCCCCACAAAGTCCATACAACACAATTAAAAATTGCTACCTGAACTTGATTTTATAGTGCTAAGAAAGCACATATTCTCAAATATTTAAATTGTTTTTCCCTATAAATCTTTTCTTCCTATTATAGAACACAACTTTAAACATATTCTTTTGTATAATATCTTAAAATGTTTTGCTTGATTTACATGTAAAAACACAGTATTTAAAGTAAAAGATTGTAAAATCTGACTTTATAAATATTTAAAATTTCTGCATGTCCAAAACCATCGAAACATTTTAAACGTGGAAAATTACCCAAAAGTTATCTCAAAAATCTTAGGCATCACTAAGAAAATGGTAAACACAATAATGGAAAAGAAAATGTGTTGAATTTAAATAGTTCATTTGCAAAATACCTGCAAATGACTATTAATTATATTTTAAATTATCAACAAAATATTCAGAGCCATATGCATTAAACCTACAAAATATAACTTTTCTCTTATCACATTGGCAATTTCTATGCTCTACCAGTGGAAGTATGACTTGTTAGAATGGTGAGTTACAATTTGTAGGAAATCTTTCAAAATATATGCAAACTTTGATTCAGCAATTTCATTTTTAAGAATTTATATTTAGAAATTAATCATAGAAATACACAAAGAATTAGGAACAATGTTGTTAGTATAACATTCTTTATAATGGTGTGAAAAATTAAAAATAGGATAATGGTATCCAGGTGGCACTAGTTGTAAAGAACCCGCCTGACAGTGTAGGAGACATAAAAGACTTGGGTTTGATCCCTGGGTCAGAAAAATCCCCTGGAGGAGGGCATGGCAACCCACTCTAGTATTCTTGCCTGGAGAATCCCATGGACAGAGGAGGCTGGCAGGCTACAGTCCATGAGGTTGCAAAGAGTCGGACACAACTGAAATGATTTAGCTTGCAGACAGGCAGTACATCACAAGAGTCAGCCACAGGGACCAGTAAATAATAAAGTAGGTTCCTGGCCAGGAGCTCAGTCATGTCCAACTCTTTGAGACCCTATGGACTGTAGCCCACCAGGCCCCTCTCTCCATGGGATTTCCCAGACAAGAATACTGGAGTGGGTTTTCATGCCTTCCTCCAAGGGATCTTCCCGACCCAGGAAGCAAACCTGCATCTCCTGTGTCTCCTGCATTGCAAGAGGATTCTTTACCTGTTGAGCCATCCATTCAAAAGAATAAAATGAAGAGAAAAATGATATTCCCTTACTTTACATACCCTTTTACCACTTGATGGCAGTATACCAAAGTTTAAAAACAAAACAAAACAGTTATAATGACTTGAAATGACACTAAATATCTCATGATAAGGGTTGCAAAACAATTTCCCCAAAATGTGCTGTTTTCCAGTTGGAGATTAAGCTACTGTGACTACACTGTAGGTTTTTGAGAAAGATTGTTTCTGCAATGTGTCCCTTCTCCTTCAGCCCCTGCCCATTTTTATACCTACTATAGAGAAAAAAAATTACCATTATAATGCAATGAAACTATTGAATTAATGTTTCGACCACTTTCTCTTTACTTTTTGCTGCCACTGAGGTCTGATTTGTCTCCTTACATTGGCATTCCTTATTGAAACAGGAAGATCTTCCTTTTATTAAGAGTTGTCTTTCTAATCAAAATGCTGACCAAAAAATTATTATAAAGGTTGATAATTATGAAAATTCTTATATATTTACTTCTTGTGTTATACTTACATTTCTTCTTAAGCTACTTATAATTATTTACTTAAAACTTTAATAATTAAATTTAATAGTTTATATCAAATACCATTTTATTCTTTGAACTAAGTGTTAAGTTAAACATTGACAAATTGTTATAATTCTAAAAGAACTAACACTCTCTCAAACTCCCTTCTATTTTCTTTTGGCTTCCTTCTGCTGGTTTGATCATTCCTGTACAAGCTCGTCTTTTCCCTCTGACTCCTTTAATGTTGGTATTATCCAGGGTTCTGTCTTCACACTGTTCTTTTCTCTCAACCTAGTCACTTCTAAGCATCTCGTCCATATCCAAAGTTTAAGTCATCTCTTATTTACCGATGATTCCTAAGTTTATCTCCCCAGCCCCATCTCTCTCTGAAACTCCACTCATTTTGTGATGGCCTATTCAACATTTCCACTGGAGGCCCCACAAACACTGCATATTCAACATGTCTACTCATTAATTATGTCCCTTCCTAAATTTGTTCTGTCTCACACCCTTTTGCCCTTTCACTTGGTCAGTGAAAATGAAATATTGGAGTGATTTTAACACGAATAATAATAATAATTAAAATTATTAATTAAATTCTGAGTCTTTTATATGCATGCATGCGTGCTAAGTCACTTCAGCCGTGTCCGACTCTTTGCAACCCCATGGACTGTATGTAGTCTGCCAGGCTCGTCTGTCCATGGGATTTTCCAGACAAGAATACTGGAGTGGGTTGCCATGACCTCTTCCAGGGAATCTTTCCAACCCAGGGCTTGAACCCACGTCTCTTATGTCTCATGCATTGGCCTGTGGGTTCTTTAGTGTCACCTGGGAAGCCCATTTGTATTTTTCAACCTTATTTAATATTCAAAACAAGCCTATGAGGTAAGTACTATCACAAAACCATTTTACAAGTGAGGAAACAGACTTTCCTACAGCTATGTGGCTAGTAAGTAGAACTGAGACGTAAACCCAGGCAGTGTGTTTTCAGAGTCCATACCACTAACCCACACTTAACAGGAGCAGCACCAAATATACATATGTTTCTAAACATTTCTTACTTCCCTTGCAACTAGGTTGGGATCATCTACCCAGTTCTGGACAATGAAATGGGAATGAAAATTACATATGTCTCTTCCAGGACAAGGCACTTAAAGAAATCGTGTTCTTCTCAACCTTTTCTTTCCCCTCAGTTGTGGCCATGAATTCCAGATGGCATAGCTACATAATCCATATCATTAAGGAAAAATGTGGTAAGTTCCAGAGATTTCAGAGTTTGCTGTTATCACTGTGGACCCTAGCCTATCCTGACTGATACAAGCCATATGCCAATAAATGCCTCTTTCTCCTTCACTGTCCACATCTGACGGATCAGTTACCAAATTGTTTCATTCCTCCATAATTCTTCTTCCTCTCTGTTCTTCCCATAGGGCCTTAGACTAAACTCTCATTATTTCTTTAATTGGAACAGCTCCAAAGCCTTCTAAATGACTCATCTTCTTGCCTCCATCCTCAACCATCTTCAATCCACACTCCACTGTGCAGCTGGGTTGACCCTTTTAAAATAATGTATTAATGCTCTGTTATTTCTTAACATTTTTAAGTGGCTTCTCATTCCCCAACAGATAACAGCCAGTCTTCTCAGCATGGGCTACAAGATCCTTGATAAGCTCGATAACATCTCACTGGCCACTCCTTCAACCTTATATTCAATTCATTCAGGTCCCCAAATGCCCTTTATTCTGCTAATGCTGATCCTCCAGGGAATGCCTCTCTTATGCATCTTGTGAAATTCAACTTAGTTGTTGCCTTTCAGGAAGAAATCTTCCCTGACACTTTACTCCATCTCCTCTATTCTGGGCTCCCATGGCCTCCCTCTTTTCTAGCCTTTATGCCATTGCACTGTAGCTCTTTTTTCCTCTATCTGTGTTCATTTTACTAACTCTCATATTCATGTTAATATCTTCCCTACCATGCATGCACAGTGTCTGGCACATATTGGATAATAAAATATTTTCTGAATGAATTAATAGGTACATGAGTGTGTGAATAATATTCCTAGATAGCCTGCTGGGAATGCAAGATCACTGAAATAGTCACAAAATTGCATTCTCTGGCTGTGATACTCCCAGACGATTTCCCAAATGCCATTCAGCACCAGCTGCCAGCCACCTACGTGAATGAAACATCTTGGATGTTCCAGATCAGCTGAACCACAGATAAATGTAGCTTCAGTCATCATGATGTCAGACAGAAGAACGCTTCAACTTAGCCCAGTCATCGCCTTCTCTGCTATTATAGCTTCATGTGATCATGTCTCCTATGCGTGCAATGACAAAAGTGATAATCTGCTGCCTTCCACATCTTTGCCACAGTTACCAGTGCCTGCCGATGCCTATGTTAATGTTGCTGCTACTAGATGTTGAGAGTGCAGATGTCTACACTGGGGTGCAGTCTCAGGTCCCTGTAGAAGTTGTCATGAATGCTGCTGACCTCCTGCACTTCATTATCCCACAAAGATCACTGTCAAACAGTGATCACCCCAAACGTCCGTTGGGACTGGGCCACTAAATAATCTGAGTGATAGATAGAAATAGTGCCACATTCATATTCATTTCTCCTCCTTTATCCTTGGTCCATTGTCCTTAAGTCATACTTTTGTGCCACGACATTCCCTTCCCTTGGATTAAAATTTCTCTGAAGAGGCATTAAGATGCTTGATGTATACAGGGCCTAAAATGCGAACCCCACCAGACCTTCAGACATGACCAGAGAAGACTGACATCAAAGAGGTTCGACATGCCCAGATTCTAGTGGAATTAAGACTAAAGCTATTCATTCATATATTTATTTAAGTGTAGAATACTCTCCTCTTCCCACTTCCATTTGCTAACAGCTACCATTTTCCTTGGGGAAACTGCCCTTACCCCTTTCCAGTGAGTTGTGATTGGACTGTCAATTACAGTACATCATTCCACTCTAGCCTAGAGGGATGAGAATGTGATCTTGTTCTGGTCAATCACAGTACCTCCTTTCTCTAGGAAAAGAGACTATTCTAAAGGATTAAGTATAGGCTCCAAGATAGAGCAGACAGAGTTCCTCTCAGAGATTTTCTTCAAGAAAAGACTCCTTTCTTGAGGTACAGAATAAGAAAGTTGTAGTCCTGGGATTCTATGTGGAAAATATTTTGAAAAATAAAGCCTAGAAGAATTAAGCAGATGAGAGACGAATGGCGTGAAAGAGAGAAAGTCCTGGTTGTGTTAAGTTGGAAGTTTCTCTCCTTGAGATACCTGAAGTTAACTGCTCCCCACAGAAATTCCATCAGTTCTACAGTGGGCTGTATTCTTTTCCCATTAATTACCATTTTTATTTAAATAGTGTGAATTGGATTCCTAGCATTACAGTTAAAAAAATTTCTGACTATTGCAAATACAAGCAAACCAAAATGATACAAAATATTTTTCTTGTTTTTATCTGCCTTATATTCACAATGGGAAAATGACTTAGAGTAAAAAGAGCTGAGGTTGCAGCATATTTAAATAGTTATCTAATAAGAAATTAATGTGCTATAGTATATAATTTGTGGTTGCTACAATCTGATCTAATGAGGTTAACAAACTGTTCAAGAAATGAAAATTAGACTTGCAGAGTTTTTTTGTAATGGGAAAAATTTATGCAGAATAAATGCTTCCTTGGAGTAAAATGACCATTTAAAAAGTTGCTCTGTTTACCATTTTTTCTTGCAACTCCAATTTGAAATTTTGTTGTTGTTTTTTTAAAAGAATATCTCTATAATTTTGCCATCCAGTAAAGAAGACACATGATGCAATATGAAGCAATAAAACTCTGAGAATT
This sequence comes from Cervus canadensis, assembly GCF_019320065.1. NCBI lineage: Eukaryota > Metazoa > Chordata > Mammalia > Artiodactyla > Cervidae > Cervus > Cervus canadensis. The sequence goes on along the minus strand of NC_057387.1, from coordinate 73,975,745 downwards.
CTTTTCTATTGAGTAATGCTGTGCTCGGGATTAATGAAGTTTTCTATTGGTTTCTAGTATGAAACATGCACAAATGTTTAATGCTAACATATTAAATCATACTTTTATTTAACAACTGATTAGTATTAACCTAAGTAGAAATTCTCAGCAAAATATAAAGATTCACATAAACAAAGCTGCAGCAAGGACAACCTGGAAGTATAAAGATATCTAAAGCAGACAAGCTAATTAAATTAACCATCCAAGATACACTCTATCAAACAGGAAAGTAGAAAACTGACAACCTAATTTATACTATAAATTGCCTTTTCACAATGTATGTACCAGTATGAACACTTTGATTTCCTAACATTGTAAAGAAAAGGAAGCACATGGAGGAAATATCCTAAAACAGAAAGTCAGTTAGCTACTGAAGACAACGTTAATATTTCTCCTAAGTTAAAAAAAATTGAATCACACCCGCAACTTGTGATTGGTTGAAAGATGTGTTAAACTCTTCAGTGTTTAAGCCTCTGTACTCTAACAATTTAACAATAATGACTTTCCTGGTGGTCCAGTGGTTAAGACTACGGGATTCTAATGTATGGATTGTGGGTTCGATCCCTGGTCAGGGAAGTAAGATCCCACATGGCTCATGGCTAAAAAAACAAACAATAAGCTACATGTGCTCCATTACTGACTGAGATGTGAAATGAAACTCTCACCATTAGATTGCCAGAAGATTCTCCTGGCAAAAATATTTAACAAAACAAACTGCTTATTTTTTTAATTGAATTTTGGTTTCAAGTATAGCACTAATGACTTCAATGTTTTGTTTTTCCTATGTAAACTTGTGCTCCATTTTATTTGAGATTTTTTTCCATTCTGTAATAGTATTTGATTTTAGTGTGGAAAGGAGCACAGCACTGAACTCAAGATAGAAATCTTGCCTTATTCTACTTGTTATCACCATAACCAAGAAACCAACATTGATCGGATAATTATGTGCCAGACACTGTGATATACATTTATAGATGCAATTTTACTCAATTCTCCTCCAAATCCTACATGGATTACCCACATTATACAGTGAAAAAAACTAACAGAAAATGGGCTTATGACTTGTCTAAGGTCATTCAACTAGTGAGTGGCCAAACTTGAATTTAAACTTAGATTTCAGAACAGACTTTTGGACTCTGTGGGAGAAGGCGAGGGTGGGATGTTTTGAGAGAACAGCATTGAAACATGTATATTATCTATGGTGAAACAGATCACCAGCCCAGGTTGGATGCATGAGACAAGTGCTCGGGCCTGGTGCACTGGGAAGACCCAGAGGGATCGGGTAGAGAGGGAGGTGGGAGGGGGGATCGGGATGGGGAATACATGTAAATCCATGGCTGCTTCATGTCAATGTATGACAAAACCCACTACAATATTGTAAAGTAATTAGCCTCCAACTAATAAAAATAAATGAAAAATAAATAAATAAATAAAAATAAAGATACTAAAAAAAAAAAAATTAAAAAAGTAAACTTAGATTTCTCTGGCTCCAGAATATTTCTCTTTTCCATCCATCCATGCTGGTGCCTTCATAGATAATTTAATAAGGTGTGACCTACTCTTAAAGAAGCACCAACTGGAAAAGTGGTTATTAACCTGGAATTCTCAAGGACACTTTCTTTGCAAACTAAGAGAGTTTATGGGCAAAATGACATTGTTTCAGGTTAATAATATCTTGTATTGCTTTTCCTTTTAGATGATATCTATAAAATTCTTGACTTCCCTGGTGGCTCAGACGGTAAAGCGTCTGCCTACAGTGCGGGAGACCCGGGTTCAATCCCTGGATGGGGAAGATCCTCTGGAGAAGGCAATGGCAACCCACTCCAGTACTCTTGCCTGGAAAATCTCATGGACGGAGGAGCCTGGTAGGTTACAGTCCATGGGGTCGCAAAGAGTCGGATACAACTGAGTGACTTTACTTCATAAAATTCTTAGTATAGTCCTTGTTACATTGTCAGGGCTAATTAGTTCTCTTCTCATGCTCTTTATTTTAGCATTTTGGGGTTGATAAAATCTACTACTTAATATTACTTTATTTGCTGGGCTTCCCGGGTTGCTCAGATGGTAAAGAATCTGCCTGCAGTGCAGGAGACCCCGGTTCAATCACTGAGTTGGAAAGATTCCCTGGAGAAGGAAATGGCAATCTACTCTAGTATTAGTGCCTGGAGAATCCCATGGAGAGAAGGGACTGACGGACTACAGTCCATGAGGTTGCAAAAGAGTGGGACACAACTTAGCAACTAAATAACAAAAACAACAACAACACTATACGGGACTCCTCTTGTCTTGCTTGCCCATCACCCAAACTTCCTCTGGAAACTTTCTCGCGTTCACCCCTTGTGATAGATTAAATGATTTAGCCCCATCCTTCCCCCTTCTCTGCATCCCACGCTGACTATAGCTTCACTTGGGCACAAAGGTTTTCTCTGTGCTTGACTTAGAGTTTAACCAAGTGGCTGGCACTGACCAGTGGCATGTGAGTGGGAGTGGCAGTGTGAGGATGGTTCAGAATAAACTCCAGAGCCCTCCCATGTGCTCTAACTCTCTTACTTGTCCCAGGAAGTAGGTGACCAAGGTGTCGCCAGCCTCGTCACCACTACCTGAAGTAGAGCTGCCTCAACCAGTCTGCAGATCTGAGAAAATAAATGATGGTTGTCTCAGTGCTTTGTTACACAGCATTAAACTAGTAATAGCTAACAAATTACCTCCCACGCCCAAGCACACTGTTCCCTCAGAACTTACCTGGTTCTTAAAAGATCTGACCCCTTGTAATATCTTCGTACAAGAGCCTGTCAATAGTTGGTCCAGAGACCAAATGGGCTACTTAAAGCTCTTCTCAGTGTTTTGAACGTGGAAGAGCACATGGGGGGTGGGGGTGGGGGGGCGTGGAGGGCACTCTGGCAGAAAGTCCAAGGCGTAAAACCTAGGAATTATCCTCAGCTATTTTGGCCACCCTGTAAGGAAAGCAGGTTTGCAGTGAGAAAGATGAGTCAGGAGGTGAAGAGTGACACCTAGGGGTTCTTTAGAATTTCTGGTTGCAGTTGTTAAGGCCTTGCTGCATTCTTTGGGTCTCTGAACTGGTAATTCTCCTTTGTTCAACTAAGCTGTTTTGGCTGAGTTTAGTGGCTTGCAATTGAATGAGTATTGGCCATACACATGTTTTCTTTTCCTTTTTTAAAAAAACTGTGGTGAAAATCATATTATGTAAAAGTTATCATCTTAACCATTTTTAAATATGTGGTACAATGCGCGCATGCTTAGTCGCTCAGTCATGTCTGACTCTTTGCAACCCCATGGACTGTAACCCTCCAGGCTCCTCTGTCCATGGGGAATCTTCAGGCAAGAATACTGGAGTGGGTTGTCATTTCCTTGTCCAGGGGATCTTCCCGACCCAGGGGTTGAACCTGCATCTCCTGCATTGCAGGGGGTCCTTTACCACTGAGCCTCTAGAGAAGCTCACCCAGTACAGTAGTGTTAATTATTTGCACACTGTTGTGAAACAGATCTCTAGAACTTCTCAGTCTTGTGAGACTGAAACTCTATATCCATTGACCAACAATTCTTTTTCAACTCATCCCTTCCTCTGACAACCACTATTCTACTTTCTGTTTCTTTGAGTTTAATTAGTATGCAGGTCAAAAAAGAATACTTAGAACTGTACACAGAAAAACAGACTGGTTCAAAACTGGGAAAGGAGTATATCAAGGCTGCATACTGTCACCCTGCTTATTTAAATTATATGCAGAGTATGGCATACGAAATGCTGGACTGGAAGACTCACAAATGAATCCAGGGTGCTGGGAGAAATATCAACAACCTCAGATATTCAGATGATACCACTCTAATGTATCTAATTACCACAGTAATCCAAGTCTGTGCCCAACCACTAATTCTGAAGAAGCTGAATGGTTCTGTGAAGACCTACAAGACCTTCCAGAACTAACACCCAAAAAAGATGTCCTTTTCATCATAGGGGACAAATGCCAAAGTAGGAAGTTACAAGACATTTGGAGTAACAGGCAAGTTTGGCCTTGGAGTACAAAATGAAGAAGAGCAAAGGTTAACAGAATTTGGCAAAGAGAATCACTGGTCATAGAAAACACCCTCTTCCAAAAACACAAGAGATGACTCTACACATGGACATCACCAGATGATCAATACTGAAATCAGATTGATTGTATTCTTTGCAGCCAAAGATGGAGAAGCTCTACATAGTTAGCAAAAAACAAGACCGGGAGCTGACTGTAGCTCAGATCATAAACTCCTTATTGAAAAATTCAGACTTAAATTTAAGAAACTAGGGAAAACCACTCAGTCACTCAGGTATGACCTAAATCAAATCCCTTATGACTATAGAGTAGAGGTGACAATAGATTCAAGGGATTATATCTGATAGAGTGCCTGAAGAACTATGCATGGAGGTTCGTGGCACTGTACAGGAAGCAGTGATCAAGATCATTCCAAAGAAAAAGAAATGCAAAAAGGCAAAATGATTGTCTGAGGAGGCCTTACAAATAGCTGAGAAAAGAAGAGAAGTGAAAGGCAAAGGAGAAAAGGAAAGATATACCCATCTGAATGCAGAGTTCCAAAGAATAGCAAAGAGAGATAAGAAAGTCTTCCTAAGTGATGAATGCAAAGAAATAGAGGAAAATGATAGAATGGGAGAGACTAAAGATGTCTTCAAGAAAATTAGAGATACCAAGGGAACATTTTGTGCAAAGATGGACACAATAAAGGACAGAAATTGTATGAACCTACAGAAGCAGAGGATATTAAGAAGAGGTAGCAAGAATACTCAGAAGAACTATACAAAAAAGATCTTCATGACCCAGATAACCACAATGGTGTGATCACTCACCTAGAACCAGACATCTTGGATTGCAAAGTTAAGTGGGCCTTAGAAAGCATCACTAAGAACAAAGCTAGTAGAGGTGATGAAATTCCAGCTGAGCTACTTCAAATCCTAAAAGATGATGCTGTTAAAAGTGCTGTAGTCAATATGCCGGCAAATTTGGAAAACTGAGCAATGGCCACAAGACTGGAAAAGATGAGTTTTCATTCCAATCCCAAAGAAACGCAATGCCAAAGAATGTTCAAACTACCGCACAGTTGCATTCATTTCCCATGCCAGCAAAGTAATGCTCAAAATTCTCCAAGCCAGGCTTCAACAGTACACGAACTGAGAATGTTGATATGTTCAAGCTGGATTTAGAAAAAGCAGAGGAACCAGAGATCAAATTGCCAACATCCGTTGGATCACAGAAAAAGCAAGAGAGTTCCAGAAAAATGTCTACTTCTGCATTACTGATTATGCGAAAGCCTTTGATTGTGTGGATCACAACAAACTGTGTGGAAAATTCTTAAAGAGATGGGAATACCAGACCACCTGACCTGCCTCCTGAGAAACCTGTATGCAGGTCAAGAAGCAATAGTTCTGGACATGGAACAAAGGACTGGTTCCAAATTGGGAAAGGAGAACGTCAAGGCTGTATATCGTTACCCTGTTTATTTAACTTATATGCAGATTACGTCATGCAGAATGCCAGGCTGAATGAAACACAAGCTGGAATCAAGATTGCTGGGAGAAATATCAGTAACCTCAGATATGCAGATGACACCACCCTTATGCAAGAAAGCGAAGAGGAACTGAAGAGCCTCTTGATGAAAGTGAAAGAGGAGAGTGAAAAAACTGGCTTAAACTCAACATTCAAAAAATGAAGATCATGGTGTCTGGTCCCATAACTTCATGGCAAATAGATGGGGAAACAATGGAAACGGTGACAGACTTTATTTCCTTGGGCTTCAAAATCACTACAGATGGTGACTGCAGCCATGAAATTAAAAGACACTTGCTCCTTGAAGAAAAGCTATGACAAACCTAGACAGTGTATTAGAAAGCAGAGACATTACTCTGCCAGCAAAGGTCTGTAGAGTCAAAGCTATGGTTTTTCCAGTAGTCATGTGTGGATGTGAGAGGTGTACTATAAAGAAGGCAAAGCAGTGAAGAATTGATGCTTTTGAACTGTGGTGTTGGAGAAGAGAATTCTTTGGACTGCAAGGAGATCAACCCAGTCAATCCAAAAGAAATCAACCTTGACTACTCATTGGAAGGACTGATGCTGAAGCTGAAGCTCCAATACTTTGGCCACCTGATGTGAAGAGCTGACTCATTAGAAAATGATGCTGGGAAAGATTGAAGGCAGGAAGAGAAGGGGATGACAGAGGATAAGATGGTTGGATGGCATCACCAGCTCAATGGACATGAGTTTGAGCAAGCTCCCAGAGATGGTAAAGGACAGGGAAGCCTGGAATGTTGTAGTCCATTGGGTTGCAAAGAGTCAGACATGAATGAGTGACTGGATAACAGCACAACAATGGCAGAAAGTGAACAGGAACTAAAGAGCCTCCTGATGAAGGTGAAAGAGGAGAATGAAAAAACTGGCTTAAAACTCAACATTCAAAAAAGGAAAATCATGGTATCCAGTCCCATTACTTCATGGCAAGTAGAAGTGAGAAAAGTGAAAATGGTTACTGATTTATTTTCTTGGGCTTCAAAATTACTGCAAATAGTGACTGCAGACACAAAATTAAAAAACGCTAGCTCCTTGGAAGAAAAGCTGTGACAAACCTAAATAGAGTATTATAAGGCAGGAACCACTTTGCTGACAAAGATCTGGATAGTTAAAGGTATGTTTTTTCCAGTAGTCATGTAGGGATGTGAGAGTTGGAGCATAAAGAAGACTGAGAACCAAAGAATTGTTGCTTTCGAATTGTGGTGCTGGAGAAGACTCTTGAGAGTCCCTTGGACTGCAAGGAGATGCAACCAGTCCATCCTAAAGGAAATCAACCCTGAATATTCACTGGAAGGACTGATGCTGAAGCTGAAACTCCAATACTTTGGCCACCTGCTGTGAAGGACTGATTCATTGGAAAAGACCCTGATGCTGGGAAAGATTGAAGGCAAAAGGAGAAGAGGGCAGCAGAGGGTGCGATGGTTAGATAGCATGACCAACGCAATGGACATGAGTTTGAGCAAACTCCTGGAGATAGTGAAGGACAGGGAAGCCTGGCATGCTGCAGTCTATGGGGCGGTAAAGAGTGGGGACACAACTTAGTGACTGAACAACAAACATGTGGAATTATGAGTTATTGTCTTTTTGTGGCAGGCTTATTTTACTCAGCATTATGTCCTCAAAGTTAATCCACCTTGGAATATATGAGAGAATTTCCTTCTTTTAGGGCTGCATAATATTCCATTATATATATTTACCACATTTTCTTTATCCATTCTTCCACTGATGGACATTTAGATTGCTTCTACCTTGTGGTTATTGTGAATAATACTGCCATGAAGATGGGTGTGCAAATATACACAGATTTTCTTAACGCAATCAAACATACTTACATGTGTAATCTCTGCTTCTCCATTGGGAGAAAAAAATGAAAGAAATATGGATGTAATAACAATGGTTTGAGGACATAAATACCCACCAGTGAAACATACTCCTGAGCTTTCCCGCCCCCAGGTCCTTGCCTATTTTATATCTTCTGTCAAATCTCATCCTTCCCATAATTCAGGGGCATCTGAAATGTCATGTCCTCTACAGAGCCTAATGGAGAATCACTTTCTTTAACTTGAAACTCCGTAAAGTATTTCTGCCTCTCTGTGCCTCTTATCTCATTGTACTTGCTTCACTCTCCATGTTTATGTTGTAATCTTTCTGAAGAAAAAGACAGTCTCTCTCCTTTTAAAATTTATGTTTATTTATTTATTTCTGGCTGCACTGGGTGGTCATTGCTGCACACAGACTTCCTCCAGTTGTGGCGAGTGGGGGGCTACTCTGGGTTGTGGTGTGGGGCTTCTTACTGCGGCGGCTTCTCTTGTTGCAGGGCACGGGCTCTAAGTGCACGGGCTGTGATAGTTGCAGCTCTCAGGCCTAGAGCTTGGGCTCAGTAGTTATGGCCCATGGGCTTAGTTGTTCCAAGGAATGTGGAGTCTTCTCAGACCTGGGATCGAACCCATGTCCCCTGCATTGGTAGACAGATTCTTATCCACTGCAACACCAGGGATGTCCCAAAGACAGTCTCTTAATCAAATTTGTATTTCCTCAATAATTCTTTCACAAGTCTCACACATAATTGGCATTCAGTAAATATATGTGGAATTAAGTGGTACTTCACCCAAACCCCTAAGTTAAAACTAGATCCCTTCTTTCATCCAAATTAGCCCATATTTACTCTAATCCACCTACTTTATGCTGGAGGTTCATAGTTCAATCATTTTCCATCATTTGACTGAAATTAAACTCCTAAATTAAATTGAGCAAATGAGTCAGCTAGTTTTTTAAAGGTCAAAGTATTTGTTGCCAAAAGGCCAACAGGTTGAATTTGATCATCCTTTGGATTAAGATCTATTTTAGCTTTAAGATTATTTAGCTTTATGATATATATAGTTAATTCTTTTTTCCAATCATAAGTAAATACATTTTCAGGTAACTTTCTTAAAGATAGAAAATTTGCCTTGGTTTATTTTTCTTTATATCTTTACATAGGAATGTTCTGGGCTCAGTCCTAGGACTTCTTCCCTTTTCTATCTCTAGTTTATATATACTTTCTTGGTAATCTCACTCATGCCTGTGGCTTTAAATTCTGTGTATGTGCAGAAGACACTTAAATTTTTGTATCTCATCTGTATCCCTCCTCTGAATTTCAGACTGATATGGCCAACTGGCTATTCAACATCCCTGTCTGGATACTTAATAGACATTCTAAAGCTACCATGTCCTAGAATAAATTCCAAATTCCCTACCCCATTCCTCTGCAAAATATCTTCCTCTTGAAGAAGATATTTTATCCCATCTCAACTAATGGCCACTTCACCCAACCTTTCTAGTTGCTTAGGCCAGAATCCTTCAGGTCAAATCATGGTCATTCTTCTCTTTAAAACACTCTAATAGCTTCTCATCTCAACTGTCAGAAGAGCTGAAAGCCCACGCAGCCTGACACTATCACTCACCACCCCACTTCATGACAGTTTCTTCTCCAACCTCATTTCCTTCTGATTTTATCTCCTGCTTTCATCTCCCCTTGCTTACTAAGCTCCTCCTACACTGGCTTCCTTACCTGTACTCAAAAGCAGCCCAGAGCTTCTTTTCTTACCCTATCTGTCCCCTTCACTGTTCTTCCTGTCTGAAGCACACTTCTTCAAATTAAACCCACAGCCCCTCACTCAAGCCCACCAGATCTTCGCTCAAACATCACATTCCAGCAAGACCTTCTCTGAGCACACTGAACTCTGTCTGCATTTCCCACTTTATTTCTCTCCAAATGGTAACACTATCTAAAACTATAATTCACTTATTTATTTTACTTATTGTCTGTCTCCCCATGCTAGAATATAAGCTTCATGAAGACTAGACAATAGAACATGGTATGTTTTCTTATACACTGAATTTTCAAGTCCATTCCTGCATTCTTTCCAGCACTAAGTTGAAATGTCACTGAGAATTTGATGAATGTTGAGTATTAGAGTATTAAAATGGTTGTTCTAAAAACATAATTTAGTAGAACATGACTTAGTGATTGAACAACAACAGTCATTTTTTGGATGTACCAGCAAATCCCCCCTGAGCACATAAACATAAAAATTGAAGAGGAGCATTTAAATGATGCTTTATATTAAAAAAAGAACAATATGGTGCCACTGGCATAAAAATAGACAGACCAATGGAATAGAAGAAATATCCCAGAAAAAACTCATGCATATGCGATCAAGTAATCATTGACAAAGTACACAAATAGGGAAAATAAAGTCTCTTCAATAAATGTTGCTGAGAAATCTGGATATCCACATGGAAAATAATGAAATTAGATCCCTATCTTACATCATTCAAAAAATTAACTGAAATTAATTAAAGACAAATACAGGACACAAAACCATAAAATTCCTGGAAGAAAACATAGGGGAAAATCTCCTTGACATTGGTCTTGGCAATGATTTTTTGGATATGACACCATAAGCACAGACAACAAAATCAAAAGTAATCAAGTGGGACTACATTAAACTGAAAAGCTTTTGCACAGCAAAGAAAATGATCAACACAAAGGAAAGGCAGAAATGTGGAATGAGAGAAAATAATTGCAAACTACATATCTGATAAGGGACTAATATCTAAAATGTATAAAGAACTCATATAACTCAATAGCAGAAAAACAAGCTGATGAAAAAATGGGCGGAGAAATTGAATAAACATATTTCCAAAAAAATATACACAAATGGCCAACTGGTAAATGAGAAGGTGCTCAACATCACTAATCATGAGAGAAATGTACATCAAAACCACAGTGAGATATTACCTTATACTTGTTAGAATGACTTTTATCAAAAAAACAAACAATAACAAATATTAGGGAGGATGTGAAGAAAAAAAAAACCTTAAATACTGTTAGTAGTAATGTAAAATGGTACAGCCTTTATGGAAGACAGTGTGTGTGTGTGTGTCTGTGTGTGAGTTGTGTCCAACTCTTTGTGATCCCATGAACTGTAGTCTGTCAGGCTCCTCTGTCCATTGAATTCTCCAAGCAAGAATACTGGAGTGGGTTGCCAGTCCTTTCCCCCAGGGGATTTCCAGGGATTGAACCTGGGTCTCCTGCATTGCAGGCTGAGTCACCAGGAAAGTCCTACTCAATATCTCTACTACCTTAAAACAACACTGTTATAACTTATCACATGTTATTAAAATTTTTTGTCAAATGTCAAAGAACAGCAAGCTCTTTGAAGTCAGGGATATGCTCAAGCCATCCCTGTATCCTGAGCCTTGTGACCCTCACATGATAGAAAATCAGGAATATGATCAGTAAATAAAGTAATCCTCTCTGGCGATATGCCATCAAGCAGGAACTGTAGCAACTCTAAATAGACCTTTAATGGCTGGGGTGCAGCTGGACCTAAAGGTTGAATGATCTAGGGCATTGCAGACAGAAGTTAAGCAATCAGTAGGCTGTCAGAGATTGCTGCTGGCAGTAGCCATCCCGGTGCATGTAGCCCTCGTTTTTGCAGTAGCCGTCTTTCTGGTCTCAGAAGTAGCCACCATAAGTACCCACCACACTTGTGGTCAAACACCATTCATTGTTTTCCACCAGGCTCACCAGCTTCTCAGCCAGCTGCAGGGCCAGGTTCTGCTGGGTGGTGGGCTTGATTTGGTGCATCATCGCTGTCTGCGTCAGTTGGTCCAGGGAGGCCATCAACTCATTGTTAATGATCTTGCTGATGATGGAATGTACAATGGGAAGACAGTATAGAGGTTCCTTAAGAAATTAAAAATTAAACTACCATATGATCCAGCTATTCCATCCCTGGGTATATATCTGAAGGAACTGAAATCAGTATCTTGAAGAGATACCTTTACACCCATGTGCATTGCCTTTATATACAATGTATACAATAATCACGATATGAAAACAACCTACATGTCTGACAAGATGAATGGATAAAAAAGATGTGATGTATATATACAATGGAATATTATTCAGCCATGAGAAAGAACAGAATCCTGCCATTTGCAACAACATGGATGAATCTGGAGGACATTATGCAAAATGAAATAAAGCAGACAGAGGAAGACAAATACTGCTGGGTATCACTTATATGAGGAATTAAAAAAAACCCAAAGCAGTGAAACTCATAGAAACAGAGAGCAGAGTAGTAGTTCCCAGGGACTGTGAAAGTGAAGTGAAAGTGAAAAAGTTGCTCAGTCATGTCCAACTCTTTGCAACCTCATGGACTATACAGTCCATATAATTCTCCAGGCCAGAATACTGGAGTGGGTAGCCTTTCTCTACTCCAGGGGATCTTCTCAATCCAGGGATCGAACCCAGATCTCCAGCATTGTAAGCAGATTCTTTACCAACTGAGCTACCAGGGAAGCCCCCCAGGGGCTGTGGGATGGAGGAAATGGGGAGATATTGATCCAAGGATGCAAACTTTTATTTATAAGATGAAGAATTTCTGACGATCTAATGTACAGCATGGTGAATATATTTATAATACCATATTGCATACTTACTAAGAGACTAGATCTGAAGTGTTCTCGCACACACCACACACACACACACACACACACACACACACAAAGAAGAAGGATAAAAGAATAACTATGTGAGGAGATGTGGTTATATGTGATTAGCTTGATTATGGTAATCATTTAACATATGTATACATATACTAAATCATCACATTGTACACTTTATATGCAATTTTGTCAATTATGCCTCAATTTTAAAAATATTTACTGTTATTGAATTTCTGGTACAGCCTTCTTTTTTTGAGTCACTAAAGTCTCAAGATCTTTCTTAAAGAAGATGATAGAAGAATGAAGAAGAATTTAATGGGATAAAAACTCTTCCCCCTCCACTTTAGTTGGATTTATATAAATAAAATGTACCCATCAGTAGGCATATAATTCCCTCCAGCTGCCTCATATTTTAGAATTGACTAGGAAAGAATTTCCTCTTTATATCCTCCCCTTTAAAGACTTCCTAGTCCTTAATGTGTTTAGTATTTTTCAATGTTTAAAAATTATCATACATAATATGCTTATCCTAAAAAATAGGAAGTTATAGAAAAGCAAAAGGAAGAAAAAGTATCCATAATTTCATAATCCAAAGAAACCACTTTTTGGTGTATTTTTCCCCATATGGATTTTGTTTGGCTAGTATAGTATCACTTCATGGCAAATAGATGGGGAAACAATGAAAACAGTGAGAGACTTTATTTTTTTGGGCTCCAAAATCACTGCAGATGGTGACTGCAGCCATGAAATTAAAAGACGCTTGCTCCTTGGAAGAAAAGCTGTGACCAACCTAGACAGCATATTAAAAAGCAGAGACAATTACTTTGCCAACAAAGGTCCATATAGTTAAAGTTTTTCCAGTAGTCACGTATGGATGTGAGAGTTGGACTATAAAGAAAGCTGAGCGCTGAAGAATTGATGATTTTGAATGGTAGTGTTGAGGAAGACTGTTGAGCGTCCCTTGGACTGCAAGGAGATCAAGCAAGTCCATTCTAAAGGAAATCAGTCCTGAATATTCATTGAAAGGACTGATGCTGAAGCTGAAACTCCAATACTTTGGTCACCTATGTGAAGAACTGGGTCCTTGGAAGACTCTGATGCTGGGAAAGATTGAAGATAGGGGAAGAAGGGGATAACAGAGGATGAGATGGTTGGATGGCATCACTGACTCAATGGACATGAGTTTGAGCAAGCTCTGGGAGATGGTCATGGAGAGGGAAACCTGGCGTGCTGCAGTCCATGGGGTCGCAAAGAGTCAGACATGACTGAGCGAGTGAACTGAACTGAACTGTGTATAGGTGAGCACTAGGATAGTAGTCTTCCAAATGCTTTTCTTAAATACCCTTAAAATAAACTTTAAAAATTATGTACCCTTTTGCATATTTTTAAATGAACCTCTAAACTATTAAACACAAGTCTAAAAGAGTTCGCTTCCTTTTAAATAGACAATAGAAATTATTGAACATTTTATAAGATGAAATAAGCAAGACAAGGCTGAGTAGGAACAAATATGCCATGATATAGTTTGATAACATGACTTTCAGCTGCCTTATTCAATTGCTGTTGTTGTTCAGTTGCTAAGTCATATCCGACTCTTTGCAACTCCAAGGACTGCAGTGCACCAGGCTTCCCTGTCCTTCACTATCTCCAGGAGTTTGCTCAAACTCATGTCCATTGCGTTGGTCATGCTATCTAACCATCTAATCCTCTGCTGCCCTCTTCTCCTTTAGCCTTCAATCTTTCCCAGCATCAAGGCCTTTTCCAATGAGTGGGCTCTTCTCATCAAGTGGCCAAAGTATTGGAGCTTCAGCTTCAGCATTAGTCCTTCCAAATGAATATTCAGGGTTGATTTCCTTTAGGATTGATTTGTTTGATATCCTTGCAGTCCAAGGGACTCTCAGGAGTCTTCTCCAGCACCACAATTTGAAAGCATCAATTCTTTGGTGATCTTTTATTCAATAAAGTACAGCATATCTGAAATAAACCAAGTAAAATTTTACACATGAATTTTATCCAATGTATCCAGAAAAAAAAATCATAGTCCATCAAGTATCTTATTTACATTTAAAAGGATAATCATAAGTTTCCCATATTGCTCGTGATGTTCAGCATTCCGACTATTCCAAAATGGGCCCAAGTATCCCAAATTGGCTAAAATTCAGAGTAAGTCAACATGAGCTGAAATATCGGTATTTTAATAAGCTTCACTTTTCTAAAATACGTATGCAATGCAAGAAAAGATCAGAAACCTTATGAACTTAAAGTGCCTTGATTAGTTATTCAAAGAGTTCTCCCTGAAACCAGTACTCCCATTTCTCTGTTTGTTTGATACCCTGGCGTTAATTATACCCAGGGTCATGCACAATGCTGAGATTTGGGATGGAGGGCTACCATTCTATGAAGTGAAAGAATGACTACTATGAACCCAGCTTGTTCTCAGAGAAATCAAATTTAGGAAAGGGCACATTAGGAAGTTAAAAATCTTGAAACTGATCTCTTTAAAAGTATGCGTGAAGTCTCCAAGAGCTACAGTTGTAGATTGAAGGTGTTTTTTTCCCCCCAAATTTTAAACTCTTTATTTTGTATTGGGGTACAGCCGATTAACAGTGTCGTGATAGTTTCAGGTGAACAGCAAAGGGGCTCAGCCATACATGTATGTGTATCCATTCACCCCAAATCCCACCCCACCCCACCCACCATCCAGGCTGGCGTAAAACATTGAGTAGAGTTCCATGTGTGATACAGTAGGTACTTGTCAGTTAGCCATTCTGCATATAGCAGTGTGTACTTTGAAGGTTTTGAGTTCACTTCCACTTCTGAGCATTCTTAAGTCTCTAAAAAGTTTATAGGAAGTAAGGTAGAGTTGACATTTAATGCACACCTCACAGGAAATGGTGATGATTCAGCCAGTAGCACCCATTCCTCTGACAGAGCTGAATGAACTGTAAGGTGTTTGATACCGAGAAATGTCGAGCAGTTGCATGTAGGCACTGTCCTTTGGATGAGTCAAAAGATTTATGGTATTTATTTCTTTTCAAAGAATCTATATAACTCTTTATGAATAATGGCACTATTAATTCAGTAGTTGAGAAAATTAATAAAGTGATAACACCTCCTTTCTCTGGCATGTTTGAAGAATGAGTTTTTCCAGGTAAAAGTGTTGTCAAGATAATGAAAACATAATTTCAAGACCAGGAAGTTAGAAAAACAAGTTCAACATTTTTGATAAAAAGTTTTCTGAAATGAGTAATATTTTCTGTTACCTTCTTAAATTAAAACTGTGGAACTGAAATTGTACTTTTTGTAATTACTCAGTTGTGAGTGCTGAAAAGTAGAGCACACCCAGACAGTGAGCTGGGCACTGCTGGCGGAGCAAAGTGATACGGTATGGTCCAAACCCACTGGACAGTGATGGGGCAGCAGTAGGGGCAGTTGAAAGAGGCATGCTGGTGCCCTAAAAAGGCAAAAGATCTAATGATCTGCAGGGAAACCAGAGTTATTTGGTACCATAAAATCTAGTTGAGAGTCACAAGTGTAAGATCAAACTGGAGGCAACAGGTGAGAAACCGATTCTGAGTCATTGACACAGATCAGGTAAACTTTGCCCTGTAGGAGTTGGCATTCAGGGCAGAAGCTTGCAGAAGTGTGAACCTCCTGTGTATTCCTCTCTGCTCCCCTGCTTTTACATCTTTCTATTACCATTTTATCCTTCTCTACTGTAACTTTTAAACACAATCTTCTTTCCTACTTCAGGGTCCTTGAAAGCCAATAATATCCTCTTCTGTAGTCACAAGCCCTAGCCAGTCTATGATGTCACATAGAAGGCACTTAAGGAACATGTAGCCCCTTTCTTCTGCCTGTAACAACAGAAGGGCAGGGTAACGCAGTCAATTATCCAAATAAGTTTTTCATTTCAATTGTACATACAAATATCAGTACATTGGAGAACACAAAAGGGTTCTTTACCCCAACCTCAAGCCCCTTAATGCGGTATATACAGAAACAGCCTTAAAGAGGCCTGAGGATTGGCTCACTGAACAGCTTTGTTCACAGTCTCAATGGCTTTTTCTTGTCTCACCCTTAATTTCAGGGGGCCAACCCATGCAGTTGCTTCCTTTTTGGTTGTTTAGAGAAGAAGTTGAGAGGAGGAAGTCACTTACCTAACCAAACATCTATTAAACAATTAGACTTTCATTCTACCATGAATTGACAGATTGTTTCAAATTATAACTAATAAATAAGTGTTAGTCACTTGGTCGTGTCCAACTCTTTGTGACCCTATGGACAGTAGTCTGCCAGGCTCCTCTGTCCATGGGATTCTCCAGGCAAGAATACTGAAGTGGGTTGCCATTCCATTATCCAAGGGATCTCCTGACCCAGGGATTGAACCCGGGTCTCCTTTATTGCAGGCAGTTTCTTTATCGTCTGAGCCACTGGGGAAGACTATTTCTAAGCATAACCCTTGTTATTTGCTTAAGGAAAAAGAAGCCCTCCCATTTTATCTTATATTTGTGTTGCAGTTTCTACAGGCCCTCTTCTATCATCTTGGATCTACTGGTGACTGCCCAAGGAGGAGGGTGGATATGTGTCTTTCCCCAGGCAGTCACTGAGGAGGGATCCAGTCACACTTGAGGCCCTATAGTAAGATAAGCCCTCTCAAATGGGGATACCTGTTTTCCACCCATGTGTAGAGAAAGACTGGGCTATACCACTGTATCCTAGCTACCAACAATTATGCAGATATGTACAAATATCTGCCCTGAGCATATCCATGAATTAGGGGCTTCTCTGACTTCATCGTGTAGCTGTTGTCATCTTCTCTCCTTCAAAAACAGTTCATCCCACCAACCATCAATCTCCCCACCCTTTCATGATATTGATTACCTTATTCCATACAGAACTTCTAGATTATTATGGCACAAATTTTAAGCCTCCCAAATCAGGTCTACCTAATGAGATTTGCATATTTAGTGGTACCTTCAAAGGGATGCCTTAGGAGCTTTACACATGATAATATTCAGAGGTTCTCCCCTACTAAAGCCACTTCAAAGAAATGTAATAATCAAAGTAGAAATAGTGTACCTGCGATGCAAGCACAAATTCAAGACTTCCCTAGTTTTCTTCTCTAATGAGATTATCTGCTTTAAGCCAGGCCCATTTAAAAATGCTGGGACTGCCATATCACTTCCCTGTATAGAGGTGGTAGGTTTTCCACCTCTAATCAGAGTTAGAGAGTCACTAAGTTCCCATTTCAAGGGTCAATAGTCCATTCCTCGCTCTTCTCATTTCCCCATATATGTCATCTGAGTTCTGAGGCAAGATAGATTCCTCTAGGCCTCCTCCCTACTGGGTAGATCAGTGTTGCTAGGCAACAGCTTAACATTTCAGGTCTTGGTCCAGATGTACTTCTTAAACTGGAAGATCCTAACCAATCCACTTCAAGGAGTTCCTTCTATTAATAGTGGTCAGTTAGTTTATGACAATGTTTGTTGCCAATGCACAGAAAAACTGGAGATATTTTCAATCCACAATAGGCAGGTAAATTTATAGAAAAGCACAACTGCATAAGGACTATGTAGTTCCCTTCTGTTTTGAAATTCCCTAAAGTATACTTTTTTAAGTTGGAAAAAATCCAAATATTGCATAATGTATTTACCCCGTAATGTAACTCAAAATATACTTACTAATTTAATATGCTGCTTTCAAGATCATACATTTTACACTCAATATCCTTTTCCTACCTTATCCAACAACCATTCCAAACTTTTACCAAATGCTATAGAAAAACTTGAAATTGTGCGATATTTAGTAAATAAACCAGATTTATTACTTGTGGGCTTATAAGACAGTGAAAAGATACCTTCCAAAATAGAAAAATTTTGAAAGTAAAATATTGTGTATAATTACCTATATGTGTGGGTGTGTGTGCTCAGTGGTGTCTGATTCTTTGGAACCCATAGATGCTAGCCCGCCAGGCTCTTCTGTCCATGGAATTTTCCAGGCAAGAACACTGGAATGGGTTGCCATTCCTTCTCCAGGGGATCTTCCTGGCCCAGGAATCAAACTGGCATCTCCTGCATTGGCAGATGGATTTTTTACCACTGAGCCACCTGGGAAGCCCCAAGTCTATTTAGTACTAAATTTTTCACATTTTGTGATTTTCTTTTTTGGTGATTTCACTATTTAACATGGCCCCCAAATACAGTCCTAAAGTATTGTCTAGTGCTCCGAAATGCAAGAAGTCTGCAATGTACATTAAAAAGAACATCCATGTTAGGTAAGCTTTGTTCAGGTTTGAATTATAGGGCTGTTGACCCTGAGTTCGATGTTAGCTAGTCAACAATATAGATTGTCTTTAAACAGAAACACACATTAGGCAAGACTATATACTGATCCACTGATGAAAATATATAAGCAGAGGCTAAAAAGACAAAAATAAAAAGAAAAAATTATTAAAGCAATTAATGAATTGGATTTCACTAAAATCAAAAACTTCTTTCAAAAGATATTGGTAAGAAAATGAAAAAAATAAGCCACAGACTAGGACAAAACACATGTCCAGGAAAGGGCTAGTTTTCAAACCATGTAAAGATTCTCAAAACTCAATAATAAGAAAAACAATAAACCAATATAAATGGGCTAAAGATTTGAACCTGGAGTAGGAAATGGCAACGCACTCCAATATTCTTGCCTGGGGAAATCCCATGGACAGAGGAGCCTGGCAGGCTACACCATTGAGTCACAAAAGGCCAGACACAGCTTAGTGACTAAACAACAAAAACAACAGAGATTTGAATGGATTGTTCACCAAAGATATGCATGGAAAATATCTGAAGAGTGGGTTGAGAACCACCACCAGCCCCCATTAAAATAAATAAGTGGATACTGACTTGCAGTGAGCATCCATCAATCTCATCCCCACTGTCCAAATTCCTGAAATACTAGATGATGTCCTCTCCCTTATTTTCTATTCTAACTCACTTCAATCTTCTTTCTACCTTCATTTCTTTTCTGAAACTCTTCTCAGGGGGAACTGACTATTGTCAAATTCAACACTGCCTTTTAGTTCCTATCATATTTAATCTCTGACCTTTTGACACTTGTCATGCACTTCTTCCTGTATCTCTTCTGTACTTTGGTCAAGATTTTATGGTTTTGGCCTCCTACTCCTTTCCCTTATCTCTCTGGATGTTCTCTCTGAATTCTCTTTTTCTAATTTTACTTTTAATACTACTGACATGCTGAAATCTTCTAAATTTAGATCTCCAGCTCAAACTTCTCTCTCAAGTTTACCAGTGTCTCTAACAGCCTACTAGACAGTCTTCTCTGAACATGCTGGAAGGCCCTTCAAATCAAGTATGATCAGAACCAAATTGACTACTTTCCCACCCTCACGCCTCCTTTTGTGTGTTCAGTTAATACTGTTATCTCCTGAGTCAACAAAACGGCCACCAGAGTCACGCCTTGTACTCCTGAATTCTTAGCCCCACACAGGTTGTTCATTGTACAACTCCTGTTGAGTGGGACTCCCTGGAGCCCTCACATGTGTTTCCACCTCTCAGTTCTCACTGCCTTTGCTTTGCCTTAGGTCTTCATCAGCCTTGGCTCTTCCATAGCCTCCTAACTGGATTCTTTATCCTCATTCAATTCCCCATGCAGTAATTAGAAATATCTTTCTAAGATCCAACTTGATTATGTATTTCTCTGCCTAACAATCTTTGTTATCTCTGACACTTTCAGATAAAGGAAGTTGGGGTTTTGTTGTTGTTGTTGTTTGGTTTCTTTCAGCTGTGTAGCCTGACGAGCATGACAAATAGATGAGGCAATAATGGAAACAGTGACAGACTTTATTTTCTTGGGCTCCAAAATCACTGTGGACAGTGACTGCAGCCATGAAATTAAAAGATGCTTGCTTCTTAGAAGAAAACTATGAAAAACCTAGACAGCATATTAAAAAGCAGAGACATTACTTTGCCTACAAAGGTCCATAGAGTCAAAGCTATGTTTTTTTCCAGTAGTCAAGTATGGATGTGAGAGTTGGATCATAAAGAAGGCTGAGCACTGAAGAATGGGTGCTTTCGAACTGTGGTGCTGGAGAAGATTCTTGAGCGTCCCCTGGAGGGCAAGAGCAAACTAGTCGACCCTAAGGGAAATAAACACTGAATATTCATTGGAAGGACTGATGTTGAAGTTGAAGCTCCAATATTTTGGCCACCTGATGCGAAGAGTCACTCATTGGAAAAGACCCAGATGCTGGGAAAGATTGAGGGCAGGAGTAGAAAGGGGCAACAGAGGATGAAGTGGTTGGATGGCATCAGCAACTCAGTGGACATAAGTTTGAGCAAAACTCCTGGAGACAGTGAAGGACAGGAAGGCCTGGCGTGCTGCAGGCCATGAGGTTGCAAAGATTTGGACACAACTGAGCAACTGAACAATAGCCTGACCAGCAATAGTCAGGTGGTGATGTACACCTGAGTGCGTGGAGGACAGACAAGAATACAAAGCCCATTATATTCTGCCACTGATCTAATTTTCTAGCTCAAATCCTTCAGCCTACAGAAACAACTTGCCAGTCCCAAACCATTGTTCTTGGCATGTTAAATGTTTTCCCATACCCTTCTTCATAGTTTAGAAAATTGTTACTAGTCATTAAAACCCAGTTAACAGTCAAAGACACTCTTATTCATGTATTCTGGTGGTCTCCAGCCCTGACTACTCATTATAATCACCAGGAGAGGTTTTTTTAAAATACTGATGCTCAACTTCCACTTACAGAAATTCTGATTTCATTGGGTACAATAATTTTGAGCATAGGAATGTTTAAACGTTTCCCCAGAATATTCTAATGTGCTAGATACTAAAGATGCAAAAAACTAAAAAGACAACATGGAGTTTCTGACTTCAAGAAATTCACTGTGGAGGAAATGAGGAAATGGAGGAAATGTAAACCGTCATTTATGATAGAAAGCCGAATGAAGAGTGAAAAGATATTTGTGTAGAACAAATAAGGAGGTGAGAAGAAAAGGTGTGCCACAAGGTCTCCTGGTGATGCTTGCTAGAAACCAACCAAATAATTGATTTTTTTTTTTTAAATTTGGTCTTAGGATCCTGTTAGGGCTTTCCTGGTGGCTCAACTGGTATAGAATCTGCCTGCAACATGGGAGACTTGGGTTCGATCCCCGGGTTGGGAAGATCTCCTGGAGAAGGGAAAGGCTACCCACTCCAGTGTTCTGGCCTGGAGAATTCCATGGACTGTATAGTCCATGAGGTTGCAAACAGTTGGACACAACTGAACGACTTTCACTTTAGGATCCTGTTAAACCATGAATAAATAGTTTAAAGCCACTGATCTATAATTTTATTATTATAAACAATACAATATATAAAGCAGCTGTTCTGTAGTTAATCATTATTATATCTTTAATGCCCCAAACAATACCTGGCACATATGAGATGCTCAAAAATGCTTGTTAAATAAATGAATGGTCAATAGTAGCTTTTAAACTTTCTTTTCTTAAGAAATGGATTTATAGTGGATATCAATGTTGGTTGCAAATTAAAACTAAGCATTGTATCTTTGGTGTCAAAGATTTTGAAAGATTAAACATAAACATGCGTTCTACTTCTTGGATGAGATTATTTCAAATTAAGGTGAGGAAAAAAAGAGTACTGACAAAGCAGTTCACTTTCAGTAATCTGGGTTTTCCCAAATAGTGACATAAGAGCCAGTCATTTTGAGTTGGACGGTTTTGAGTTCCTCTTCAAGAATCTGAAATGTAGGTCGGAGCTTTGCAGATATTTCCATTTGCCTCATCACTGAAAACCTGAAGCGATCGTTGACAGGCAGGCAGTGAGGAAAGAAGACATGACGCAGATACGAGGGTAGCAGCCTGGCTCTGAGGTGGAATTATGTGCTTCAAACAGATCGTAAGGTAAAGAGATAATGATCTCTGAATACTCAAAAACGGCTATATTTCCTTTTGGAAATCCACGGGCCAAGTTGTCTTCTCTTATTAGTTTGTATGATATTTCATACAGAGTTACTGAGAGAAGCTGAATCTGTAATATTATCTAATATCATATCGCTTTAAATGATATTATTGTGTATATTCTATTAGATGAGTAGTTAACTCCTAACTAGGAATATTTCAGGGTTTGTTTTGCCTATCATTTACAAAGAGGAGATCTACTATTGTTAACAAATCATGAAAGGGATCTTTATATTCATAAATCATTTGGGACCTCAGTTTTTAAAAATGAAATATTGTGTGCCATTTGATGAGTTATGAGTTTTTGTTGTTTTATATGAAAGGCTCAGGTTTAATTAAACAGATAAAAATAACTGAATAATGCTGATTATTGAATACCTTAATTATTTAATAATGCATGTAACTGTTTAACTGAATAATGTAACTCCAGATGTAAACTAATGGCAATATTGTTTGGAATTTCTAGAATGTGTTTCTTTTGAACTCTCTGCAGATAAAGGGGATTTCTAACTGGTGATAACACATAAGGTTTTGTCTCATTTCCTGTTTCTTCATTTTGAATGCTTTTCTTTTCTGGAAATTCTGACCTTTTTGGCTTTTCCTGAAAGACTAATATTTCTGGAGCTTGATAGACATGTGAACCTGGTCAGGAGAAGGATTGAGGATCATGAGTTAGAGCAGAAAGAGATTTCTGATGAGAGAGACAACATCAGGAGAAATTATATTTTATCAAGGGTCAGAATGTCCTATGAAGGTAATTCATACTGATATTTGAAGGGTATAAAATTCCATTCTTTTGCTTTACTCCTCCACCTTATTATACCTCCTCACACCCAGTGACTCTTCTTTGCCCTGTTTCCTTCTCCCTTCCCATCCTTCCTTCCTTCATTCCTTTCTTCCTAATTAAAGTTTCTCATCAAAAACAACTGTTAGAAAAAAATGTTATGCCTTTTAGTGTTTTATTAAATATTACAGTTTAAACATTTTTCATATTTTTCTAGACAGCGACAAAGAGTTTTTTCTGCTTTCAGGCATGAATCAGGTCACAATTCATTGGGACGTGGCAATAGCTCTCTACATATTCTTCAGCTGGTGTCATGGAGGTATAGTATTTTGAGTACCTATTGCTATTTTTTATTCAAATAAAATACTGAATGTTTATTATGTTAATGACATTATGCTTGAATCTCTGAAGAATAAAAATTATTATTTTGGGACAAATTATATGCACATAAAATTATGTGGAATGAAATACGAGTCCAACCTCCCTCCTAATGCAGGATTCCTTTATCAAGCATCGTGACAGAGGTCTAATTCTTATATCAAAATTTCCATGAAGCGGTCTAATTCTAATATCAACATTTCCACAAAGGAGTTTATTATTTTGGTCTGGCATAATCTGTCTTTGAATATTTTAAACTTATATAACTCATCAAACATTTGAATTTTATTCAGTTCCACAAACAATTTATTGATGGTTACTCTGTGTTAGGTGCTATGCTAAGCCTTGTCTTCCTCACAACAACTTTGTGCAGTAGTATTATGTGCTATTATTATTCTTATTTTGTAATTCACACAAACAGTTGGCATTATGACAAAGGCATACACAGCTTTTAAGAGTCCAGGTGGGAGATCATCAGAAGTTCAGGCAGGACAACCATTGGCTCTTGAGAGTTTCTACTGGGGGCATAGCATCCTGGACAGGTGAGAGGGACTCATTTACTAGGAGAGAAGCAACACCAAGGGCTTCCCATGTGGCTCAGTGGTGAAAGAATTTGCCTGTCGATGCAGGAGATGCAGGAGATGCCTGTTCAATCCCTTGGCAGGGAAGATCCCCTGAAGAAGGCCATGACAACCCACTCCAGTATTCTTGCCTGGAGAATCCCATGGACGGAGGAGCCTGGCAGGCTACAGTCCATAGAGTTCCAAAGAGTCGTACACGACTGAATGACTGCGCATGCATGCAAACACAAGCAACATCAAGGGAGGGTTTTAGATCTTGAAGGAAGCTTTGCAAATCATGCAACTTGCTCAGAATAGTGACAAAAGCAAAACTATCTTTTGTAGGTTGGGACAAAGTTATATTAGACATAGAGAAGTAGCCCCACCATGAGAACTAGAATCCCTCCATCAGGGTATCAGACACTTCCAGAGTCAGACCAACAGTATCCAAGAAGGTTTCATAGAAATAAGAGATCATTTACTTTTTCCAGCTTCTGGAAATATGCGAATGATAAGTCAGACTTCTGTTTATACATGGAATTCTCCAGGCAAGAATACTGGAGTGAGTAGTCATTCCCTTCTCAAGGGGATCTTCCCGATCCAGGGTTCAAACTCAGGTCTCCTGCATTGCAGGCAGATTCTTTATCATCTGAGCCACCAGGGAAGCCCATTTATACATCTAAGTGATTAATATGAAGCATAGAGAAATAAGACAAGCCCATATGATTGATATGGCATTAGAGACTTTCCAGTTGTTCATTAGAAATTATTTTATATATTATTACCCAATCTGCTGTAATACTTTTACTATCTTTTCCAAATTTTCTACTAGAGTGATATTTTACTCCTTTTAAATAACTTTGCTGAAATGAAAAAAATAAACACTATGTTTAGCATTTTTCTGACCAACCCTCCCTAAATTAACATATTTTGTATGACTTATTTTAACATATTAAAAAAAGAAATTAACATACTTTTGTATGACTTACTCTTACATAATCCAAGTTGACTCCTGCTGATTAATGATTTCTTTTTCTATGCACTGAAAAATCATCGACTTACTAATTCATTCCCAAATGTTGTGAAGCTCAGCAGTCCAGTGTTTCTGGGGTTCTTTTTTATTCTATTTTTTAAAACCAAGACAACATTTATCCAAATTTGAAGTCTTCTGACATTTTTAATATTTTCTGTGTATTCTTAAACACTACTCACAAAGGTTTCATGATAGTATTCACATATTTTTTAAGGTGTTGAAGAAACAGTTTGTCTGAACTTGAATTGTTGAACTTCTTTAAAACAGTAGGGGCTTCCCAGATGGCACTAGTGGTAAAGAACGCCTGCCAATGCTGGATACATAAGAGATGTGGGTTTGATCCCTGGGTTGGGAAGATCGCCCAGAGGAGGGCAAGGCAAACTACTCCAGTATTCTTGCCTGGAGATATCTATGGACAGAGGAGCCTGGCAGGCTACAGTCCATGGGGTCACAAAGAGTTAGACACGACTAAAGTGACTCAGCATGGCAAAGCAGTCAGATGCTTTCTTAAAACTTCTTTTCATGTCTTTGGCTTCAATTTCCTATTGATAATGATGAATTATTTTTATCATTACTTCAACATTTAATACTTCAACATTTAAATATTTATAATTTATATGTGAATGCAAACTACATAAATGGACATATTCAATTACATTTACATCATAAAAGTTAATTTTTAAGCTTTGAATTCTAAAGAAAAGGACTTTTAAAATTAAATACTTGCCTTTAATTATCACTTTGATAAGGTTTTAAGATATTCTAATGCTTAGGATTTAGAATATTTAGAAAAAGCCTACAATGAATTTTCCTTGATGTGAATTTAATTGATATTGCATTACATTGTCATTTGATTTCATGAAAATGCCTTTATTGTCTTTTGGCTATAAAAATAATACATTATTATATAATTTTAAAACACAGAAATATGCAATTAAAAATAAAAATGAACAGAGATTATCAATGATAATATCTTCGTGTATCTTTAATTCATTCATCTATTCTTAACATTGAGTCTATATTAAATATTTTGTTTTGCAACTTGCTTTTCAACTTAAAAATATATTCTGAACATTTGCCCATATTTTTAAATTAATGATGAATTTTAAGTGGTGGTCAAGCAATAAATTTTTGCAACTAGTAAGAGTATGATTTCAATCATTAAACTCATAATTTTCTAATAAAAGTAGCCCTTATCTATAAAAGAAGGAAAGACTGAGTAGCTGAAGAATGGGGTTTGGATTCTCCCCTACCAATTGTTACTTCTAATGTTACCTTTGAAACATAAGGTAGCCTCAAAATGCCTCATTCCTCACCTTTAAAATAGAAGAGCTAATTATATTTGCACTTTAGACTGCTAGAGAAGCTGAAAAGCTGAAAGCTGACTCCAGGCTTGTGTCATGCTGTCTAACATCGACAGAACGTGGTAAAAACACACTGATAAGCTAAGCAATTAAAGGATACACTGAGTCCTAAAACTCTTTTCCAATGGAAATTATTCTGTTAGTCAAAAACAATTTTAAATGCAAAGCATATTTTTCTGAATATCTGGTTTTAATGTTCTATATGGAATTAATTATTTTACCTATTTGTTTTCCAGGGATTACAAATATAAACTGCTCTGGACACATCTGGGTAGAACCTGCCACAATTTTTAAGATGGGTATGAATATCTCTATATATTGCCAAGCAGCAATTAAGAACTGCCAACCAAGGAAACTTTATTTTTATAAAAATGGCTTCAAAGAAAGATTTCATATCACAAGAATCAATAAAACAACAGCTCGCCTTTGGTATAACAACTTTGTGGAGCCACAAGCCTTTGTGTACTGTACTGCTGAGTGTTCCAGGTATTCTTCAGAGACACTGATATGTGGAAAAGACATTTCTTCTGGATGTAAGTGTTGGGGTGCCTTCAAAAGCCAAGTGAAAGTTAGCCTGACAATTAACTGGTAACTACCAATATTGTCTAAAAATGGAGGCAAATTAATATACTTCACTTCTTATATTAGTTTAATGTAGATATTGCAAATTTGAATGTCTCCAGGAGCCAGGCTGGTGAAATGTTGCATTAAGAAGCTGGTGGGATCTGTGCAGAGCGAAAAACACATAGATAGTTTACTGAGCACAGACAGTGTCCAGCTTCAGCATCTCTGTGGGTCCAGTATTCTTAGATCTTTTGGTTCTTCCAAAGAAGATGGAATTGTAAATTTTCAGTGTGAATTCTACAAACTTTTCAATGTTGCCAACATATTCAAAATACAATTTTTTAACACTAGCCTGGCCGAACACAGTTTTTTTAGGTATGTGAAAGGCAGCACCCTCAGATTTTCATTGTATTTTTATTTTCAACTGTTTTTCATTTAACATTGTTTTCCAAACTAATATCAACCTTGAAGCAGATTCCATTGAGAAATTTTGAGGCTAAGATTTCGGAAGGAAAAAACAGTTGCAATACTAGCTTTGTATCTCTGCTATATTTCTTACCAGCTGTGTGACTTCAGGAAAGTTGCTTAACCAGTCTGTGCCTCAATTCCATGTCTGTAAAATGAGGCTAAGTATATTGGTCATGATAAACATCAAATTTCAATAACTTATTTAAAAGTGTATTATATACTTTAAACTACAATATTAATGTGCCTTAGCCCTTTTAAATGGAACCTTTTGATAAAACATCCGATTTTGATACAATTCCCTGCTCCTAATGTCACTGCCCCAACTGTGAATCATTGTGTTTGTTACTATAATTATTAAGAAAAAAAATGAATTGTTAATTTTAAAAATATTTGCTAAATTCAATGTGTGTTCATAGTATCCTGAAGGTGTTTAAGTTACTATAGTAATATGGGCTGGCTTGTATAATTATATACTTAATTCTTGGTTCTACTATTACAAAAGAAAAATCAGTAAGTTCAGTACTGTTTTAATCTAGATTTTCATTCCCTACAGCACCTGGGGCCATTTTCAGTGAAAGATAGAGGGCTTTGGATCTTTGCTACGCTCCCTTTCTCCATACTTTTGAGAATCCAATCTGAGTTCTTCCTCATCTCCAGTCCTCACCTAGACAGACCAAGTCCACCTGGCCATCTATATCTGTCCCTAGAGGGGGTGTCTGAGAAGAAGGAGGCTTTTTTGTTCCAAAGTAAGGCCATTGTCCTGCTGGGCACCTGACCTCCTTGCTTCAAGAGAGAAGAGCTGTAGGAAGTAGCAGAGGTGAATTGAGGAAGAAAATTAGTAGGTTTTGGAGTTAAAGAAAAAATTTAGGCCTTAAAATAATAATAACATGCTAAACTTGCCCTAAATTGTGGGAACTGAAACCACAAGTAGACATCTTATCTGATGTCTGAGGACTTCTTAGCTTGTCCACATCCTCAGGAAACAAAAGTAACCCTTCTTGCTTAATTACATTCCTATTTATCCTTGATGGCTGGGGGGTGGGTTGTTGAGAGAATATGTCATCGGAGGACAAATGAGCAACTGTCATGGTTGTGGGGAAAGGTTAGTGTTAATTTTAAGCCAGAGGAAGGAAGGAGGTAGAAGTGTGGCCTCCTTCCCCCTGTTGCCGTGTGAGTGACCAGTGATGCCCAGCCACTCTCCAGCGTTGGCTGAGGCCTTCTGCCCCCAAACACAACCCCCAGGCTCTGTTCAGGGCCAGGGAATGGCCTTTTCTCCCCTTCTTGGACCACACATTAGAAGCACTTACATTTTCTGCGGACAGATGCTTAGAAAGAACATTACCCTTTCCACTTGTTTACTCTGTGATTTTGGAACTTTTTACATAGATCTCTGGTTATGAGTGTGAAAGTGTAACTGCCATGTAAGAATTTACCCAAAGCCCTGGATTCAAGAAGCCCCATGTTCTTGGGCTCTACATTCTTAGCAAACAAAACTTCCTATTGAAGTAGGTCAAGTAAAGGTTTTTGAGGGTTTTTGTGGTATTCTAGAAATCACACTGCTTTCACTGGATCACTTTGATTACAGGATACTCTTCCTGTGAGTTTTACCATGTCAACTTATCATCACTGTTCTGAACAAAATGATTATGTGTATTTCTTTAGACTGGAGAAAAATCATACAAAGCAAAGAGAAGATAAAGGAGTCGTTGCTTTCCTAAAAAGATATCCAAACATTAAAAGTTCCATACTTTGATGTGTAATTTGTGAAATACAAACTATTATCACAGTTTCATTTTTAGCCATAATCTTAGACTTCTTAGATTGTTATCTGTAAGTGTACACACCTCATGTAAAGTATTCTATCAGAGTCACACCAGTCATGGGATAAAACACTTTAAGATTTCTCTATTCCTTTAAAAACACCAAATTAAACTAGTCATGAAACAGTCATATTTCCACTGAATCATTAAAAAGTTTAAATATATCTAACTTGAATTTTAATCATCTTTGATCTCTACTTATCATCTGATGAAAGTAGACTTATTATCCAATAAAAGGCCCTGAAAAGTTGTCTTTAACATTGCTACTCAGTCTTATTAATGACACAGTAGGCCAGTCTGCGTACTCTTTGGGTAAGGAATTATGGAGAGATCTTTGCCAGAAGCATTGTCTTTCCTTTCATTTTAAATTCTCCTCATTATCATTTTATTAATCAAACCAATCAAGCCATGAAATACACTTTACTTAGTGGTTAGTATGCACCAAAAATGTGTTAAATGATAGCAATTCAGAGAAGAGGGGATCACAGACTCTGCTGTTTCAAGAAGCTGTCAGTTGAAAACGATCCTTGGCTAAACTTTGAATTAATAACAAACATGGCTTGTGACTAGTAAGGGACCCAGTAGGAGGGGAGACATGTAATGGGTAGGAGACAGCAGAATATTCTCTGGTATCTGACTCTACAGCAGGTTTTTACCCATGGACATTTAATAACCTGGCAGGTAAAGAATCTGCTTGCAATGCAGGAGACACAGGAGATGCAGGTTCAATCCCTGGATTGGGAAGATACCTGGAGAAGGAAATGACAATCCATTCTAGTATTCTTGCCCAGGAATCCCATGGACAGAGGAACCTGGAGGGCTACAGTCCAATGGGGTTGCTAAGAGTCCAATGTGACTGAGTGACTAAGCACACACAATGGAATCTAAAAACAATTTGGTCTTATTTTATATCTATATTCACATTCCCATCTTTACATAGCTTCATATTAACAAATAGCATGTTTATTTGCACATAAATGTTTAATCTATTTGATCTTTTACAAAGTTAATTAGTTATCAGACATAACCCTGAGCATTCACTTCAGAGAAAATGCTGTGGAATAACATAGCCCAAAAGACTGACAGTTGTCTTTTATGATGGCCAAATCAAAAATACTCTGAAACTAGAGGGAAAAAATAACTTCAGCACAAATCACTGAAGGACCCCAAGTCAATCAATATCCAAAATGATTTAAATTTATGTTTCTACACCTACCTCCTTTAAGGCTCAAGTAAAACTTAAAGATTTATTTTATCTTACTTGGAGTCCAATTTCTCCCCCACTGTAGTTTGACACTACAACTCATCAAAATGTTTTAAAGCACTTTAGTGTGTTCTTACTGTTTGAAAATATGTTTTTAAATCATTAAATCAAATTGCATTCATGTAGAACATCTTTAAAATTTTGGACCAACAAAAAAGAAATACCCATCATTTCTATAATCTCATAATCTTACTACTAGCAGACTCCATCTTTAATAATTTGGAATATATCTTTCTAGTTTCAGTCTCTTTCTCTGTGTGTGTGTCTCTGTCTCTTTTCTCTGTTTCTCTCTTTCTCTCTCTCTCTCTCTCTCTACCCCTTTATCTCTCTGTCTCTCAAATGAGACCACTATAATATACTATTCTGTAACTTATTTTTTCATTTTATCATATGGCCTTTACTTATTTAATTAAACATATTTTGAGTTGCTTCCAAGGCTAGATACTTATATTGTCTTCAATAACTTTGTTTTTGGTTGTATTTTAGGAGTGTATTTTGGAATATTAAGCTGGTTTCCACTTCTTCCATTATTATGAACAACACTTTAAGAGGCAAACCCTTTTAGCCAAATATTTTTGTGTATCTATGAACATTTTAGTAAGGATGCATTCCTAGATGTAAAATTGCTGGGTTGTAAGATATTACTCCTCCTTTTACAGATTATGATATGTATAGTGCTCTCCATAAAGGTTGTTCCAATTTACATTTCTACCAGAAGTGTGTTAGAGGATTTCCTTGAGTCCATTTCAACACTATGGATTACCATTTTTCAAAATCCTTGCCAATTTGATAGCTCTAAATGACATCTATTATTGGTTCAGTTTGCAAAGAAGATAAATTTTTTCCATATATGTATTTCTTATTTTATAAGTAGTATTCTTGGTAGATGATTTACAGATGAAGTGCAGGAATATATCTATATTTAAGCTAACTCTTTGGGTATAACTTCAGGTGCATAAATGTCTGTATTTTTATTCGTTCTGAGGCCCCATCCTTTTTCTTTTTTCCTTAATGGGACAGAATTATTGGTTTATTTTTTTGTTTGTTTAATTTTTATTTTATAGTTGATTAACAATGTTGTATTAGTTTCATCCTTTCATTTTTCATATCATTTTTTGAGTAATCAGTTTCCCAGGCAGTATTTCAAAAGTAGGTACACGCTGAGAGAGCCACCCCTAAAAAGTGATCATATGGTAAATGCTCAGTATTTCCATACTTCTTTTTTGATCTTGATTCTTAACTGGATGATGTATCTGAAAATTCCAGATGCAGTTCTATATTTTTTGGGGTTTCATAGGCTTCAGAGGCTCTAAGGGCTCCAACAGAACTGTCTCATCTTTTCTCATCTCTTGGGTTTTGTTTTCCCCTGTGCTGTCTTCATTCTCAAATAGACTGTTTCACTATGACAGCAAGATGGTCATCAACAGCCCATAGCTTACATGACACTCAGAGATAGTAAATTAAGGCAGGGAGAAAGCAGATCTTTTACAATAGCCCCAGAAAAAGTTCCTTGGATAATTCTGATTGGTTCATCTTGGGTCATGGGTTCATTCCCAATGGAAATACTTGATCAGACTAGGTCAAGTGCACAGTTCTGCGTGTCAAGGCACGCTCCTTGGCACAGGGGTGAAGTGGGGATGAGGTTAGGAATGAGGAAGATGTCAATTCTCAAAAGGAATCATGGTGGCAGACAAAAATTAACAATATTCTCCAAAATTTGGTCATTCAGAGAAAGAGTTGAAGGCATGGGAGAAGGGAGGAAAAAAAACTAGAGATAGAATTCTGTGAATGCCTAAGAATTTTTAATCTTTCTTTATTGTAGTGAAATGTACTTTTTAAATGATTCTTCAGTGCACAGTTCTGTGAATGCCAGTGATGTACATACACATTGACATCATTGTGCAACCATCACCCCCATCCACTTCCAGTACTTTTTTCATCTTGCAAAACTGAAACTCTGTACCCAATAAACAACAACTCTTCATTTCTCCCAACACCTCAACCCTTGGCCACCACCATTCTGCTTTCAGTCTCCGTGAGCTCAACTGTTCTAGACATCTCCTATAAATAGAATCATATAGTGTTTGTCCTTTTGTGGCTGGCTTATTTTATTTAGCATAGTGTCTTCGAGGTTCATCTATGTTGTAGCATGGGTCAGAATCCCCTTTCTTTTAAAGGTTGAGTATGTATATATGACTATCAAACTTTTTTTTTTTCTTTTTGGCCTCACCCCGAGGCATGTGGGATCTTAGTTCCCTGACCCAGGATCAAACCTGCTCCCCTTGCATTGGAATGCCAGAGTAGAAGAAAAACATGGAGAACCCTTTCACAACAGCCAAAAGGCACAGAGATTTCAAGGTGGGAAAGACCAAAATAGCAAATTCTGCAGAGTTCAAACTCAGTGATGACAGTAAAGAAATCATGGGATTTGTGGATTAGAAAGTCACTGATGACCTTACAACAGTGGTTTTGGTGGAATTGTGGATCTGAATCTTGATTGTTTGGGGTTCAAAAGTAAATGGGAACTGAGGAAAAAGACCAGTATTATGGACTTTAAAAAAGAAAAAAGCTATTGTGAAAAGGAGAAAGATATACTGACAGCTGAGGGAAGAGAATTTGGGGAGGAATTCTTTTTGATGGGAGGAACTTTATCACCTTAGTATCCCCAAAGAGGGAATATAGTAAAGTATGTGAAGGAAAGCAGCAATATTTCAGGGCAAAGTGGGCTGGAATGTGAGCTGGAAGGGGTGGAATGGGGGAAGTGCTGATTGACCTGGTTTTCCAAATAAAATGGAATGGTTATCAACTAACTATAAAAAACCTTGATGTTTCTGTGGTGGCTCCTAAGTGATACATTTTGTTGCAGATCCACCAGATGTCCCTGACAAAGTAACCTGTGTCATTTATGAATATTCAGGCAACATGACTTGTACCTGGAACCCTGGGAGGCCCACCTACATAGACACAAAGTATGTGGTGTACGTGAAGAGGTAGGTTCCCTCCTCAACAGTCTATCCTGAGCAATTCCACTCCAGTTCAGCCAGTGCTCTGCCTCCAGCAGGGATCCAAGAAATCTGCTTCAAATGTTAAATGCATCTTTACTATCCCCAACTCCCTAATACTGATCAAGGA
The DNA here is from genome assembly GCF_019320065.1 of Cervus canadensis. Classification (NCBI taxonomy): domain Eukaryota; kingdom Metazoa; phylum Chordata; class Mammalia; order Artiodactyla; family Cervidae; genus Cervus; species Cervus canadensis. Next base: position 73,942,279 of record NC_057387.1, on the reverse strand, counting down.
ATCCACCAAAACACTTTTCAGGCCATTGATGTTTTCACCCTGTGAGGCAATATGTTCCATAATCTTTCTGCTGTTTTTACTCATTGGAGGTAACTGTGGGCAAGGACCTAATGTGATACAGCACAGCACAGTTTTAAAAGGATCTCTGCTTGAATCTCAGCTCTATCCTCCTAGGATTTAGGCACTTAAACTCTCCAAACTGTCATTTCTTTATCTTTAAAATAGGCTTAAAAGTAGAACCTAATGGATAGGTTAATTTTGTTTAAGTGGAATTTGACTTTTTAAAGTGTGAATCACTATGCCAGGTCCATCAGTACAGTTCAGTCACTCAATCGTGTCTGCAGCACGCCAGGCTTCCCTGTCCATCACCAACTGCCGGAACTTGTTCAAACTCATGTCTATTGAGTCGGTGATACCACTCAACCATCTCGTCCTCTGTCATCCCCTTTTCCTCCTGCCTTCAATCTTTCCCAGCATCAGGGTCTTTTCAAATGAGTCAGTTCTTCGCATCAGGTGGCCAAAGTTTTGGAGTTTCAGCTTCAGCATCAGTCCTTCCAATGAATATTCAGGACTGATTTCCTTTAGGATTGACTGGTTGGATCTCCTTGCAGTCCAAGGGACTCTCAAGATCTTCTCCAACACCACAGTTCAAAAGCATCAATTCTTTGGCACTGAGCTTTCTTTATAGTCCAACTCTCATATCCATATTCCACATATGGAAAAACCATAGCTTTAACTAAATGGACCTCTGTCGGCAAAGTAATGCCAGGTCCCTAGTTAGCACTAAATTCATGGAAGATACTATTAATAATGACCCCCAAATCTTAAATTTGGTGTCTATATATACCAACCATCTTCCCTGGCTTGCCAGGGAAGAATAAGGGAGCTATCTGGACACAGGACTTTCAGCTTTAAAACTGAAAGCAATAATTGAATGAAAGTAATAATTTCTTAATTGCAGTTGAAGAGGGCTCTGTGGAAACACTCTTCTGTTATGATCTAACAATAACCAGACTTCAGGAGCCAGACAACCATGCAGCCAAAAGCTCAAAAGTTTTATGCTTAAAGGCAAATAACTAATCATAAACATTATATTACTTCATATGAACTTAGATTAGGGGAAATGTATTTTTAGTTTCTACTATTTGTAAATTGCAAAATAGGAAATGGTTGATGTGGAAAAATCTTTCTCTCCTTAATGTACACAACTCAAATGTTTCTGGGTCATATCTAAACTATATCCATGTACGTCAGTCTGTTTTGGAATCCTTTCCCAGTGTTAAAGATGGAAATAATTTGAAGGAAAAAACTGTGGGCAAACTGGGCTAGATTGGTCTCCCTATTCTTGTTTCATTTATTTATTTTTTCAAAGAGAGCCTTCAATTTTGTACAGTTGACTTTTGAAAAACACACGGGTTGTGGTGTTGACCCCTTCATGTTACTTTTGACTCTCCCCAAACTTAACTACTAATAGCCTACTCTTGGGCAGAAACCTTACTGATAATAGCTCATTGACACATTTTGTATGTTATATATATTGTATTAGATATTGCACTGTGCTGAACTAAGTTGCTTTAGTTGTGTCTGACTGTTTGCGATCCTATGGACTGTTGCCCACCAGGCTCCTCTGTCCATGGCATTCTCCAGGCAAGAATAGTGGAGTGGACTGCCATGCCCTCCTCCAGGGGATCTACCCGGCCCAGGGATCGAACCTGCATCTCTTATGTCTCCTGCATTGACAGGCAGGTTCTTTACCACTAGCACCATTGTATTCTTAAAATAAAGTAAGCTAGAAAAAAGAATATGTTTTTAAGAAAATCATAAGGAAGAGAAAATACATTTATAATAGTGTGCTGTATTTATTGATAAAGTAACCTTGTGTTGTCTGTTTACAAGATTAATCATCTGTTAGTACCAACATCAAAATGAAAAGATAATGTGAAAAAGAAATTCATATTTATTTATAGGTGTAATGATTCATGAATGATAGGGAATAAGCAGTAATATGATTGCTTTACAGTAGCCTAGTGTAATTGGTAGAATTGCTTCATAGTAGTCTAGCCTATACACTAATGAGTGAATCATTACTTTTATGGCATACAGTATTATAGTCATATTCATAATACAGTATTGGAAACTTTGTTGCTTTTTTTTTTAGAAACACCTGTGATGATAGGCTGATATGGAGTTTCTCCAATTAGAAAAAACGGGCATACTCTATGGTAATGTAATGCTCTGAAAGCAAAGTTATAACAGTAAGGAAACTAATACATTATTAATTTCATATTAAATATCACTTTATGCTCTTGTAAGGATCGACTAGTACCTATAAATATTTTATGCATTTATGACATACTTAACTTTTACTTAATTTTTTTATATTTCTAGGCTATACATTCATCTGTGAGTTTTTCCACATTGTTGCAAATCTCCAAAACTTTCCCCAATATATTTATTGAAAAAAATTCACCTATCAGTGGACCTGTGTAGTTCAAACCCATGTTATTTAAGGGTCAACTGTATTTGAAGTACACTTGTATACTTTTTTTTCTCTAATGATTCTCAAAAGTTTCACAAGCCACTGTTTTTTAAATAATGCATTTATTGGACTCCTACTGTTTGCCACACACTGGGCAGACTGGGCCAAAGGTTTAATATGTGCTGTGCTAAGTCACTTCAGTCATGTCTGACTGTGTGACCCCATGGACTGTAGCCCACCAGGCTTCTCTATCCATGGGATTCTCCAGGCAAGAATACTGGAGTGGGCTGCCATTTCCTTCTCCAGGGGATCTTCCTGACCCAAGGATTGAACCCGTGTCTCTTAGTCTCTTGCACTGGCAGGTGGGTTCTTTACCACTAGCACCAGCTGGGAAGTCATTTAATCCCTTATGCAACCTTATGGGGTACATATGATTATTTTCCTGATTTTTGTAGACAGGTGACTGAGGCTTAGCTAGGTTAGATGATGTGTCTGAGGCCACGCAGCTATGAGAGGGAGAGGTGGGATTTGAACTTGGCATGGCCTGACTGCTTTCTTCCTAATTTAGTTTTTTCTGCTAAAGTGGTGTGGGAACCCAGATCACAGGGCATATTTGAGAGATGCTATCTACGTCTCATCATTATGGAAGGGAATAACCTTCCAATCTTGCTCTCTCAAAATAGAATAATTTTGACTAAGTGAAACATAACATGTACCACCACTCTGTTCAAAATATCTGGACAAAAATTAGACAGATTTTATCAACAGACTGCTAAGCCTGGAGTTACTGGCTACATGCCATGGGCAAGAAGCTCACATCTTTCACTAAGCAGAGGTATGGTTGGGTACCAAACCTCTGGAAACACTGAGGTCAGAGATAGATTATGATGTCAAACAGTACACAAGTACTGCACTCTGCTACTTCATGTGCTTCACATCCTCAATCTTCAGCTCAACCTTGCACAGTAACTATTATAATTGTCCCCTTCTACCGAGCTTAAGTTACTTCCCCAAAGTCACTTGGCTAAGACATCAGGGAGCTAGGAATGTAACAGGTGTCTAAGACTTAACCTCTCCTCCTTGTTTCTGGGATTAAATAATGCCTTTGAGGTGAAAAGAGGTCATGAGGACAAGAATCTCATTGTAAAGGCAACCTTCATATGTGTGTGTGTGTGTGTGAGTCACTCAGTCGAGTCCAACTCTTTACAATCCCATGGACTGTAGCTCGTCAGGTTCCTCTGTTCATGGAATTCTCCAGGCAAGAATACTGGAGTGGGTAGCCATTCCCTTCTCCAGGTGATCTTTCCAATCCAGTATTGAACCTGGGTCTCTTGCATTGCAGACAGATTCTTTACCATCTGAGCCATCAGGAGGCTTCCATGGTGTCTCAGGTAGTAAAGACTCTGTCTGCAATGTGGGAGATGTGGGTTAGATCCCTGGGTCGGAAAGATCCTCTATAGAAGGGACTAGCAACCCACTCGAATATTCTTGCCTGGAGGATCCCCATGGACAGAGAGGAGCCATCAGGGAAGCCCAAAGACAACTTTAAGAATGTGAAAACAAGGGCAGTACAGGGGCAAACACCACAGCTGAAGCTCACAGAAGATTTCGATGTGCCAGACTAACAGAGAATGCCTAGGGCCTTGCTATCTATCTCCTGGAACTTTTACTATCTCATGGACCCACTGATCTTGAATAGTTGATTACTTCTTTTTCTTTTAATCAGTCAATCAGTCAGTTCAGTCACTCAGTTGTGTCTGACTCTTTGCAACCCCACTGACTGCAGCATGCCAGGCTTCCTTGGCCATCACCAACTCCGGGAGCTTGCTCAAACTCATGTCCATTGAGTCAGTGATGCCATCCAACCATCTCACCCTCTGTTGGCCCCTTATCCTCCTGCCTTGAATCTTTCCCACCATCAAGGTCTTTTCTAGTGAGTCAGTTCTTTGCATCATGTGGCCAAAGTATTGGAGTTTCAACTTCAGCAGCAGTCCTTCCAGTGAATATTCAGACTGATTTCCTTTAGGATAGACTGGTTGGATCTCCTTGCAGTCCAAGGGACTCTCAAGAGTCTTCTCCACACCACAGTTCAAACGCATCAGTTCTTTGGCACTCAGCTTTCTTTATAGTCCAATTCTCACATCCATACATGACTACTGGAAAAACCACAGCTTTGACTAGACAGACCTTTGTTGGCAAAGTAATGTCTCTATTTTTTAATATGCTGTCTAGGTTGATCATAGCTTTCCTTCCACGGAGCAAGTGTCTTTTAATTTCATGGCTGCAATCACCATCAAGAGTGGTTTTGGAGCCCCCCAAAGATAAAGTCTGTCACAGTTTCCATTGTTTCCCCATCTATTTGCCATGAAGTGATAGGACCAGATGCCATGATCTTAGTTTTCTGAATGTTGAGTTTTAAGCCAACTTTTTCACTCTCCTTTTTCACCTTCATCAAGAGGCTCTTCAGTTCTTCTTCACTTTCAGCCATAAGGGTGGTGTCATCTGCATATCTGAGGTTATTGATATTTCTCCCAATAATCTTGATTCCAGCTTGTGCTTCATCCAGCCCAGCATTTCGCATGAGGTACCCTGCATATAAGTTAAATAAGCAGGGTGGAAATATACAGCCTTGACATACTCCTTTTCCTATTTGGAACCAGTCTGTTGTTCCATGTCTAGTTCTTACTGTTGTCTCTTGACCTGCATACAGATTTCTCAGGAGGAAGGTCAGGTGGTCTGGTATTCCCATCTCTTGAAGAATTTTCCACAGTTTGTTGTGATCCACACAGTAAAGACTTTGGCATAGTCAATAAAGCAGAAGTAGATGTTTTTTCTAGAACTCTCTTGCTTCTTTGATGATACAATGGACGTTGGCAATTTGATCTCTGGTTCCTCTGCCTTTTCTAAATCCAGCTTGAACATCTGGAAGTTCACGGTTCAATACTGTTGAAGCCTGGCTTGGAGAATTTTAAGCATCACTTTGCTAGCATGTAAGATGAGTACAATTGTGCAGTAGTAGTTTGAACATTCTTTGGCATTGCCTTTCTTTGAGATTGGAATGAAAACTGAATAATACATATTAATTATAAAAGAATAAATTATTTTAATACAATAGCTTTATTGAGTATACTTCATATTCCATACAATTCACCTTATTTAAAGTGCAAAATCCAAAGATTTTAGTATATTCAAAGAGTTGAGCAACCATCTCCATAATATTAGAACATGTTCTTCATGCCAAAAGAAACCATATCTCTATTAGCAGTTACCCCGCATTTCCCTTCAACCCTCCCAGCCCTAGGCATCATCTGTGGATTTGCCTACTGTGGACATTTTGTGTAAAAGGAATCATACAAATTATGGTCTTTCATGAATAGCATCTTTCACTTAGGGTAAGGTTTTCAAGATTCATCCATGGTGTAGTATGTATCAGTCCTTCATTCTTTTTTTATGACTGAATAATTTTCCATTGTGTGAATATAGCACACTTAACTTATTCACCTTCATTAGTTGATGGACATTTTGGGTTGTTTCCAGTTTTTTGGCTATTATGAATAATGTTCTACTAACACTGATGTACAAGCTTTTGTGTAGACATGTATTTTCATTTCTCTTGAGCATATACTTAGGAATGGAGTGGCTAGGTCATATGGTGTTGTTTTTCAGTTGCTAAGTCTTGTCTGATTCTTTGTGATCCCATGGACAGGAGCACACCAGGCTCCCCTGTCTGTCACTATCTCATGGAGTTTGCTCAAACTCATGTCCATTGAATCAGTGATGGTAGCTAACCATAGCTTTGACTCTATGGACATTTCTCAGCAAAGTGATTCCTTTGCTTTTTAATATGCCATCTAGGTTTGTCATAGCTTTCCTTCCAAGGAGCAAGTGTCTTTGAACTTCATGGCTACAGTCACTGTCAGCAGTGATTTGGAGCCCAAGAAAATTAAATCTGCCACTGTTTCCACTTTTCCCTCTTTCATTTGCCATGTAGTGGTGGGACTGGATGCCATGATCTCAGTTTTTTGAATGTTGAGTTTTAAGCCAGCTTTTTCACTCTCCTCTTTCACCTTCATCAAGAGGTTCTTTAGTTCCTCTTCAATTCTGCCATTAGAGTGGTATCATCTGCATATCTGAGGTAACTGATATTTCTCCCAGGAATCTGGATTCCAGTTTGGTATTCATCCAGCTGGAATTCCCTTGCTTTCTCTATGATCTCTGCTTCCTCTGCCTTTTCTAAATCCAGCTTGTACATCTGGAAGTTCTCGGTTCACTTACTGCTGAAGCCTAGCTTGAAGGATTTTGAGCATTACCTTGCTAGCATGTGAAATGAGTACAATTGTACAGTAGTTTAAACATTTTTTGGCATTGCCTTTCTTTAGGATTGGAATGAAAACTGACCATTTCCAGTCCTGTGGCCACTGCTGAGTTTTCCAAATTTGCTGGCATACTGAGCATAGCACTTTAACAGCATCATCTTTTAGGATTTGAAATAGTTCAGCTGTAATTCCATCACCTTCAATAGCTTTGTTTGCAGTAATGCTTCTAAGGCTCACTTGACTTCACACTCCCCAATGTCCAGCTCTAGGTGAGTGATCACTCCATTGTGGTTATCCAGGTCATTGAGACTTTTTTCTTTTGTATAGTTCTGTATATTCTTCCTACCTCTTCTTAATCTGTTCTGCTTCTGTTAGATCCTTGTTGTTTCTGTCCCTTATCATGCCCATTCTTGCATGAAATATTCCCTTGATATCTCCAATTTTTGAAGAGATTTCCAGTCTTTCCCATTCTATTGTTTTCCTCTACTTCTTACATTATTCATTTAAGAAGACCTTCTTATCTCTTCTTGCTATTCTCTGGAACCCTGTATTCAGTTGGGTGTATCTTTTTCTTACCTGCTTGCTTTTACCTTCTCTTCTTTCCTCAGCTATTTGTAAAGCCTCCTCAGACAACCACTTTGCTTTCTTGTATTTCTTTTTTTGGGGATGGTTTTGGTCACTGCCTTGTGTACAATATCATGAACCTCTATCCATAGTTCTTCAGGCACTCTGTCTACCATATCTAATCCCTTGATTCTATTTATCACCTCTACTGTATAATCATAAGGGATTTGATTTAGGTCATACTTGAATGGTCTAGTGGTTTTCCCTACTTTCTTCAATTTAAGCCTGAATTTTGCCATAAGCAACTGATGATATGAGCCACAGTCAGCTCCTGGTTTTGTTTTTGCAGACTGTATAGAGTTTCTCCATCTTCAGCTACAAATAATATAATCAATCTGATTCCAGTATTGACCATTAGATGATGTCCATGTGTAGAGTCATCTCTTGTGTTGTTGGAAGAGGGTGTTTGCTACGACCAGTGCGTTCTCTTGGCAAAACTCTGATAGCCTTTGCCCTGCTTCATTTTGTACTCCAAGGCCAAACTTGCCTATTACTTCAGGTATCTCTTGAATTCCTACTTTTGCATTCCAGGCCCCTATGATGAAAAGGACATCTTTTTTTGGTGTTAGTTCCAGAAGGTCTTGTAGGCCTTTATAGAACCATTCAATTTCAGCTTCTTTGGTATTAGTGCTTGGGGCATAGACTTGGATTACTGTGATGTTGAATGGTTTGCCTTGGAAACGAACTGAGATCATTCTGTTGTTTTTGAGACTGCACCCAAATACTTCATTTTGAACTCTTTTGTTGACTATGAGGGCTACTCCATTTCTTCTAAGGTGTTCTTTCTCACAGTAGTAGATATAATCATCATTTGAATTAAATTTGCCCATTCCCGTCGATTTTAGTTCACTGATTCCTAAAATGTCGGTGTTCACCCTTGCCATCGCCTGCTTGACCATGTCCAATTTACCTTGATTCATGGACCTAAAACTTCAACTCCTGTGCAATATTGTTTTTTACAGCATTGGACTTTACTTTCACCACCAGACACATGCACAACTGAGCGATTTCCACTTTGGTTCAACCTCTTCATTCTTTCTGGAGCTACTTTTCTGCTCTTCCTCAGTAGCATGTTGGGCACCTACTGACCTGGCAGGCTCATCTTCCTATACCATATCTTTTTGCCTTATCATACTGTTCATGGATTCTCAAGGCAAGAATACTGGAGTGGTTTGCTATTCCCTACTCCACTGAACCAGGTTCTGTCAGAACTCTTCACTATGACCCATCTGTCTTACATGGCCCTCCACTGCATGGCTCATTGCTTCACTGAGTTATGCAAATCCCTTCACCACAAGGCTGTGACCCATGAAGGTAAGGTCATATGCTAAGTCAGTTTAAACTTTTGAGGAACTGCCACACTGTTTTTTAATTGAAGTAGAGCTTATTTATAATATTTTGTTAGTTTCAGGTGTACCACATAATGATTCAATATTTTTATAGGTCATACTCCATTTAAAGTCATTACAAAATAATTGCTATATTTCCCTATGCTATACAATATATTTTTGATGCTTATTTATGTCATAGATAATAGTTTGTATCTTAATTGCATACCCCTATCTTGCCCCCTCCCTCTCTCCTCTCCCCACTAGTAACCACTAGTTTGATTCCTATATCTGTGAGTCTATCTTTTTGTCATATACATTTATTTTAGATTCTGCATATAAATGATAACAGAGATTTGTCTTTGACTTATTTCACTGAGCATAATACTTTCTAGGTCCAACCACACTGTTACAAATGGCATAATGTCATTCTTTTTTATGTCTGAGTAATATTCCATTATACATATATGGACATCAGGATACATGTCTCTTTTTGAATGAGTGTTTTCATTTTCTTCCAATATATATTCAGCAGTGGAGTTCCTGAATGATATGTTAGTTTTAGTTTTTTGAGGAAACTCCATACTGTTTTCTATAGTGGCTGCACCAATTTTCAATCCCACCAACAGTGTACTAAGGTTTCCTTTACTCATATCCTTGCCAACATTTGTTATTTGTAGAGTTTTTGGTAATAACCATTCTGACAGGTGTGAGGTGATATCTCATTGGTATTTGGTGGAAGGGGCAGGTGTTGGGCTTTTTTGATCTTGCCACGTAACTTGTGGGGTCTTAGTTCTCCATCCTGGGATTGAATCCAGGCGCTTGACAGAGAGTGTGGATTCCTAACCAATGAATCACCACAGGGTATTCCCTCTCATTATTGTTTTGATTTGCATTTCTCTAATTATTAGCATTGGGCTTCCCAGGTGGCTCAGTGATAAAGAATCTGCCTGCCAATGCAGGAGGTGCAGTTTTGATCCCTGGCTTTGGAAGATCCCCTGAAGGAAATGGCAACCCACTCTGATATTCCTGCCTGGGAAATCCAATGGACAGAAGAGCTTGGTGGGCTACAGTTCATGGGATCACAGAGTCAGACACGACTTAGCAACTGAACACGCACGCAATGACTAGCAATGTTGAGCATTTATTCATGTGCCTATTGATTACCTGTATATCTTCTCTGGAAAAATGTCTATTCAAGTCTTCTGCCCATTTTTATACTGTCATACTGTTTTCTAAAGAAGTCACACCAGGGGGGCTCAGGATAGGGGGACACACGTGCACCCATGGCTGATCCATGTAGACATATAGCAAAAACCACTACAAATTGTAAAGTAATTATACTCCAGTTAAAATAAATTAGTTAATTTTAAAAATAATTTAAAAAAAGAAGCCACACCATTACATTCCCATCAAGGATTCCAACCTCCCCACATTCTTGTCAATATTTGCTATTATCTTGTTGATTATTGTCACCATAGTGAGTATGGGTTACTTCTCTCAAATCTTGCTAATATGCCTTCTCAGATTCCTGGCAATGAGACTGTGTTGTAAACTTGAAACAGACATAACACAATTTGAAAAAATATGTTTCTTAAAAAACACTTGTCAACCACCCATAATTTCCTATTTGGTATCATAAAAATGTTCTCACAATTTTATAAGATTATTATACATCTCTTTAAAAGCCATTAATGCATTGACAATTATATATGTCTAAATTATTTATACATGGTGGTTTTTGAGGGACATATCTACTTTATCAAGTGAGGGTTACTTACAGTAGTTATGAGTACTGAAATTGTTCTCGGTACTCAAAAAGTCACTTTGAAAGTCTGAAGACTAGGTTTATTAAAGAGTAAACTGTCAGAAACATCCATTGGAAAGAGCATGAACTTTAGACTTTAATGTTTGATTTCCAGTTTGCAGACTTATCAGTTAGAAGACTTTAATGGCACAAATATATGAAGACTGAAGTGCAGTGACCTAAACAGACAAGGCTTTATTTATATCAAGCCATGGTGGTAGGTAGTGCAGAGCTAGTGTGTTAATTCAATTGTACTCCAAGGACCCAGGCTCTCTCTATCTTTCTTCTTTGCAGTCTTTAGAGCACTGACCCTAGTCCTCGGGTACTGCATATCCAGGCTTCTCATCCAAGTTTCAGGCAGGAAAGTAGTGAAGGGAAAAGGAAATTCTCCCATGGACCTCCACTTGCATCTCATTGGCCAGAATTGAATTACACATCTACTCTATCTGGATGGAAACCCAGGAAAGGGGTACGGTGGATGCAGTTCAGTAATCTAATAGTATCTGCCACAGTTGCCAGCTGAGTAACCTTGGAAAATTTGTTTAGCTTTGCTAAGCCCTAGCCTCCTGAGAAGTGAGTATAAGTAATACAAAACTAAGTATTATAAAACTTATAAGAAAGCAAATTATAAGAAAAGGCTCACAAATAGGAAATGCTTGGAAACTGACAAAAAGACGATGTTAGAGTGTTAGAACATCACGGTGAAACTCAAGACTGACTCTAGACTTTTTTGATTCATTCTAAAATCAAAACCTGACTGACTTGGGAGAGAAGATGAATGTAAAGCCACAAAAATGATCACTTACAGGCTATTGTAAGCAATAACTTTATTTACTTTCTTTTCAAGTAGCAATAACTTTAGACAGATGACTATCTAGAAAGAATGTCAAATGTGGTCTAATAAGTAAGACTAATTTTCAAGCTGGTGTACATACATCAATAGTAAAGCCACTCATTTTAAAGTCATTCAAACTAGAAATGTAAACTCAATGTGGGCAAGAATTTTTGCTTGCTTTGTTTATTGCTATATTTCTTTAGCCTAGGATGAGGCCTGGCATCTAGAAAGTGCTCAATAAACACGTGTTGAGTGATCATTCTGATAGAAATGGACATTTCCTGTATCCTCCCTTCACAATCAAGTTGAATAATAATAACACAAGGTCCTATATATTAAAAAGGTATTTTTTCACTGTCTTTTCTGAAACTGAGAGTAAATTATAGCCAAGCTTAGGCAAATCTAACCCAAATTCTAAATTGATTAAGTCCAGATTAGTGGAATTTTATTGTATCTTAAAAAGGACATAAAGGATGTGAAGTGATAGCATAAAAATGAATGTATTCCTCTAGCAAATTCAAAGAATGAGCTCCTGTAACCACAGACAAGTTGGAAAAGAAAATAGATATCTGTTCATCTTACAATTAATTAAAAATACATCCATGGATTAAGAAAAATTACAGAAATTCATTTCTAACTAATGATTAAGGCCTTTCCCCCCTAGGAAAAAGGTGACTTATAATGAATTTTCTGGTTGAGGTAGTATCAGATTTTAAAAGGTTTTTCTTTTTAATACCCTGAGAACTCAGAACCCTGAGTTCTCAGGGTATTTTCTACTTTGGCTGTTGCGTAGATATCAGCATTTGCAGTTTCACTTCCAACTCCTGTGGTTCTCTTTGCCAGTAAAATCATGTACAGAGAGAGGCATTTCACCTCAGCCCACCTACTTGTTTCCACAGTGGCAGAAAGATGGCATTCCCTCCATGGGAGCACTGGGTCCATCAGGGCCTCCAGATGGTATGGGGTTGAAGTTGTAAAGCAGAGGAATTGTGTCTATGTTGTTTCAAGAATCTTCTTTCTGCACAGGACTTCTGTGGTGACCCCACCAGCATGACCTTTCACATACCCTTCTCAGCCCCTTTGTATTTTGCTAAGTATTGCACCAATGGGTGGCGATAGCAAAAAAAAAAAAAATCAAAACCTCTGCTATTAAAAGCATCTACTTACTGTTGTCCTGTTACCCTCAACAGCTTCATGTAAATATGTTCTTTCTTTATCATGGAAGCACTTGCAATATCTGGTATGGTACTCCGTAAATACTTGAATGAAAATGAGTGCATGATGGCCCTTCATTCTATTTTATACAAGTCAATTTAACAAATATTTATTTAGAATTTCATGTCTTCTCGGAACTATGTTAAATGCTAGAAAACTTTTAAAAAATAGACAACATCTCTGTGCATGACAAGTTCATAAACTATTTAGAATAAACACCAATAGTATATTTTCAGGTACCATGCGAGACCAATAGGGTCTTTTAGTTTTAATAAGACCCCTAAAATCAATTGTTACTCTTCTACTTTATAAGACCTGCTTGCTTTTGCCACATGTTTCTCACTATATTCATTTTCATAATAGCCAGATAGAATTCTTAGATATAATTCCAAATATATTTAAGGCTGTGATGTTATATTTCTACTGAGTTCTTTTAGGACTTAAAAATCAGTTCATATACTAAAATCCATCTCCTCACTGGTTCTACACCAGTGCTTGGAGAGCTAATTGTGGCTGTGGACAAATACAAAATTTCTGACCGATATTACTTTATATTCATGGTCACTCACTTCAGCTAAGCCCAGATAGCTACCCAGCAGTCCTGTGGCACTTCACTGGTCAAGTCACTCCCCTACTGACCAGGCCATTATCTTGTTACTGCTTCATCTTTGGTTTCCAACATCTTCTCCGCCTTCTCACTCTCTGTTGATGACTAACTTCCTATTTCATTGAGAAAATAAGAGTAATAAGAAATACCACAACCTCTCTCATCTGCCAACACACTGACATCTGAACCCACACTTGGTCTTCCCTTCTTACTGTGGATGAACCACCACTGCCTGAGGCCAGCTCTCTACTATAGACTAGATCTTTCTCTGTCTGCCTGCTAGAGGACATCGCTCCAACAATATTCCTTCCTTTTTTCTGTATCATCACCTTTTCTGTCTTTACTGGATCTCCTCATCAGCTTTCAAAATGTTGTAGCATCTACCTTCCCTAGGCCCCCCACTCCCACTAATTTATCTTTCTGCTCCTTCATATGGCAAACTCTTCAAAAAGAGCTGTTCATATTTTCCGCCTTTACTTCCTCTCTTTTCATCCTCTCTTTAATCTTGTCAAGCTTTTGCCCCCCACCTCCAGGTCTTATCAGTGTCACTAATGACGTCCCCATTGCCAGATGCAACAGTTTATTCTCAGTTCCTACCTTCCTTTTCAGGAAGGGTAGATTTACTATCAGGAACATTTAACTTAACTTTTTACTTCCTTCTTTCATCTTCGAGGACAGCACTCTCTTTTGGTCCTTCCTGGATGCTTTTTCTCAGTTTCTTTTGCCAATTCTCCTTTATTCTAGTAAAGTAATATCAATACCCTCAGATATGCAGATGACACCACCCTTATGGCAGAAAGTGAAGTAGAACTAAAGAGCTTCTTGTTGAAAGTGAAAGAGGAGAGTGAAAAAGCTGGCTTAAAGCTCAACATTCAGAAAACTAAGATCATGGCATCTGGCCCCATCACCTCATGGGAAATAGATGGGGAGACAGTGGAAACAGTGTCAGACTTTATTTTTGGGGGCTCCAAAAATCACTGCAGATGGTGACTGCAGCCATGAAATTAAAAGACACGTACTCCTTGGAAGGAAAGTTATGACCAACCTAGACAGCATATTAAAAAGCAGAGACATTACTTTGTCAACAAAGGTCCATCTAGTCAAGGCTATGGTTTTTCCAGTAGTCATGTATGGATGTGAGAGTTGGACGGTGAAGAAAGCTGAGCGCCGAAGAATTGATGCTTTTGAACTGTGGTGTTGGAGAAGACTCTTGAGAGTCCCTTGGACTGCAAGGAGATCCAACCAGTCCATCCTAAAGGAGATCAGTCCTGGGTGTTCATTGGAAGGATTGATGTTGAAGCTGAAACTCCAATACTTTGGCCACCTGATGCGAAGAGCTGACTCATTTGAAAAGACCATGATGCGGGGAGGGATTGGGGGCAGGAGGAGAAGGGGACGACAGAGGATGAGGTGGTTGGATAGCATCACCAACTGGATGGACATGGGTTTGGGTGGACTCCGGGAGTTGGTAATGGACAGGAAGGCCTGGTGTGCTGCGGTTCATGGGGTTGCAAATAGTCAGACATGACTGAACGACTAAACTGAACTGAATCGTGATCCAGAGCTCTGTCCTAGGACCTCTTATTTTATTTGTCTACATTCATTATCTAAAAGATCTCGACCAAATTTATGGTGTAAAACTCCCTACTCTGTATCTCCAGTCCATATCTCTATATCTCTCTTGAACTGCAGCCAAATTTTACCTAACTTCATACTCAGTGTTTCCTCTTAATGTCCAAAAGCTAATATTTTCAAAACCAAATACTAAGTTCCCTCTCCTCAGGCTCATGTTCCCTATCTCAGTAAGTGGCAACTCCATCCTTTGCAATATTCAAGTTAAAATCACTGGCGTCCTCCTGGATTTCTTTCTACTATGTCCCCATTCAACTGACAGAAAAACTTATCGCATCTATCTTTAAAAAACTAACATCTTTCCACTGTCTGATCCAAGCCACGTCATCTCTCACCTGGGTTAGTAAACTGGTGCTCTAGCCTCCACCTTTGCCTTGCTACAGCCTATTATTCACAAATAGTCAGAGTAATCCTTTTCACACACACATATCAGATGTTACTCCTCTGTTCAGTCTCCTGTTTCACTCAGAGATCCTTCCATGGCCCTATGTGATGTTACAGGGCCTGATAAATCCCCTCTCATCTAGGACTCTCTGCTCTCATCTCATCCCTTCCCATCTCCTTCAGTCTACCAAACCTTAATGACCTCCTTACTGTTCTTGAACAGGACAGACAAGGACCTGCCTCAGGACCTTTGCACGTCACCTACAATGCGCTTCCTCCAGAAAGGCACAGTTCTTGATTCTGTACTGCTCCAGCACTACCTTCTCAGATTCTCAGACATGTCTTCCCTTATCTTCCTCCCTAAAAAAAATCCCCACTCACCCCTACTCCTAGCATTTCCTAACCCCCTTCCTTTTTCCTTCTGAATGTTTATCAACATAAGACATATTATATATGTATTTGTGTGCTCTACAAAGGTTGTGACTTTACCTTTTCTGTTCATTATGGTAGCTCCAGTGTCTAAAGTAGTGCTTAGAATACAGTGGGTGTTAAATGTTAAATAACTGTTGGATGAATGATTAAATTTTAAAAGATACTATTTATCATTATCACCATAAATCAGCAGTGTTTACCGAAAATCTATTAACTGCAACTAGGGCTAGGTGCAATGGAAACGTCAGAAAAATATAAATCATATTAATTCCCCTTCAACAAATAATTTGTTATATATGTTAATTAACACAGGAAAAAAACAGAAGACATTTTGAAACTTTGTACTGTACAGTTGTATGCAAAAATTGTCCTAAAGTTTAGTCAGTTATTTTGATTGGATTTTTCATCTAAAATAGTGCTTTGTGGTCTAGGTGCTAATATGAGGGTAGACTTTAAAAGAAGAATTAAATTACCTAGTAGCTATAGTTAATGTCAGTCTGAGAAAACATTTCCATTTTGACTTGTGGTCTCAATATATGTGCTGAAAGAATTAGCCACAAACCAATTAAGAACATGTATGTGGTTTTCTCTAACTGAAAAATATTCAAAGATGCCCTACTTACTACTTACACAGTTGCCATTCTCTTATTTTCACATTTGAATACTTATTTAACACAAAAGTTAGCATTCCTTATTACAAAGCCTTTGCATGGAACTCCTATGCAATGCCCCTTCCCAGAGGGAGCTCACTTAGTTCAAACCGAGTCCAGGGCTGACTTCCCCAAAGAGGCACAATAGGCACACCCAGGGCCTGCCGTACCTTCAGAAGTCTATGAAAATGTTTAATTTCACTTGAAATCTCAAGAAAAAAATGAACCATTAGGTCAAAGACAGTGTTTTAACATGTGACATTAATATACTTTTATATCAACAGTTATAAAACATAATCTATATGAATATATATACATAAAAGTGATCATGCATGCTCAGTTGCTCAGTCATGACTTTTTGTGACCCCATGGGCTGTAGCTTGCATATACATATGTATACTATATATATAAACATAAACATTTTATATATATATATACACACATATATATATGTAAAAACATACCTACACATATACAAACTTGTAAATCTTACTTGCAAAAGGGGTTTATGAAGGTAAAGGTGCTTAGGGCCCGTGAAAGTCACACTGTAACCCTGGATGGTCTTGATTATGTTTTCAAAATTGAAACAAATTTTGATTCATTTTAAAGTGAAAGTGCATTCTGCAAGCAAGCTAAAAAGACAGCATCAAAAAATTGAGGAATAATTAATTCAACATAACTGGGGATCATAATCTTTCTTTTTTTTTTTAAGTTTAGAGACAGAAGAAGAGCAAGAATATCTCACTTCAAGTTACATTAACATCTCCACTGATTCACTGCAAAAGGGCAAGAAGTATTTGGTTTGGGTCCAAGCTTCAAATGTACTGGGCATGGAGAAGTCAAAACAACTACAAATTCATCTGGATGATATAGGTAAAGAATAAAAAATTCTGTAATGTTTTTAAAAATAAACAACTAATTTGTGCTGACCTAATCAAATGAAGTCGAGATCTGAAAGGAGTTCCCCTAAAGGTCCCAAAAAATCATGATAAAGAAAATAAGCATTACCCATAACCCGCTGCCTGAGACAAGTCAAAGATAAGTGAGGCTGCCTTTGTTTTATATATCCTTCCAGTCTTATTTCTACATGGGTGTGTCTTTTCACAATATTTATTGAGAATTTCTTACGTTCAAGCATAGTTCTAAGGGCTAGGGAGAATAAGTCAGACAAGGAAGGTACTTGCTTGCAGTCTACTGGGGATGATGAAAATGAATAAAGATTATAATAAAGTGTGATGAATCTTATGTTGTGAGAATTACAGTATACTGCTATATACACTATTTTTAAAGTTATGTTTTTGTTTGAAAAGTTCTACAAAAAACATAGAAAATTGTGGAGAATTATGTAGACATCTCTATGTATACCAGCCAGATTAAAATGTTAATATTTTTTGCTTCAGGTATTTTAGAACTTGCCTTTTTAAAAAATTACAATATAGAATAAGTATTTCTATTAATTCAATCTACAAGCTTACTTTTAATTGAAATCTTTAATTATCCATTATTATTGTTCTCAGTTTTCCACCATCATAAACTATACTGCCACGGACAACCTTTAGGCTGAATTTTAACATAGCAGTTGTTTTTCTCCTTAAGATAAACTCCAAAAAGTAATTGCCCTTGAGCCCTTTACATCTACATTCTAATCCTAAAGCCAGAGTTCAGCCAAAGAGCACCAGGTGTGAATCACCTTCTTGTTGCAGATTCTAGAGCCAATTATCCCTGTTTTTATTATTAAAGATAATTTCAGTAGCAAACACTTATGGCACACTTCTTCAGCACTAACTGCTTTTACATATATTATCTTATTTAACCCTTATGACAACCCTATTTTGTAGAAGATAATGTAATTTACACATGAGGAAACCACGCTGAGGTGGCATAAGGCAAGTTGAGGCTGCAGAGCTAGGAAGCCTCTAGTTCGAGGAACCTCAACTCCTATCCTCAGTCTTTGTTTAAAAGCACATTGCAATGTGTGTGACAACTTTCCTGCTGATTAACGATTTAGGGGATGTGACACCTCTCAGGATACAGCATGAATATCCTTTGGGGACTACTGCGGTCTTCTGTTGGAAGTAATATCTCAATGTCTCAACTAATCACAATAGGATTGGTCTAAAAAGCTGTCCTTAGGCTATGAATATTGGCTTTGAAAACAAACACTGCTAACTGTGGAGATGAATAGTAACTCCACTGTATTGTATATTCTTGGAGTTACAGTTCTCTGGACCGTGACCTGCACGTTTTTGTAAGTTTCCATTTTGAGGTAGGATACAGTCATAGTATACGCAAGCTCAGTTACTTCAGTTGTGTCCGACTCTTTGTGACCCTATGGACTGTAGCCTGCCAGGCTCCTCCATCCATGGGATTCTCCAGGCTAGAATACTGGAGTGCCATGCCCTCCTCCAGGGTATCTTTGCATCCCAGGAATCAAACCCATATCTCTTGCATCTCCTGCATTGCAAGTAGATTCTTTACCCGCTGAGCTACCTGGGAAGCCCTAAAAACAGGTTCCTCTCAATGGATTAATAATGGTTAAGAGTTATCATGTTCAGTATCATTTTGGCAGTATTCATTATTAGGAACTAGATTAATATTAGTAGTATTACTGGTATTATTATTATTGTTATTACAATCTTAGTGTATCCATTTACTAAACACCTATGGTGTTCCAGGCAATTAACATGCATATTACACTTAATTCTGGAAATAATCATATATGATACCATTATGCCCATTTTTTAGACAAAGAAAGAGATAAAATAAATTCCTCAAAGCACATAGCGAGTAAGAAGGAGAGCCAGATTTCATCTCAGACTTGCTGATTTGCTGTAGTTAACCATCACCCCTGCCTTCCAAAATCTCCTCTGACTGTCACCTTCAAATCTTTTCACACTAAACCAGGGAGCCTCTTGTTTGGAGTTTCTGCACCTCCTCCTCCTCCTTTCTCAGTCTCCCAAAATGGATTCTAAGAAACTCAGATTGAAAAACACAGGTTGACAATGTAGGAGGCCCCTCCCAACAGAGCCCTTAGATTCTTACTGGATGTGCTATATTGATTTATGGCACTTTAAGAATGAGACTCTGCAAATTAGATAAATTAACTGTTCTATGAAACTGAAGCAGAGGACTCTCCTGGGAGTAATTTCCACACAACAGCTATGGGATTGGGCTTTAATTAAATTAGGGAGATATGTTGAAAGGCAGGACTGAGTTGACAGTGTAGAAACACTGCCGAAATGACATGTGAAAGGAATGCTTAATGTAAGAACCGATGGAAATGTTTGAAATGTAAGCAATGAGAGAAAAAGTTCAACATTTTGAGTCTTGTATAACAAACTAATGGTCAAGTACATATTATATAATTACTTGAAAAATATAAGCTCATGCAAACCTGAAGCCTTAGATCTCTATTGTATTGATCTGCTCTGTGCTAAGCCTCTATCTTAATCACACTTATTGTTCTATCTGCATTTCTCATAGGACTAAGAAGAGTTTTTCTTCTTCCCCAGAATATTCCTTTCTGGAAAAGGATCTCACAATGCTTGCGTTATTATATTTGTAGCAGGCTACATTCAGAGATGGGAGACTGGAGCGGAGGCATAATTTATAGCCTTGAGGGGAGCTGAAGTATTCGCAAATGGTTTAAGAGCCCTAGAGATCCACTTACCTGACTCTAGAAATCTCTGAATTCTGATTCTTATTACAAGGAGCTTAAAATAGAAAAAGGAAATCAACTATGGAATTCAGATGATAAAAGTTTAGCACTATAAGCTCTTTAATTAGATTAATTCTACTACTATTACTTTTATTCTATGCTAGGTTATGGAGAAGGAAATGGCAACCCACTCCAGTGTTCTTGCCTGGAGAATTCCATGGATAGAGAAGCCTGGCAGGCTACGGTCCATGGGGTCACAAAGAGTCAGACACGACTGAGTGACTAAATCACCATGCTAGGTTAAGCCGAAGGATTTTATTTTAGGCCAGTGTTACTAGAAAGCAAATCTTTAATTTTTCTGTTTTTCTATAAATAATGTATCTGTGCACATAACTTTATGTAATATTATTCATTGAAAATAAAACAATAATTTTCCCAAAGAATACTTTATAACTTAGAATAAAAGGAAACAAATTCATAGAGAATATTAATTTGTAATAATGGCCCCCTAAAAGCACACTGATTTGTTAAATCAATATTGGATTGGCCAAAAAGTTCATACCATCGTACAGAAAACCCTGAACGAACTTTTTAGCCAATCCCAAAATAAATACATCTAAAAAGTCAGGGGTTTTCATTGTTCTATTATGCATATAGGAGAAATGGGAAATGCCAATGATTGTATTCTATTCAGTCAGAACAAATTTACAACAATTTGCAGATTAGAAATACAGAGATTCCAGGTACAGCATGACTCCTAGTATGAAAAATAGTAAGATTAACAATCAGAATTTCAGTTTCCTTTTGAAAATCAAAGGAAAATTTTAGTTTCCTTTTGATCATCCCTGGTGGCTCAGACGGTAAAGAGTCTGCCTGCAATGCAGGAGACATGGGTTTGATCCCTGGGTCAGGAAGATCCCCTGGAGAAGGAAATGGTAACCCACTCCAGTATTCTTGCCTGGAAAACCCATGGACAGAGGAGTCTGGCAGGTTGCAGTCCATGGGTCGCAAAGAGTTGGACATGACTGAGCAACTTCACTTTCTTTTTCTTTGAAAATCATAATCACACAACACAGCAATAATTTATAAAGTCTTAGAGTCTTGTGAGACACTTTGTTCAAGTCATACTTTCAAGTACAGATTTACTTTAATAGCTAACAAAACAAGGGAGCAAATATTTGTACAAGTTTCCCTATGACACAGGAGAGTAATAATAGGATTGTGAAAGATCTCAACTCAACATTTTGCTGAATCAGATTCTCTGAACTAAATTTTAGATGCAAAACATAATTTCTCCCTAAACATACACAGGAAAGAAGAGATATCTTCTTTACCTCTTTTTTATATTCTTCTGTTAATAGGCCAGGCTTCAGATTTCATGAGTTAGGAATATATAGCAGCATGAGGTAGGAAAAGACAAGACTGTTAAAGATCCATTTAAAAGAAATGGAGAATGGGTAGAATGGAATTTTAATTAATAACAGCAGTTTTCTCCTACATAATAAATTAGAAAACAAGAAAAATTTCATTATTATTAATTAGATCATGAGTTTTTTTTGTTTAGCACTTTGAGTTTTAACATGTCTAAATACTGATGAAAAAATACCAATTTCTTTCTAGGCAAGTTTTAAGTTACTGGATTTATGTTTTTTTCTAGTGATACCTTCTGCATCCATTATTTCCAGGGCTGAGGATATAAATACTACAGTGTCCAAGACTGTAATCCACTGGAATAGTCAAACATCAATTGAAAAAGTTTCCTGTGAAATGAGATACAAAGCTACAACAAATGAAACTTGGAATGTAAGCTAAATTTACTTTCCTTTTACATGTAAGTGAGTAAAAGAAAAGCTAGCCAAGTTAATGACCACAGTGGATGCATAATGATCTATTTTACATGTTTTTATCTGACTGTGATATTCAAACTACTCTAGTTTTAATAATGATGCTTCCAAATAAAGAGGTGAATTTCTTGAAAAGGTCCCTTGCCTTTCATAAACTAGTAAATAGACAAATGTCCAACTAGGAGGGATTCATCTATTTAGCTCCTTATAATTCAGTGTCTCAGGGTGAAATTTGTATCAGTGATTATGAATATAAATGTAAGTATTCTATGCTGAAATTTACCAGGCATTCGGGGAAATAAAATTTGTTCAAAAAGAGCTTCAGATTTATGGGTATCTCTTTTTAAATGAAAAAATGCACAATTCAACATGTAAGATTTATTACTATATTAGTTTTAAATGAGCATAAGGTAAAAAAAAAAAGTGAATGTCCAGGCAAATCAACCATCCTTAAACACCAACAGTAAGTTAGCAAGTTAGTGTCTTAGGAGAAGCACAGGTGCAAGTTTCATTAATAAAAATCACATCACATGGCAGCACCTGTGAACACTGTGATAAAAATTCAGTATTTTGAACTATAGGGGAACAGTAATCTGACTGAGGAAAAAGTACCAATTTTGGTGTATTTGAAAAGAAATGCCATTTTATTACTTTCACGTACAATAAACTGCCATTTGTGTGTGTGTGTGTGTGCTCAGTCGTGTCAGACTCTTTGCAACCCCAAGGACTGTAGCTGCCAGTTTAGTCAAAATAATTAGGGAATGGAGTTTATGGCTTTGCTTAATTATGAGTTATGTATCATGTATTAATTTGTCAGTTTTCAGGGAGTTAAGTGAAATGATACACATTTATTCTCTGATGATTAGCATGACTCCAAAGCCTTTATCTTCTGAACATGAATGAACTTTTGCTTTGCTATAGAAAGCAGTATGTTTAGGCAGTGTCAAAAAAGTGAGGGTAAAACTATGCTAACTTTACCACACACTCTAACAACTACTCTTTAAATCCCCAATGCCAACTTGTTTATTTACCCTTCTTCATTTAAATGAGAAATGTGACCTTTTAGTTGTTTCGATTACACTTAGATGCAAGTCCATGTTCTGCATCACTTAGTAAATAACCAAATAAAGATCCTGCTGGACCCCTTGACTAAATAATTATGGCATTTGTGTTCACAACAATTCCAAGCATAAAGCCTGGGATAAGCAAAATAAAAAAATTCATAGCCAATCTTTTGCATATGTGGAATTTAGGTAAATTAGAAAACAGCCCAAATGAAACTCTAATCTTAGACTTTGAGTGAATGAGGCTTTACTCTAATAAGACACTTGGGTTCGATCCCTGGGTCGGGAACATCCCCTGGAGAAAGGCATGGCAACCCACTTTGGTATTCTTGCTTGAGAATCCCCATGGACAGAGGAGCCTGGCGGGCTACAGTCCAGTCCATAGGGTCGCAAAGAGTAGGACATGACTGAAGTGACTTAGTACACATGCACGGGTAGTGTCATGGTCATAGGATGATGTTAAGAATATGAAATTCCCTTATTTGGCACAAGTAGGAGGAAGCAACAAGCTATAAGAATGTTTAGAAATAGAAAGGTGTTATAGTATCAGTATCTCCTAATAGATTTTCAGAAACCAAGTGTTTTTTGGTTGAAACTCTTGTTCTCTGCTCCCCCTGGTGGTGCTATATATGCCACTGTGAAACTTGGTAACTTAGAGGTAAATTGGAATTCCTCAAAATGTTCTCTTTATCAGAAGCAGGCAAATGAAGGAGCTGAAAGGATATTTGTTACCTCATTTAATCTCTATCACAATCTTTAGTGATAGGTAGTATCAGCTCCATCACAGAAATGAAGACATAGGGCTTAAAAGAGCTTAAGCCAGGTTCTCCAAGCTTACAGTGTTAGTATAGTAACTAAGTACCTCTCACAGACCCTACGTTACTTTGGACACAAAAATTTTTGGAAAATGAAGGAACCAGTTTCAGTCCAAAATCTGTATCCTACCCTTTTTACCATAATTCCTCCAAATGTAACTACTCACAGAGATGATCCAAGTCCAGTTGGTAACAGCCAGAATGAAGCTTTGTTTTCCACACGTGTTACCCGTCAATTTCATCTGGATCATGCATAAAATGTTATCGTTACCTCCCTGTAAGGAGACGGGAAATGAGAGTCATGAAGAATAGGCAGACACAAAGGACTATGGATTTGCCCTTCCACCTCAGCTCTGCCTCCACCAGGTAATTGCTGGAAGGAAGTTCTTTACTTCAAAGAGGTGGGCAGTTACACAGAAAGCCTGTGGCTAAGTGCACAGGCTCTAGAGTTCAAAGCCTGGTTATGACACTTTCTAGATGTACAACCTTGAGCAAGTTTCTTAGCTTCTCTGAGTCTCATTATTGCCACACTTAAAAGAAGAATAAGATAAACACCCGCCTCATATGGCTGTGCATGCTATGCAAGCATGCCTGCTGAGTTACTTTAGTTGTGTCCAGCTCTTTGCAACCCTATGGACTAAAGCCCACCAGTCTCCTTTGTCCATGAGATTCTCCTGAAAGAATACTGGAGTGGATTGCCATGCCCTCCTCCATATGGTTGTGGGGATGATCAAATGATGAGAGAAGCTAGCCCACAACTTGGAATATAGCTAATGTTCAGTAAATGCTGGCTGTTACTGCCACTCTTAATCTTAACCTCTAGGAGAGCCATGTAGCAGGTGTGGTTAAGCCAAAGATGCCCACCTGAAAATAAAAATCAGTGCATTGAGGGTGTTTTCAGCTGTTTTTAGCTAAGCTGCATACATATTACAAGGTATTAGCCAGTCCTTCAGGTGAACCTGCAAGGCTGACGCCATGGAGAGAATATCTACTTCGGTTATCTTCATCAGCTGTCTTCCTGACACCTTAACTTGCATAAAAATTTGAGCTCACAATTCTCAATGGCAATCTTTGCACACTCCTATGCACCCTATCTCAGGAGTATTTGCTCAGTTTACATGGGCATTTCCTCATCTTTTAACTGTGAGCCCCTGGAAGACAGGGCTGTTCCATAATCACTTTTGTATTTACACTGATATTTATAATGTCTACTTCACACAGATAATATTTGGACACATCAACTATTAGTATGACTATTTGCCTTTAATGGTGTCAACAGAAGTGACAGTAAAGTAGGAAATCTTGACTATAAGTTCAAGTAAATGAATTAATGGTGACTCAAGTCTCTGATGAAGCTAGATCAGGGTACTGGCAAACTTTTTATTCAAGGGCCAAATAGTAAACAATTTTGGTTTTTCAGGCCATAAGATCTCTTTCTCAGCTATTCAACTCTGTATTTATAGCATGAAAGCAGCCATAGACAATATGTAAATAAATGGATATTGTTGCATACCAGTAAAATTTACTTATGCACACTGAATGTTGTATCATTTCCATGCATCATTGAAATAGTCTTCTTTGGACTTTCTTTCACCCATTTAAAAAATGTAAAAACCCTTCTTAGTCATAGGCTGCACAAAACCAAGCATCCACTGTTTTCTTGGAATGGCTAATAGAACAATTAGCAGATAGCAAAGGGTCAAATCCTTAGCCTTCGCGTTTCAAAAGTGTAAGTGCTGGTATAGGACAGAAAACTTGTAAGGACATGTGATTTGCCAACAAGTACCTATTGTGTAGCACATGGAACCCTGCTCAATGTTATGTGGCAGCCTGGATGGGAGGGGAGTTTGGGGGAGAATGGATACATGTATATGTATGCTTGAGTCCCTTTGCTGTTCATCTGAAACTATCATAATTATTGTTAATCAGTTATACCCCAACACAAAATTAAAAGTTCAAAAAATCAAAAGAAAAAAAACATATGATTAGTCCCAACTAGATTTCCCAATCCCCAACCCCCTTCCCTCTCACACCAAACACTGGCTAAAGGCTCCAAGGGCTTCCCTGGTGGCTCAGTGGTAGAAAATCTACCTGCCAACGCAGGAGACTTGGGTTCAATCCCTGGTCTAAGAAGATCCCACGTGCCTCAGAGCAACGAAGCCCGTGTGCCACAACTACTGATCCTATGCTCTAGAACCCAGGAACTGCAACTACTGAAGCCCACATGTCCCAGAGCCCATGCTTTGCAACAAGAGACGCCACCGCAATGAGAAAGCCGCACACTGCAACCAGACAGCAGCACCCACTCACCCCAACGACAGAAAAGCCCACACAGGAGCGAAGACCCAGTACAACCGAAAATAAATAAATATGGGAAAAAAGAGGCTTCTGAGCAGAGACAGGAGGAAATGGGTTGGTAAGGGGGAAGAACAAAAATTGTTCAGACTCATGTTTGATGAGCAGGACCCCTCACCCTGTGCCACGCTCCAGGCTGGGAGTCAGAGGGAGTTAGATTATAGAACGCTGAATAGCATGCGATTCTTCCCTTCACCCAAGGAGGCTCCCAGAAACTTAGGTGTAACTCTAAGAAAAGCAGTACCTCAAAATGATGGAGATTAAGTTCCCAAGCCTCCCACCGTGAGAACTGAGGCTCTAAAAAGAAATTAGCTGCTATAAAAATGAAGTTATATTTCTGGCACTTGAGATCATACCCTCTCCATAGGAACACAATTAGGTCCAACTCTCTCAATGCCAATTTTAGCCTCTGAAAGTATTATTTTGAAGTACCATATTGAGCTTGCAAGGCCCTAAAGAGTCACCTGGTTTGCTTCTCAGTAGAAACAACTTGTAACAGTTCCATAAAATTCTTTCTATTTTAGAATTCTGGCTGTAACTTTAGGGTATTTCTCTTCTTAGAGGACTTATCTATAAACATAATAGCAAGAGACGTACGGGAGAATAGTGCATATGGAAGCTAAAGTTTTGGCACTAGTAAAATCTCACCCATATCTCAGGAGACTCCAAGGAGCCTCCACTCAAATTTAAAAGAGCAGAAAATTTCAAGAGCCATGGGTAAAAATATGGCTTATGGAAACTCTGAATGATATCTTTCAGGGAACATGATATCCCCAAACAGACCTTTATATAACTTTTACAATTTAAGTGTATTACAAGTTTTAAGACATATTAAGATTAGGTTTTAACAGAAGAATCTCCAAATGACGTGAATACCCTGTTTTGGTGTGTGTATGTGTGTGTTCAGGAGAAGGCAATGGCACCCCACTCCAGTACTCTTGCCTGGAAAATCCCATGGACAGAGGAGCCTGGTAGGCTGCAGTCCATGGGGTTGCTTAAAGTCGGACACGACTGAGCGGCCTCGCTTTCACTTTTCACTTTCATGCACTGGAGAAGGAAATGGCAACCCACTCCAGTACTCTCGCCTGGAGAATCCCAGGGACGGGGGAGCCTGGTGGGCTGTCTATGGGGTCGCACAGAGTCGGACACGACTGAAGAGACTTAGCAGCAGCAGCAGCATGTGTGTATTTGTGTTTTAACTTTCACAAGCACAAAAAAACTTTTGTGATTTTTGTGATAGTTTTAACTTTCTCTTTCATGCCCATTGTTTTCTTCCGGTTGCTGTTAATAAATAAATGCTTTCCTAGAATTTTTTTATGTTTACCTTTCAATTGTGCCTCACTTTTTTATCAGTAGATCCACTTATTACAACACACTAATGTGCTGTGTAAGTGCCTTGGTTTCTCTCTCCCTTCTGAACCAGCTTGTCTGGGGATCCTTTTTAATTATATTTTATGGCAGCTTGTAGTGCCCCGGAAACATGACTTTTAAGTTAATCCCTCAGCTATTTTTTTTTGCTTATCTTCCATTGGATTTTCACAGTTCAACAATCTTAAATGTTTTGTTTTGTTTTCCTATATATCCTTATAGAATGGATAGATCTGCATACGCACCAATTTAACAGCTTGGTTTGTAGGTAATTTTTTCTAAAAGTCATCATTAGCAAGTGAAATTATTTCATCATTCAGAAAGAATTATTGATCTAAATACCCAACTGCATAGAGACAGGGACGGACAGACAGATGGGGGAGGGAAGAAGGACTGAATTCAAACAGTAGCTATCAGGTCTCCCCTCCTCCTATCCTATTAAAATCAGCTGGGTCAAAATTAAGAGTATATTACACATTGAAATTTCTTGAGATTTAAAAGCTTGAGAGAGTTGTCAAACACTAAGCAATGCGTATTTGACTTTTAAGGTTAAATAACATGTATTTGATTATTTCTGACTATCTTTTATACAAAGTATTCTATTTCTGTTTTCCCAGGGTTGAGAAGGGTCTGGAACATAATATGTGCCCCACAATATGTTTCTGCTAATAGTCGTTTGTTTTAAAAGCCTACTGCATTATTTCTTTATGGTATTTCACTATGGTTATTCATCCATTTTAGGTTAAAGAATTTGACACCAATTTTACATATGAGCAACAGTCAGAATTCTACTTGCAGCCAAATGCTACGTATGTATTTCAAGTGAGATGTCAAGAAACAGGTAAAAGGTACTGGCAGCCCTGGAGTTCACCCTTTTTTCATAAAACTCCTGAAATAGGTGAGTGTATTTCTATATTTAATCTCTTCGGCTTTTCTTTTGACTTTTGTCTCTCTTCTAAGCATATCTTTTTTTTCTCCCTGATTTCTATCAAAATCGACAAAACTGTTCTAGGGCGGGTCAGTTAAGTTCAGTCACTCAGTCGTGTCCAACTCTTTGCAACCCCATGGACTGCAGCACACCAGGCTTCCCTGTTCATCATACCAACTAGGGCAGGTGACAACATTTAAATTGTTATTTCACTTTGATTTTGTTAAGGCTGACTACAATTTATGTAATGGTTCTCAAATATTTCAAGGTATAACAACCAGCTGGGGGTGCTTGTTTAGTACGCATGTTCACTGTGGCTGCTCCCAGTGTCTGAGTCCATGATCTGAGGTAGAGGGGATGGGGGTTGTCAAGAGTCAGCATTAGTCACAAATATCCCAGGTGATTGTCAAGCATATAATCCCCCTAGTCCTTGTTTTAAAAAAGAAGTTACTAAGAGTTACAGTACACTATTTAGGCCATTCTGATAAAACATATTCTCCTAAGGGAGACACAAAATTATTCAATAAAGATTGATTACTTACTAAATGCAAAGCAAACATAAAAAGTTAAAACACTTCAACATGGGATTTTTAAATTCTCTTCTCAGTATAACCTAGCTGAGCTATTGTTTATTTTTAGATATTTTCCTGCTCTTAATATTATTCAGTTAATTTTCTAGTCATTTAAATGTTATTCTGTAAAAGCTTAGCCAGGGAATTCCTGCCAGTCTGGTGGCTAGGACTCTGCTCTTTCATTGCCAATAAATTCACCTGGTTGGGAAACTGAGATCCCACAAGCTGCAAGCACAACCAAAAAAAAAAAAAAATTAAATTAAGAAATAAAGTCTATTTGGCTAAGATTTTATTTTTAATTGTAAGTAAATAATAAAATGAACCCATTGTAATTGTCATAATACTCCATGCTGGTCCCAGTCCTTATCCTGAGATGTCTCTGTACTGTGGGTAGCTT
Source organism: Cervus canadensis (assembly GCF_019320065.1). Lineage (NCBI taxonomy): Eukaryota > Metazoa > Chordata > Mammalia > Artiodactyla > Cervidae > Cervus > Cervus canadensis. Next base: position 73,912,969 of record NC_057387.1, on the reverse strand, counting down.
ACACACTAGATTTAAAATGTTCTTTTCAGAACTGAAGGACTTAATTGTAACCACAGCATTGTTAATGTCATTCTTACATAATATAACATCTTGGAATTATTTTATGTTTTCAAAGCACTTTGACACACATTGTAAATATTAATGGCCACCAAGTAAGTAGAGGGAGCCATAGAGCCAAAGATAAGGTTAAAAAGTTCTTTTGGTCCCCTCTATGTCAAAATCTTAGAAACACATTATTAAGGGAATCATTTGCAATATGGGTTATCAGTTCTCTCTCTTTTTTTTTCTTAAGTAAGTTTTTAATTTAAGGTATTCCAACTTAAATTGATATTGTTAAAATTCTTAGGACTTTTGATGCCATTTTAGAATAGTCAGAATTTAGTAGATAATCCAATTATTTTAATGAAATCTAGAATTGCTTGGCAAGATTATTCAAATTGATAATTAACATTTTCTTACCATTTATTATAGTATACATAAGTGTGTTTGACCTTTACATCAGATAAATTTGATATTATAATTTGCATCATTTTACAAATGAGGAAACTGAAGCATGACTTGTCTCCTTGCTAGTGAGTAAAGAGCTGTTAAAGCAGAACACAAGTTTTCTTACCACCAGTCCACAGCAATCTCATTGATTTCTTTCTTTAACCAATTACAGTTGACCCTTTAACATCATGGGTTTGAACTGTGTGGATTCACCTATATATAGATATTTTTCAATAAATAATACAGCACTACACAATCTGTGGTGGATTGAACTCACAGTGCAGAACAGGATACAGTGGAATAAAAAATAGAGGGTCAACTATAAATTATACAAGGAGTTCTGGCTGTGTGGAGGGTCAGCACCCCAACTCTTGTGTTAAGGGTCCATTATACCTCGAAGTGGAACAGCTTACAGAAATATCCTACTGTCAGCTCTTCACATTCATGGGTTCCACATTCACGGATTTAACCAATGAAGGGTAGAAAATATTTGGAAAAAAAATCCCAGAAAATTTGAAAAACAAAACCAATTTGCCTCACACCAGCAACTACTTCCTTGGAAGGAAGCAATGAAAAACCTAGACAGCATATTAAAAAGTAGAGACTGCCAACAAAGGTCCAAATAGTCAAAGCTATGGTTTTTCCAGCAGTCACGTATGGATGTGAGACTTGGGCCATAAAGAAGATTGAATGCTGAAGAATTGATGCTTTTGAACTGTGGCGCTGGAGAAGACTCTTGAGAGTCCCTTGGACTGCAAGGAGATCAAAACAGTCATTGATATCCTAAAGGCAATCAATCCTGAATATTCATTGGAAGGACCGATGCTGAAACTCTAATATTTTGATCATCTGATGCGAAGAGCTGACTCCTTAGAAAAGACTCTGATGCTGGCAAAGATTGAAGACAGGAGGAGAAGGGGACAAAGAAGATGACATGATTGGATGGCATCACCGACTCAATGGACATGAGTTTGAGTAAACTCTGGGAGATCGTGAAGAACAGGGAAGCCTGGCGTGCCATGAGGTCCCAACGACTAAACAACAACAGCAGCAACTACTTCCATAGCATTTATACTGTATTTACAACTATTCACATAGCATTTACTGTACTGAGTATTTTAAGTACTCTAGAGATGATTTAAGGAGAAGGAAATGGCAACCCACTCCAGTGTTCTTGCCTGGAGAATCCCAGGGACGGGGGGACCTGGTGGGCTGCCGTCTCTGGGGTCGCACGGAGTCGGACACGACTGAAGCGACTTAGCCGCAGCAGCAGCAGAGATGATTTAAAGTATATGGAAGGATGTGCATGGGTTAAGGGCAAATACAAACTCCATTTTAGTTAAGGGACTCAAGCTTCCTCCGAGTTTGGTATCCAAAGAGGGTCCTGGAACTAATCCTCCATGGATACCAATGAACAACTGTATAGGACCACAAACCACAGATGTTCTCCTTTAAAAGTAAAGGCTGGAAACTACACACAGAAGGAATGGGGATGTCACAGCTACCCTACAATTCTAAATTTAAAGTCTTTGTTTCCTAAATAATCACTCAAGAGGCAAAAATGCCAGCTGAAATTAAATATCTCTGAAAACTTGCATCTATCCAGGACTAACATGTTAGCTAAGAGGAACCGTAAACTATTCTCTTGGTACAAATTCCTTTCTAAGACACATTAAACAAGATACAGGAAAAATGTGTTAGGGAAAGTGCTAGCATAAAATCATTTTGAAAAATTATCTCTTTTTTTCTATTTGTAGAAGCAATGCAAATCTATTGTAATATGCAACCTAGAAATAAGTACTGTTTACATTTTAATGGATTAAATACTAGTTTTTTCCTGTACACATATTTTTTAAATGGTTGGTGCTGTGGTATAAGTACTGTTTTATATCCTGATTTTCTTACTTAATCTACCTTGTTGAGTTTAAAAACCTATTTAATGGGTGCACTTCAGTTTATCGATGTAATATAATTTAATCATTTCTCTATTTAAACAATATCTAGGTTATTGCATTTTCCCATTATCAATAAACTTCTTTGAATAGCTTTGTATATAAATTCTCCTTCTGCCTTTAGGTCTTATTGGATCAAGAGCTGAGCATATTTTAAGATGCTTAATGCAAGTTGCCAAATTGCTTTTCAGTAAATCTTTGATATCAATTGCTATTTTAAAAAGGTATCCATGAAAACAGTCATTCATTTAAATTGTTCATGAAATGTTCATTTATCCTATACTGCACATCAGGCACTTTCTAGGTACTTGCATAACTTCAGTCAGCGAAGGAGACAAAGATCTCTTAATCCTAGAGAAGACAGACAAAGCAAAAGTCTAACCAAAAGTACACAGCATTATAAACAAACATATAAATCAAAGCAGTAAGAATCAAACCTCACCACTGAAGTTTGAATTGCTTCATAATGGAAAAAATAAAAAGATAGTTTCTGTAATACTTTAATTAACTTGCTTAGTAGTGGGGTTTGGGGCCAAACTTTCCTGGTAATTTATTTATTTATGAAGAAACATAGCTTTTTGGCCTTTTGGCTAAGATCAAGTATGAAGAAACACAGCCCAGGCAGTAATCCTCCCTTCATGCAGGAATTTCCTGTTTCTGTGCTCTAAAATTCTTATTTGTGTGTCACTAAATAGATTCATCCTTGTAACAAAGTGTTTTCAAAATTTTGCCCAGATGGCACCGCAGGACAAATTGTGAAGTAGGTGTGGCTTTTCCTGCAGACCCTCGAATTCTTCTGCATCACGTTCCCTCTGGATAGTGCCTTCCCTTGGCTTTTAAAAACCTGGTCTCCAAAAGAAACCAAATGAAATCATTTTATAATATAACCAAATTATAATAAGGGTTAAATGACGTACTCGCTTTTTCGTCCTTAGAGTATTTAGACTTCAATGGAAAACAAAGCCTTACACAGTAGACCCCCCCTTATGGGTGGGGAATATATTCCAAGACTCCCAATGGAGGCCTGAATCCACAGATAGTGCTGAACCTTATAATATACTATGTTTTTCTCCTGTAAATAAAACATAAAGTTTAATTTCTAAATGAGGCACAGCAAGAGATTAACAACAATAACTAGTAATAAAATAGAACTATAGCAATATACACATAATATACATTGTGTGAATGTAGTTTCTTTCTCAATTTCAAAATACCTTATTGTGCAAATTTAATGCCTTTTGCATCTTAACTAAGTACTCATCACACACTCTAGCTGTAACTTTTGCAGTTTGAGGTATGATAGCAAAACTAGCACAAATTTCTTTTTACTTCTTCATAATTTAAAGGACAGAAGATTTATTCTTACCATACAGCTTGGCGTAGAACTATTTTTCTTTCCTTAATAAGTCGAGAACTTTCATCTTTTCACTTAAAGGAAGCACTTTACAGCTTCTCTTCAGCATATCCAAATTGCCAGCATCACTACGCTTGTTCTTTGGGCCCTTATTACGTAAGATAAGAGTCACTGAAGATAAGCACTATAATACAGGAAAGCTGTTTTGCTAACCAAGATGGCTACTAAGTGACTGACAGGCCCGATTTGTGGATCATTCATATCCAGGGTAGGATGGAGCTGGACAATGCAAGATTTCATCACACTACTCAGAATGGTTCAGTTTAAAAGTTAAGAATTCTTTATTTCTGGAATTTTCCATTTAATAGTTTTGGATCCAGCCTGACCAGGGTAACAGACTGAGGAAAGCAAAACCGGGGACAATGATAAGAGGGGACTAAAAAAGAAAAAATAAGTCAACCTCAGAATATACTGTCAGACTTTATGGGACAAATTTCTCTGTATTAGAGACTAGTATGTTTCTATCCTGGTTTAATAACAAGAGGCTAATTCAGTGGCTGAATCCAGGTGACTTCAGGATAATAAATAATCAGCTAACATTTATTGGATGCTTATTATGTGTTGGGCACTGTGATAAGAATTTTACTCATCACCACAGCCCAATAAAACTGTTACTCCAATTGTACAGAGGAGGATGAGGCTCAAGGAGGTTAAGCAGTTTACTGAACATTATAAAGCTGGTAAATGGTAGACCTGGGCATGAGTCAGGCTGCAGGATTCCAGCACTCACCCTGCAGTTCTGCTGGTCTCCTTCCTAAGAGACCTTAGATGGTCCCTTGTTAGCCTACTGTGGATCACCTAACCAAATCCTCCTCTACACATTAGCTAATATGCCAACTGAGCTTCTTTTAATTCTTTTAATGTTTGTTATGAAATGCAAATACATGAGAGAAGAGGGAACCATAAGATGCTATCAACTGTTTCCACTTTGGCAGATATGGAAGCAGGTTTGTGTCAAAGTGATGAGAATGAAATCATAGGAACCTTGGGATAGGATAGGGCAGTCTGAGACAAGGACAAAGTACAGGTGGAAAAGGTGACCTTGCCCAAGACAAGGCACCACAGGAAAATTCACAGTGTGTTTTTCCAGCTGGAACTTGGTTCAGTAAAATGTCTTGAAAGCAGTGCTTCTCAGAGGATCATCTGCATTAGAAATGCTTGGGTACCAGTTAAAAAACAATCGCTCAGCATCTATTAAGTGGTATTTCTGCAGCATCTATCAAGTGGTATTTCTGCAGTGTAAAAACCAGTGTTCTGGATGTTGGACACACCCTTTAAGAGGGAGAAGTGTCATGAAGGGTGTGGGCCAGAAATGTGGACAAAAAGGGTCAGAACTGATTGCCCAAGCTATTGCCTTTGTAACATGGTTTTGGGGGGCAAAAAAGGGTGGGTACATGAGAATCTCAGGCCATTCTCTCTAGTATTATCTGGTTCCACCTCTGCCTCCTTTTCCTTCTGCCCACCACTTCCTCAGTCCCTGAGCACTCCAGGATCTCAAGAAGCATAGGATGCAGGACCATGGCTCCAGTGAACCATCATGTTCCATATTATCCCCTCGGCCTAGACCCTCTCTGCCTCTGGATATGAGGTTTCAACAGAGGCTCTGAAAACTTCCAAGGGTTGCTGAAACTGGAGCTTCTAGACCACCAACCCGGATAGTCACTGCAACAATTTCTGGAGTCATTAAGCAGTGCAGAAATAGCAGCAAAAGGGAAAAGATAGTTTGTTGACACAGAAAACCAACACCGAAAATATGAACATGAATTTCCTAATTTGACTCCTACTGATGTGAAAAAGGGCTTCCCTGGTGGCTCAGAGGTTAAAGCGTCTGCCCGCAATGCAGGAGACCTGGGTTCAATCCCTGGGTCTTGAAGATCCCCTGGAGAAGGAAATGTGAAAAAATGTGAGAAGAGGACTTCTAGGCAGGAATGTTTTTCAGTTCTGTTGTAATACAGATCCTTTTGTCATGAAGAAAAGGTACAGGCCCTCTAATCCCTTTAATGACAAGTCAGAGGCCTGAGGGAAGGGCAGTTACATTTCACAATGACTAATTAACTTGCTTGAATTACAACTTGCAGTAGAAAAGTTTCCCAGAGAAATCATAGTCTTTTTTTTTTTTTTTTTGGGAGGTTCTCCAGAGGAAGGCAAGTATAAGCAAGATATTAAACCACATTGTACTTTGTTCTCACAAAATACCACTGGTTATATTACCGTGACTCAAAGATTCTCATTAATTTTTCAGGATTTTAGTGGCTCAAAAAGAAAAAACAAATGCTATATCAATGGAACCAAATAAAGGTGATAATAAATATAATGCAAATTAGAAGTGGCACACAGAGTGTACTTTGCAAAAATTCTGTTATTTGTAATTAAGAGATTTCTGATTCATTCATATTAAGATGGATTATAAATTTGTGGGTTTGTGGTTATTAAACTGGGTTAAACGTATATACACAATGTTCTTTGAAATACTGATCATTTTATTTTTTTTATTTTTATTTTTTTAATACTGATCATTTTAGATCCTTCATCTGGATTTATTTAATCTTTTTTTGGTCCTGTCCCTAGTATACCACCAGGGTTTTGTAGAAAAAAGAACAATTCATAAGAGTTTCACAATCTCTCTGAGGTCTGCAATCAAATAATAGAGACTAAAGATTATGCTTTTCCATGAGGAAGTCATAACCTCCTGTGTTAGTTTCCTATCACTTCTATTAAAAGTTAGAATAAATTCAGTAACTTAAAACAATGCAAATGTATTTTCTAGTAGTTCTGGAGGTCAGCAATCCAAAATAAGCACCACTGCACCAAAACCAAGGTCCTGGCAGGACTATGCTCCTTCTGAAGGCTCTCAGAGTCAGTTTCGGTGCATTTTCCAGATTCTAGAGGCTGTCTGCATTTCTTGGCTTGCAGTCCCATTTTTCATCTTCAAAATCAGAAGCATAGCATCTGCCAATCTCTTTTTTGGACTCTGACCCTCCTGTCTCCTTATAAAGACCCTTGATATTTCACTCCTGAATATAGGATGATCTCCCCATCTCAAATCCCTTTTGCCATATAAGGTAATTTATCCACAAATTCCAAGGATTAGAGCATGGACATCTTTGTGGGGTCAATATTTGTCCTTCCATGTCTCCTCACCTAACCACCCACTACCAAAAATTGCAATGTTTACCCACTACAGAATTTTTCATTGTGATTGGGTATAAGCAAAAGAAATAAAATCTGGTTTTCTGAAGCAGAAAAGGAATTAATTATTGGAACAACGGCTGGAAAGTGGTAGAAAGGCTGGTGAAATGTCACAGATAGGATGCAAGGGATGGGGGCGGCCAGAAGCACAGCCAGAATCTCAGCCTGGGAAGACACTTGTGAGGACTCTGCACTGGCACTGTGCTCACTGCCACTGCTTCCCTGCGCCCCAGACACTCCACTGGGGCTGCTGTTTCCAGACTCTGGGCACAGCTGCTGCATCTATATTGGATTCTAAGTGATTTCCTGGAGCCATGTGTTCTATGTGAGTTGGGGAGAAGGGCATCTGATGAGTGAGGCTCAGGTCATCTGCTTGCAGCTACTTGCTGGCCGGGGAGGGGGTGGGATGGGGTAGGCAGAGGGTTTCTCTGCTCCACTGAGGCTACCACAGTGGGAAACCCTACCCACCTCCTACCTCCTCTAGGATGCCCACAAAGAAGTAGGTCCTGCAGCTGGGTAACTGAAAAATGGCAAATGTCCACTAGACTGTTCAGACTAAGGAACAGGTACATGCTGGGCTTGATAGCCAGGCTGCACCTTTGAAGAATCCTGAACCACTAGGTAAAATTGGAAGCTGTCCATGCTTGCACACAGAGTTTGCTACACTTTCATATCAGATCCTCACCTCTGTTAGATCCATATCACTCAAGAAAATGTCTAGGTGGCTGCCGTTTTTTACCTTTTCCTTCTCTTATCCTTTCTCTTTAATGATACAACTGCCATACACAGATTTCTTACCTTCTCCCTCAAATGTAGGGGATATAAGCATGAAGATAATCCCTTGAATATGTCTAGGCATGACCTCCTATCCTTAATATACGAGGATGACATGGTAACTCATGAAATGATTCATTGTTCGACTTGTTTTTCAAGGCGTGGTAAAAAGTTTATTCTGACGTATCCTTTTCTCTGCCCAGAGCTTCTGGTGCCTATTTGATAGTTCTGCCTACTGTCTTTTTCTTTGCCATCTGACATGGACTATAGTCAAATCTTTACCCTTGGCCCAAATAATGTTGAATTCCAACCATAAAACTAAACTGGCCTAGGAAGATAGCATGTAAATGCTGTGAAACAGTTGAGAATATTAGAACAAGGAGAATAAAAAGAAAGAAATCAAAAGGAGATGCTTATGTTTTAAGAAAAACAAAACGGGAAAAAAACCTTCACTAACTTGAAAAACACACCTTAAGTATGACTTCTCTTACTAAAATACCTAGAAACTTTGGAAGGAAAGGTCTAGAAAGGGCCCTATGTCAGCTCTGGTCAAAGCTCTAAGATGCAGGTCTTGGTTAGTGTGGCTCTAACACCAAGACTGGTAAGGACAAAAATAAAGGTGCCTTAAAAATATCTAGGCCCTTTGGCCTAACAATTCCACTTATAGAAATCTAGCCTTAAGAAATAAGTAGAGATACGAAAAGTTTGATGCACAAAATTTATTTAAAAGCTAATTATAAACTAAGAATTTGGAAACAATCTAAAAGTCCAATAATAGCAATAGCTAATGCTTACTAAGCTTTTAATTTGTATAAGCCATGGTACTAAGCACTTTGTATGAACTATCTCATTAAACCTCACAATGAAGCATTATTATTATTATCTAATTTGACAAATGAAGAAACTGAGTCACAAAGCAGTTAAGCAATTTGCCCAGGGCCATGCAACTTCAGATGATGGAGCCGGGATTTGAACAGTTTCATCTAAATCCAAAGCTGTTATTTGAAATCACCAAGCTATACGGTTTCTCAATGGGAGAGTGAGAGAATAAACACAGTGTAAACATGATGAAATATTTAATTGCCAGTAGTTTGATTGTGAACAAGTTTTGATAAAACTTTTAAATGTTCATGATGTAGTATTGAACAAAAAAAACCCAGACACAACATTTAGTAAAGAGCATGATCTCCACCAGGGCATAGATATACACCAAAGACTGTTAACAGATATAAAAAAATGATTGTTTCTAGTTTTTGAACAAATACAAAATTGTATTTTATTTTTCATACTCTTCTATCTTTTTCAAGCATCCTATAGTTAGCATGTGTGTATGTTACTTGCTGAGTCGTGTCCGACTCTTTGCAACCACTTGGACTGTGGGCCTCCAGGCTCCCCAGTCCATGGAATTCTCTAGGCAGAAATACTGGAGGCCATTCCCTTCTCCAGGGGATCTTTCTGACTCAGGAATTAAACCTGGGTCTCCTGCATTGCCGGAGAAGGAAATGGCAACCCACTCCAGTACTCTTGCCTGGAAAATCCCACGGATGGAGGAGCCTGGCAGGCTGCAGTCCATGGGGTCACTAAGAGTCGGACATGACTGAGCGACTTCACTCTCACTTTTCACTTTCAAGCACTGGAGAAGGAAATAGCAACCCACTCCAGTGTTCTTGCCTGGTGAATCCCAGGGACGGGGGAGCCTGGTGGTGCCGTCTATGGGGTCGCACAGAGTTGGACACGACTGCAGCGACTTAGCAGCCCCAGCAGCAGTTCCTGCATTCCAGGCAGATTCTTTACCGTTTGAGCCACCATAGCTTGTATAAAATAGTTGATATTCAGAAGAAAATAACTCAAGGCTGGAAGAGTCTAAGAATCAGTGCTCAGTGGGTTAGTCCAACCATAGGCCATTGAGATGCGTCCTGAGCCCTACAAGGCCAGGCAGCTCTAACACACTGGCCAGCTCCCAGGGACAACGGCTAAGTATCAACAGGCGAGCTCTGCTTGCTGGGCTGGCTCAGCTGCCCCACCTGCAGCCATCCTGATAGAAAAGGGAGATTGTTAATTAATGGAGCCAGCGACCAGCATAAATCACATGCCAGAACCAGGTAGGAATTTTTACTCTTGGATCGCTGCCTAGGTGACTTTGGACATGTCATTTATCCTTATTATGCTTTTGTTACCTCATCTTTAAATGAGGACATCAGTATTATCTACCTGATTGGGTTGTTATAAGGATTAAATGAGAAAGCATGTAAAGTCTAGTACACTATCTGGAAAGTAATTAGTACTCAATAAATCATCACTTTAAAAGAATAACAAAGCACATTTTGCCCCATGGTAGACGTGGAGGAAAAGGCTGAGGAGACTAGTTTGACATTATCCGTAAGACACAGATGGAATACATTATTGCAAAAGTTAATTCCTTTTGAGTAGATCTGATTAAATTAAGCTGGTATTCAGTGGACCAAAGAATGCAGTTATGCTTCTAGTTTTGTCCAAGAATAAGAAACTGCATCTTTTAAAAAAAAAATTCTAGACTCCCTATAAACACGTTCCCTTCTGTTAAGACTAACTCTAGTGTCCAATGTCAGTGTGTATAAATTATATAAAAATTCTTACCAAATTAGAGATGATTTGGGGTTTCTGAGTTTACTCAAATATGTGCTGTGAGAGTAATAAGCATAATTTAATATTATGCTGCAGAGACAGAATTGTCTCTTTACAGACAATACCACAGACATTAAACAAATAACAAAAATACTGTGAGATTTTTTCCAGCGTTTTAGGCAATACACTGATCATTAGAGTTGATATAAACAATGTTTTTAGTCATGGAAGGTGGATTAAGGGGATGGGGTTAGGGCTTTTTTTTCCCTTCTGTTTTATTTTTCTTTTAAAATTATTTTCTCTTTTTATAGTTATTGCTTTTATAATGAAAAATATTATGTGTGATTTAAAAAGAAATGACCTAGCCACTTGGTGGCAGTATGCCGTGAAGAATATAGTCTACATGGCTTCATTTTAGTCCCATGCTTAAAAATTTTTATCACTGACTCCATTTCTTCTCTGATAATTTTGCTTATAAATTGTCTTACTTCAGATACATGATTCTTTATGAAATTACCTTCTCACAACTAAGCACGTCTTTTAAATAGCTTCATTAATCTAACCTGGTCAATTTGAAATTATGATAACAAAAGACTCTAAAGGATATTATTTTTCTTCTCTATTAGGGCTAATAAAGCCCAAGTCAGATATGAAAATTATTCTTATGTGATGCAAATTAATAACTGATGTTTCATTGCCAAATAACCACCTGTAGTTTATGCAGCAGAATTATATTAACCTGTGTTTAAAAGCTAACAACACTATATATTATTTTTAAATAAAATGCTAATTCAAAAATAATAAAAGTGAGAACAAAATAATCCAGCAACATATGCTATAAACCTATGATTCTGCCAAACTGAAAGTTGTATTACATTTTAATGTAATATTTTTCTTAAAATTAGATGAATAATCTTGGCTGTTGGCCACTGGTGATGGAATCACACGCTTGGGGAAAAAAGAGATTTACAGAAACACTGAGGAGCCAAAAAGGGTTTCTGATTTGTCACAATTCAGAGTAGGGCTTCCCAAGTGGCACTAGTGGTAAAGAACCCGCCTGCCGATGCAGGAGACATAAAAAGATGACAGTTCGATCCTTGGGTTGGGAAGATCACCTGCAGGAGGACACGTCAATCTACTCCAGTTTTCTTGCCTGGAGAATCCAATGGACAGAGGAGCCTGGCGGGCTACAGTCCATAGGGTCGCACAGAGTCAGACACGACGGAAGCGACTGAGCATACAGCATGCACAGTTCAGAGTGAAACATTTCCCTCTTGCTGTGGAGAAGCAAGATAAAAACACAAGGAAGAACTTTTGGCTTTTCTGATGTTTTCATCTCCTAAAATCCCTACCCATGGTTCTTAGAAGACTCCTCTTCAGTTGAGCTTGTGTTTGCAACCAGATGAGCCTTTTATAATCATTTCCAAAGACCCATAGGGACATTTTGTATTGGAACTCTGTGATATTTTTGTCAAAGAGAGTTGCCCCAGCCACAAAGCCTGTGATATCCCTGTAGCAGTTAAAGCATCTCAAGTTGTGATCTCTCCCTGACCCCCACTGTAATTCTTTTAAAAGAAGAATTTGAACACTAAAATCAGAATGACTGAATACACAGGGTTTGAGACCCTCTTGGGGATTCAGAGCTTAGAACCACTTTTAGGAACATCTTCCATCAACTGGGAGAATCATGTCCTTGAAATCACCTCAGGCAGCTTTTAATTATCAGGAGGGAGGAGGTGGGTGAGGAAGTTCCAGGACTCTTGAGTTCAGACTGAAAATGAGTTAGCTATCAAAGAAGCTAGATGACCCCACCCTGGTCAGAAGCTTTCATTAGCAGTGTTCTGAGAGCCTTTATGAGTAGACAGGGCTGGCCAGGATCCTTGCCAGCAGGGAAGGAGCAGAGGGAAGTCATGAATAGCATTCCAACCTTATGTTATAACCTCAAAGTGTCTGCTAATCAAAACTGGGCTTCTTCTCTTTTTATTTTTTTCCATTTATATTTATTAGTTGGAGGCTAATTATTTTACAATATTGTAGTGGTTTTTGTCATACATTGACATGAGTCAGCCATGGATTTACATGTGTTCCCCTTCCCGATCCCCTCTTCCGCCTCCCTCTCCATCCCATCCCTCTGGGTCCTCCCAGTGCACCAGCCCTGAGCACTTGTCTCATGCATCCAACCTGGGATGGTGATCTGTTTCATCCTTGATAGTATACTTGTTTCAATGCTATTCTCTCAGAACATCCCACCCTCGCCTTCTCCCACAGAGTCTAAAAGTCTGTTCTGTACATCTGTGTCTCTTTTTCTGTTTTGCATGTAGGGTTATTGTTATCATCTTTTTAAATTCCATATATATGCATTAGTATATTGTATTGGTCTTAATCTTTCTGGCTTACTTCACTCTGTATAATGGGCTCCAGTTTCATCCATCTCATTAGAACTGATTCAAATGAATTCTTTTTAATGGCTGAGTAATATTCCATAGTGTATGTGTACCACAACTTCCTTATCCATTCATCTGCTGATGGGCATCTAGGTTGCTTCCATGTCCTGGCTATTATAAACAGTGCTGCGATGAACATTGGGGTGCACGTGTCTCTTTCAGATCTGGTTTCCTCAGTGTGTATGCCCAGGAGTGGGATTGCTGGGTCATATGGCAGTTCGATTTCCAGTTTTTTAAGAAATCTCCACACTGTTTTCCATAGCGGCTGTACTAGTTTGCATTCCCATCAACAGTGTAAGAGGGTTCCCTTTTCTCCACACCCTCTCCAGCATTTATTGCTTGTAGACTTTTGGATAGCAGCCATTCTGATTGGCGTGTAATGGTACCTCATTGTGGTTTTGATTTGCATTTCTCTGATAATGAGTGATGTTGAGCATCTTTTCATGTGTTTGTTAGCCATCTGTATGTCTTCTTTGGAGAAATGTCTGTTTAGATCTTTGGCCCATTTTTGATTGGGTCATTTATTTTTCTGGAATTGAGCTGCTGGAGTTGCTTGTATGTTTTTGAGATTAATCCTTTGTCTGTTTCTTCATTTGCTACTATTAAAACTGGGCTTCTTATATGGAGCCAAGATGCTGTTTGCCAACAGCATCTTGAAGATTATGCAAAGCAAAAGTGTCACATCTTGGAGGTGCTTAAGGAAACCTAAACCTTATTGCATCACCTATTGGAAGGAATCAAGTAGAGACCGGTTGTGCATTTTCTTCTGGCTCAGTGAATGAAATAAAGCTCCTTGGTATTTGTTGCCTAGAAGTCTCATGAAATGAGTGGACACATCTTGAAATCTTACAAACTCCAGGTAGTTTTTATCGTCCTTTGAATGTTTCCTCCTTTGGGGTTTATCCAATTTAATAAAAGGAAGAAAAGACACACACACTAGAAGGCTTTTACTCCATCTTTCCAGTCTATTAAAGTTACTGGTTTACTTTATTCATCTCCAAACATGTAAAGAGACTCACAGGAAACTGGGTAACCTGAGTGCAAAGAATGAAAAGCTAACACTATTTTCTTTTTGTTTAAGGTCCTCAGGTCACAATGAAATCATTCCAACATGATACTCAGAATTCTGGACTTCTAATTGCTTCCATCTTTAAAAAACACCTTACTTCTGGTAAGATATGCCACATGATTTACATAGGAAAATAACCAACAAAAATATGCTCAAAATTGAATTTAAGGAGTGTTTTAAGTAGATTCTGCCAGCGTTTCCTCTGGGTTAGAAACATGTTCATTTCAATTGGTGCTGGGCCTCAAGACCTCAAAAATTCTTCCTAAAAAATATCATTATTTAAGTGTTTACCTTGTGCTAAAAGTTTCATGTACTTCATCTTTTTCAATCTTCAAAATAACTTCTTGAGCTAAGCGTTGAGTCTGTTTTACAGATGGGAAAACTGGAACTCAGAGACACTGAGGAACTTGTTTGGACTAAAATTCAAATCCGGTTTTTCAAATCCTGAAGTCTATTCTGCTCTTTCTCTTACACAAACCAGCTTCCATTTTATTTGTTAGTATGACTAGGTATTTTCCATTGATAAGCAAACCAAAATGTTTTAGGCATAAAAAGATATGAGATCAGGTTGTGTAGCATTTATGTCCTTGCATAGAAATCTGGCAGGTATAGTATAAAAACTTTTGCAGGTGATATTGATGTTCTTTGGACTTTTGTTTATTTATTCAAAAATATTCTGTGTCGCCAGGCACATATTCTATGTGCCAGTCACTATTTTGAGTACTGGGGGATCAGCAGTGAAAAAGACAAACAAAGCCCCTGTCTTCATGAAGTTTCTCTTCTAGATAGATGAATGTGTGTTGGGGGGAGGTAGACGACAAACCAAATAAGAAAAATAAGGTGGTAGTAAGCGTTATAAAGATGAAGCAATGTAAGGGTACTCTAAATTTTGTATTATGTGAATCAATTATGAGCCAAGTGCTTAGGTTCAGTAAATATCCCTAATTACAGATGCCTACACAGATCAGCGGAGAAGGCAATGGCAATCCACTCCAGTACCCTTGCCTGGAAAATCCCATGGATGGAGGAGCCTGGTAGGCTGCAGTCCATGGGGTCGCTAAGAGTCGGACACGACTGAGCGACTTCACTTTCATTTTTCACTTTCATGCATTGGAGAAGGAAATGGCAACCCACTCCAGTATTCTTGCCTGGAGAATCCCAGGGACGGGGGAGCCTGGTGGGCTGCCGCCTATTGGGTCACACAGAGTCAGACACGACTGAAGTGACTTAGCAGAGACTTAGCACACAGATCAGCACCTTGATATTGCTGTGAGAACTGTGGAGGCTAGGAACTCACGGCTGCTCTAATAGGTAGAAAGCATTTTATAGAAGAGGAAACTTGAGCTTTGGCAAGTTCATTATTACGCTCTGAGGTTACAGAGCTGATAAATGGCAGCATCTAATTGAAACCCAGGTATCTCGGCTTGTACTTTTGGTCACTCTGCTCTACTCCTCACACCTCTTTACCTGATCCCATGTTAACTTAGGGATTCTCCATCATCTTCTAGGCTCTAATATCTGGCGGGCAGTCCTCCCATTAGTGGCTTGAAATTCTCAGCAATAGTATTTCAGTCCTAGGAAAACACTAACTCCATACCCCAGAGGGACTAGGAGTGAACTAAGCCACATTGACCCCAGCCCACCAGCTGGCTTTAGCAGAGGGGCTGGACAGCCTGGAGACCCCCAGGTGTATGTTAGGTGCAGCTGGGAAACAACTAGGGTAGGGCCAATTCAGTGCCTGTCACGTAGTAAGTATCTGATAAACATTTGTCACAGGGAGGAAGGAAGATGGAAGGAGACCATATATAGCATGGCTTAGATACAACTCCCATGTGACAAATCATGTCTCAATTACGGTCTACATTTGAAAACAGAAGATAGGGTTTTTCATGTACTAGGGAGAAAATGCGGAGAAGGCAATGGCAACCCACTCTTGTACTCTTGCCTGCAAAATCCCACGGATGGAGGGGCCTGGTGGGCTGCAGTCCATGGGGTCGCTAAGAGTCAGACACGACTGAGCAACTTCACTCTCACTTTTCACTTTCATGCATTGGAGAAGGAAATGGCAACCCACTCCAGTGTTCTTGCCTAGAGAATCTCAGGGACGGGGGAGCCTGGTGGGCTGCCGCCTATGGGGTCGCACAGGGTCGGACATGACTGAAGTGACTTAGCAGCAGCAGCAGCAGGGAGAAAATGTGATGAGCCTGGCAGGTAACACATGTTGAATATATTATTTATTTAAAGATGCAGGTGATTAATTCTACTTCAAAATTCAAAAGAAGCATTGTTTTTAAAATAAAATATCAGTGCAAAATATATGACAATTTGAATTTCACTCTTATATATTGTTCTAAGTAGAGTGCCCTTTTTCAGCAGGAAGAAATTTATGAACAGTAAATTTTGAAGAATGGTGACAAACTGTACATAACTTCTGTCTTGTACAAAAGGTTAAACAAACCAAAAAAATCCTCAGTTGTGATTGTGGCCAGCTTTAGCCTCTGTCACAAGCAATTGGGAATTCTCACTTGTGTCAGACAAACCAAATGAGGTTCATCACTACACTTTTTTTAATATAAAATATGCAAGCACAAACTCATAAAAAATGTCTAACACTGACCACATTTGCCAGAGACTCAATTCTGGAAACCCACTGGCCTCAGATCCATGCAACCCAATCTTCTCAAACAAAAGACATTGTTGTGCAGTTTGGAATGGCAGTCACTTTACAGCCCAAGGTAAAGGTTAATTTTATGTCATCTTCCTGTTTCCTTTGAGATCAATGACCTTCACTTGGAGCAGAATAGAGAGAACAGTGATTCTGGTATCACATGTTGTTGTTCAATCGTGTCTGACTCTTTGTGACCTCACGGACTGCAGCATGCCAGGCCTCCCTGTCCCTCACCATCTCCAGGAGTCTGCTCAAACTCATGTCCATTGAGTCAATGATGTCATCCAACCATCTTATCCTCTGTCGCCCCCTTCTCCTCCTGCCTTCAATCTTTCCTAGCATCAGGGTCTTTTCCAACGAGTCGGTTCTTCACATCAGGTAGCCAAGATGGAAATTATAGCTAAAATTATTTTTCTTTCCTTTCAGACAAAAGGAAACAAGACATTGGACTTTTCTTGGGAATGGTCTTCTTTGCTGTTATGCTGTCAGTTCTATCTTTGATTGGGATATTTAACAGATCACTTCGAACTGGGTAGGTTTTTGTTGAATTTGTTTTCTCATTTAGACCATATATTTGTACCATCAAAATGTAGTCAACTATGTGATTTATTTTAAAAATTCATCAACACTTTTCCTGAGAGAAAGACAAAACAAAAGGAACAGTATTTAATGAGTATGCATCCATGCCAAAAAGTGAAAGTGAAAGTCACTCAGTTGTGTCCAGCTCTTTGGGACCTCATGGACTATAGAGTCCATGGAATTCTCCAGGCCAGAATAGTGGAGTGGGTAGCCTTTCCCTTCTTCAGGGGATCTTCCCAATCCAGGGATCAAACACAGGTCTTCCGCATTACAGGCAGGTTCTTTACCAGCTGAGCCACAAAAGAAGTCTGAGAATACTGGAGTGGGTAGCCTATCCCTTTTCCAGGGGATCTTCCCCATCCAGGAATCAGACTAGGGTCTCCTGCTTTGCAGGTGGATTCTTTACCAACCGAGCACCAGGGAATCTATCC
Organism: Cervus canadensis; assembly: GCF_019320065.1. Taxonomy (NCBI): domain Eukaryota; kingdom Metazoa; phylum Chordata; class Mammalia; order Artiodactyla; family Cervidae; genus Cervus; species Cervus canadensis. The sequence continues at coordinate 73,895,356 of NC_057387.1, read as the reverse complement.
ATGCCAAACTCTTTACAAATGTCATTCATTTAATCCTTGCAATGACGCTGCCAGAAAAGCTGAGTGACTTAGACGACTTAGATGAGGTGTAGAGAGGGTAAGTGTGCTCAAACCAAGGTCACCAAACACTAAGCCAGGAGTCCAGAGGCAGCTGACATCTCAGCCCATGTTCTCTCTCTCCTTATGCTGTCTTCTCAATGTGCCTCAAGCCTGTCTATTGTGCCTGGATTCTTCACAGTAGTTAAGCTGTAACCTGCTTCAAGTTCTACCCAAATAAACCCCCTGAATCACTCTGAAGAGAAGTGTGGCAGTGTCTGAATTCATCACTTTGATACCAATTGTGTTAGTGTTTTAGCAGCCCCATTGCCCATTCTCCTCCAGTTCAGCTCAGTTGCTCAGTCGTGTCTGACTCTTTGTAACCCCATGGACCGCAGCACGCCAGGCCTCCATGTCCATCACCAACTCCCAGAGTTTACTCAAACTCATGTCCATTGAGTCAGTGATGCCATCCAACCATCTCATCCTTTGTCATCCCCTTCTCCTCCTGCCTTCAATCTTTCCCAGCATCAGGGTCTTTTCAAGTGAGCCAGCTCTTCCCATCAGGTGGCCAAAGTACTGGAGTTTCAGCTTCAACATCAGACCTTCCAATGAACATTCAGGACTGGTTTCCTTTAGAATGGACTGGTTGGATCTCCTTGCAGTCTAAGGGACTCTCAAGAGTCTTCTCCAACACCACAGTTCAAAAGCATCAATTCTTCAGCACTCAGCTTTCTTTATAGTCCAACTCTCACATCCATACATGACTACTGGAAAAAACACAGCCTTGACTAGATGGACCTTTGTGGACAAAGTAATGTATCTGCTTTTTAATATGCTATCTAGGTTGGTCATAACTTTCCTTCCAAGGAGTAAGCATCTTTCGATTTCATGGCTGCAATCACCACCTGCAGGGAGCCCCCCAAAATAAAGTCAGCCACTGTTTCCACTGTTTCCCCATCTATTTCCCGTGAAGTGATGGGACTGGATGCTATGATCTTAGTTTTCTGAATGTTAAGCTTTACTTTTTCACTCTCCTCTTTCACTTTCATCAAGAGGCTTTTTAGTTCTTCTTCACTTTCTGCCATAAGGGTGGTGTCATCTGCATATCTGAGGTTATTGATATTTCTCCTGGCAATCTTGATTCCAGCTTGTGCTTCCTCCAGCCCAGCATTTCTCATGATGTACTCTGCATATAAGTTAAATAAGCAGGGTGACAATATACAGCCTTGATGTACTCCTTTCCTTATTAGGAACCAGTCTGTTGTTTCATGTCCAGTTCTAACTGGTGCTTCCTGACCTGCATACAGGTTCTCAAGAGGCAGGTCAGGTGTTCCAGTATTCACATCTCCTGAAGAATTTTCCACAGTTTATTGTGATCCACACAGTCAAAGGCTTGGGTGTAGTCAATAAAGCAGAAATAGATGTTTTTCTGAAACTCTCTTGCTTTTTCGATGATCCAACAGATGTTGGCAATTTGATCTCTGGTTCCTCTGCTCTTTCTAAAACCAGCTTGAACATCTGGAAGTTCATGGTTGATGTATTGCTGAAGCCTGACTTGGAGAATTTTGAGCATTACTTTACTAGCGTGTGAGATGAGTGCAATTGTGTGGTAGTTTGAGTATTCTTTGGCATTGCCTTTCTTTGGGATTGGAATGAAAACTGACCTTTTCCAGTCCTGTGGCCACTGCTGAGTTTTCCAAATTTGCTGACACATTGAGTGCAGCACTTTCACAGCATCACCTTTTAGGATTTGAAATAGCTCAACCAGAATTCCATCACCTCCACTAGCTTTGTTCATAGTGATGCTTCCTAAGGCCACTTGACTTCACATTCCAGGACGTCTGGCTCTAGGTGAGTGTGAGTGATCACACCATCATGTTTATCTGGGTCGTGAAGATCTTTTTGTACAGTTCTTCTGTGTGTTCTTGCCACCTCTTCTTAATATCTTCTGCTTCTGTTAGGTCCATACCATTTCTGTCCTTTATTGAGCCCATCTTTGCATGAAATGTTCCCTTGGTATCTCTAATTTTCTTGAAGAGATCTCTAGTCTTTCCTGTTCTATTGTTTTCCTCTATTTCTTTGCACTGATCGCTGAGGAAGGCTTTCTTATCTCTCCTTGCTATTCTTTGGAACTCTGCATTCAAATGTGAATATCTTTCCTTTTCTCCTTTGCTTTTGTCTTCTCTTCTTTTCACAGCTATTTGTAAGGCCTCCTCAGACAGCAGTTTTGCTTTTTTGCATTTCTTTTTCTTGGGAATGGTCTTGATTCATGTCTCCTGTACAATGTCACGTACCTCCGTCCATAGTTCATCAGGCACTCTATCAGATCTAGTCCCTTAAATCTATTTCTCACTTCCACTGTATAGCCATAAGGGATTTGATTTAGGTCATACCTGAATGGTCTAGTGGTTTTCCCCACTTTCTTCAATTTCAGTCTGAATTTGGCAATAAGGAGTTCATGATCTGAGCCACAGTCAGCTCCCAGTCTTGTTTTTGCTGACTGCAAAGAGCTTCTCCATCTTTGGCTGCAAAGAATATAATTAGTCTGATTTTGGTGTTGGCCATCTGGTGATGTCCATGTGTAGAGTCTTCTCTTGTGTTGTTGGAAGAGGGTGTTTGCTACGACCAGTGTGTTCTCTTGGCAGAACTCTATTATCCTTTGCCCTGCTTCATTCTGTACTCCAAGGCCAAATTTTCCTGTTACTCCAGGTGTTTCTTGACTTCTTACTTTTACATTCCAGTCCCCTATAATGAAAAGGACATCTTTTTGGGGTGTTAGTTCTAAACGGTCTTGTAGGTCTTCACAGAACCATTCAACTTTAGCTTCTCCAGCGTTACTGGTTGCGGCATAGACTTGGATTACTGTGATATTGAATGAATACTCTTTTCCTCACTGTACCAGCATGCTGTTAAAAAACTTTTCTACAGTATCATGAATTTACCAATTTGGTCTTATTTTAGGTATGCTAAAGGATAATGAAATAGTAGAAGAAACTGTACCATAAAACGTTGTATCAATATATGTAAAGAAACTACTTTTATGCTACAGTTCGAGGTCAAGTTGAGCTAGCAAAGTCTGTGCAGCCATTTTGATTGTTAATTAGTTGAAGTTCTTACAGAAGCTGCATAAGCAGATAAGCAAGCCTGATCTGTGTGGTGCATTGTTAACATGTAATAATGTGCCAGAGCTCACTGTAGTCTCTTCTAAGCTCCCAAGCTAAGCTCTTGAGACAACCTCTTTGCTCAAATCAGTGTTTACATAAATGTAGAAAGTGCTTTCAACACAGTGGCAGTGCCAAGGGGTAGCTTCAGAGGAAAAGTCGGGTGTTCATGGCTTCTCCCTCTTCTTTATTTCTGTCACACAACCCCAGAGATCCTTAATAAGAACACGACTGAAGTAAAAACCGGTGTTCTCTACATGCCATACAACCGCAAGACAACTTCTCCAGGCTCCTACTCCGACCTTATAAGGAAAGTTAGTGGCTACCACTCTCTCAACCTTATTTACAATTATTTACAATTAGAGGAGCTCACATATTACAGTTTTCTTGTATGACATTCTCCTCTTTAATATTTCTTTATGGTTATGCTCCCCTTGGAAAGTTTACATTTATCCCTTAAGTTTTACAAACGTTTCCACACTAACGTCTCCACTTATAATGGTTTGCCATATTTAACGCATGTCTAGTTTCACTTCCCGGGTGGCTCTCCTGCTTATCTTGAATCTAGCGTGAGTGTTTTGGAATGTTCCCACTCCTTAGAGGCAGAGCAATATGGAGAAGAGGAAAATCTGAAAAGATACTGAATTAACTTCCCACATAACTTTTAAGAAGATGGAAATCTTAGTTCGTGCATTGGAAATTTTAATTTTTATTATGCATTCTATTCTAGTTTATTTCCTAATCTCCAAGATGATTGCCTGCACCAGTCCTCAAGTAAGATACTTATTATAATGTGTCATTTTTTTGTTTTTTAGAATTAAAAGAAGAATCTTATTGCTAATACCAAAGTGTCTCTATGAAGATATTCCTAATATGGAAAACAGTAAAGCTGTGGAAATACTTCAGGTAACCAAACACCATTAAGTACAAACTAAACGGCAGCTGAGACCAACAGCGCAGTCCAATAGTTAAAGTAGAATTTCCATTCAAATAAATAAATGTGTGTACATATTTGCACAACTGTATAAACATATGCAGAAATAAAATTTTACATATTTCAGATCATACTTAAGAGAGATGAGAGAATGGATTAGGGGAAGAAAAAAGAGATGGAAAAGAGAAGCAATGCCATTCAAAAGAGAAGAATAAGATTGTAAGCCAGGTGCCAGAGCCACTTGGTGGCCAAATAATTGGTAGGTGTCCCCAGAGACTGAAGAAACAGGGAAGAAAATCTCAATAGAAGGAGCCTCAGAGATACAAAGGGGCTTCTGTTTTACATGACTTGGAGAAGCAGGTGGAGCCCAAGGAAGACACTACTTTGCCCCTGAGACCCAGTGGAATTTGAGAAGATGGATGTGAGGAGATCGTGGCAGATGGTGTCACCAGGGGTAGGCCGGGTCTCCAGTTCAGCAAAGAATAGAAGGCTGTCCCAGGAAGACCCTGAGGCAATAGGGGATCTTGCAGGTTTTGAAGGAGCAGCTGCTGGTTATGGAGGAGCGGGAAGAATCTGCTATGTGTGCTCTTACACTTTCTGGCTCTCTGGCCTGGCTGTCGAGGGGCTCAAAACTCAGTTGGTTGGACAGACACATCATCTAAGCATTGAAATGCAGCAACGTAGTATAGTGAAAGAAATGAGACCAAACCTGATGAGAGTGTAGAGGAAATATATTAAGAGATGGGAAGGAACTGCTCAGGAGAGACAGAGAACATTCAAAATAGAGAGGCTACATGAGCAAAGGTACAGAGGTGAGAAGAGCCTGCTGGGTGTGGCTTTGTGGAAACATCTGATGTGAGGAGTGGCTGGAATAATGGGGGAATGCAGAGTGGTCGCACGGAGTCAGACATGACTAAAGTGACTAAGCACCGCACATAGAGTGGGATCAGGGAACAGGAGGCCTTGTTATGGAACTCAGACTTCATTCTGCCAACCAACAGTTTTCAAGCTTAAGTTTATTTTTAGCCTAGGGATCCTTTGTTCAAATGATGTTGAAGTAGACAAGTATTTGCAAAACAAGTAGAAGTGGCTCTATCTGGAGATCTAGTGAGCCCACTAATCAACTCCTTTCAGAGCCCCAGATAAGTCCTTAAGACAACAGTTCTCAGCCTTGATTGCATTTTAGAATCCTGATTCCCAGGCCACAATCCAGGATCTTTGGGGGGAGGGCTGACGTGGGGAGGCCCAGGTGTCAGCATCTTCAAAGTTTCCCATGTGAATCCACTACACGGCCATTGTTGAGAACACTGTTAAGGGTTTGAAAACTACTATGAGAAATTAGCATTGTGAGGGGTGGGCAAAGTGTCATTAAGCAAGGGTCCTCGGTGCTGACTTTGTAGAGGGCTTATAAGGAGTGTAATGTGCCTATGGAATATGACAAAGAGCAGGTCACCGGTGGTCTGTCCAGAGGTTCAGTTAGAAGTGAATAGAAGATAAGGAAGTGGGAATGGGCATGGAGACATCTTTTGATGAGTGTAGACTGGAAGAGAAGTAAGAAAGGGGCTATGCTGACACATGGTCAAATGCTCTCAGTACTGATGGTACTGATGCAACCTATGTATAACAATAGCTTCAGAGCAGTATGGACTCAGAATTGTATTTGTACTAAATTGGGTGGGCTTGAGAGGACTAGTATGGGGTGGCAGAGAGGGGGCGAGGATTGATCAAGTAAGACTATGAAGGCTTGAGGAGGAAAGGCCTACCATGAGCAGGAGGAGGGATCCTTGTCACTGGATACTTAAAGGAAAGAGTGTGGACATGGTTGACTCTAAAGGAGGTAATGTTGTACATAGTGGAGGGGTGGTCTAGAATAACTGAACCCATACATAGAATAAAGTAGTTAACAACTGGCTGAAGGGCAAGTACACAGTCAGTAAACAGTAGCTGATAAATACTGTGGTCTTGATATTCATTCCACTGAGTCACTCTGTCTTGTCCCCCCACAAGTTATCCTGGGGAACTAGGAACATTCTGTGACTCAGACAATTGTCCCTGACCTCACTGTGATCAGATTCTCCTCTTCCTTTGTGTCCTTCACTGTGGTCTGTCCCCTATGTACTTCTCCATTCAGCTGCCAACCTGAAGAGGGGAAAACACCCCCTTACTCTTGGTTCCTTTGACTACATCTGATCCATGACTATATGTCTGCCCTTCCCAACACAAACCTAGCAAAGGCCTGGGGGAGGCTGAGTTGAAAAAATTTGAATGATATTTCACCCTGCTTTATTCAAGGTCTTCCTTTTGCCAAACTTCCTTCCCATCCTGAGCTCTTGGAATTAGAAATAAATTAGAAATAAACCTTAGGGTTTTCTTCAGATGAGGTTTTGCTTTCTGCCAAAAGACTAAGAGGTGGTAGTCTAGTCAGTTCAGGCTGCTCCATAGAATACCACAGACTGGGCAGCTTAAGTGGGAAGTCCAAGATCAAGCAGATGTGGTTCCTAGTGAGAGCTCTCTTACAGATGGCTGACTTCTTGCTATATCCTCAGATGGCAGTCTGAGAGATCGGCTTTCTTGTGTCTCTTCTTATGAGAACACCAATCCTATTTATGAGGGCTCTACTCTCATGACCTAATTACCTCCCAAAGGTCCCATCTCCTAATATGATCACAGGGTTTCAATATATGAATTTTGGAAGGACTCAAACATTCCATCATAGCGGGCATCTGTGATTTTATAACTGTGTTTGGTGGGAGTTACTTGTCCTGGGAAGCCAGCCAACAGGTGAAAGGCCATGAGCCCTTCTCTTACCAGAAAAGTCATCAGGCTTTTATACAAATAAAAACTTTCTTCACTCACCCTCCTGACTGATCACCACAGACATGTCTGAATTGTGAGCAGCTGCCCACCTTTGGAGCCACAACCCAAAGCATTTACCACAACTTTATTCTCAAATGGAAGCAAAACAGGATTCTCTGTGCCCTTTTCAGTTCAGTTCAGTCACTCAGTCATGTCTAAAACTTTGCGACCCCATGGACTGCAGCACGCCAGGCCTCCCTGTCCATTGCCAACTCCTGGAGTTTACTCAGACTCATGTCCATTGAGTTGATGATGCCATCCAACCATCTCATCCTCTGTTGTCTCCTTCTACTCCTGCCTTCAATCTTTCCCAGCATCAGGGTCTTTTCAAATGAGTCAGTTCTTCATATCAGGTGGCTTTTATTTAAGCAACAAAGTATTTTCTTCTAGTAAAGCTCTACAATATTACAAAATATTCCAAAATTTTAAAAGGCACTGAGATAATATGCAAGTTAACAAGCAAAAGGCTTCTTTCTCTTTAAAAATTCATAAATAAAGACATGTGCTTACAGCATGGATTATTTTTATTACTTCTTTCCTTCAATTCCTTCTTGGGAGAATTTAACAAACCTCTGGAATGGAGCAGAATAACAAGACAAAAGTAGAAATTCATATGGGAAGAGAAACACTATGAAGAAAAGCGAGGGGGAAAGGAAAGTTGAGGGAGAGCAAAATTCTAGTCCTTATTTATCCAGTTTGCTCCTTTAAATGTCTTTTGTAAACTAAAAGTGTCTTTCCTTCCTAGGAAAAAAATGAATTTATGAATAACAATTCCAGTGAACAGGTCCTATATGTTGATCCGGTGATTACAGAGATAGAAATCATTCTCCCAGAAGAAAAATCCATGGGCTACAAGAAAGAAAACAATACAGGATGCCTGGAGAGAAAAGAGAGCCTGGAGAAGTCACTACTCACCAACACTACAGTTGTATATATTCCTGATCTCAACACTGGGTATAAACCCCAGATTTCAAGTTTTCTCCCTGAGGGAAACCATCTCAGCAATGATGATGAAACAGCTTCCTCAACTCTGGAACTACCAGCTGACTCCTTAAACATGGGAAACAATGCCAGGTTTAAAAAATATCCTGATTTTGCTTTTTCTGTCTCAAGTACAAATTCACTAAGTAACACACTATTTCTTGAAGGATTAAGCCTCATTTTAAATCAAGGAGAATGCAGTCCTCCGGACATGCAAAACTCAATAGAGGGGGAAACTGCCATGCTTCTGGAAGATGCATTACTGAATGAAACTATTCCAGAACAAACCCTGCTGCCTGATGAATTTGTCTCCTGTTTGGGGAGCATGAACAAAGAGTTGCCATCTATTGATTCTTACTTTCCACAAAATATTTTGGAAAGCCACTTCAATAGGATTTCATTCTCAGAAAAGTAGATTTGTGTAGTCAAAAGCTGCCTTGCAATCTGAAGAGGGCTCTCTCTCTCAACACAGATTTAATTCTGCCCAATTTTTTCTTATTAGAGAATCAAGATTCAAAGATGAAACATACTTCATGGCCACAAAAGCAGCAGAAATATTAGAGAAGACTTCTATATTTTAAAAAATGTTTCAACTATATCTTTTAAAATTTTTCCTTATTGCAAGGCACTAAACAGATCTCTCTGTATGAAGGATAAATAATGCAAAATACATGGTAATGAAATAAATGCTGAAAATAGTTTTTTAAAATCGAACTATTAGTATTTGCTTACAAGAGGAAAAACACCTTTAACTTTCATTTTATTACTTAGTAGATAAAAATATAGCCCACAAACAACAAAACAAGTAAGGGATGGAAACAGAGGAACAATTAATTACATATTTACTGTGTTGTCATTTTTTTTCCTACTACTTTCTATTCAGGTATTAAGAATGTGATCTTCCTTGTTTTGATTTTGAAGTGAGAGAGTTGTAAACAGTGATGTGTGGAAATCATGAGGTGGTTGTCTTCGTTCTAGTTAAGAGTGACGACATTCTTCTGTGGTGTAGCTGATATGCTAATTACACTGTAATAGACTTATTCAGGTAGAAGAAGCAGGATCAACAAGGTGTGATTATTTCTTTTGTATTGGATGTCTGGCAGAAAATTATTGTAAAAACAGGTGTGTTTCCAAATCTGGGATGGCAATACTTGCCACACCTGTCACTGCCCCATAGTCCATGTCTCCTATAAACACCATTAAGACATCACCACATGCCTTACTGCTGGCCCTAAGGTGACCTCAGAATCCTCTCAACACAGGACTCCTGATGAACACAGCCAATAAGGGCTGGGGCTGGCGGTGAGCTTTCTGCCAACCAGGTCAACACTGGAAGTGGGTAATCGTAAAAACACAAAATGCATATTTTTAAGCTGAGAAATGGTACCCAGCAGACTTTTCTATTATGGTTAATTTTTACATCAAGGGGAAATTTTTTCTAATGATCACAGCCATTTGAAAATTGAGCAGATTACCGATTGAACTTCTCTTCCTCTTCTAACAGTTGTCAATGATAATTTATATTCAGATTAAATAGTTTAATTCTACTGTGCTGCTGCTGCTAAGTCGCTTCAGTCGTGTCCGACCCTTGCGACCCCATAGATGGCAGTCCACCAGGCTCTCCTGTCCCTGGGATTCTCCAGGCAAGAACACTGGAATGGGTTGCCATTTCCTTCTCCAATGCATGAAAGTGAAAAGTGAAAGTGAAGTCACTCAGTTGTGTCCGACTCTTAGTGACCCCATGGACTGTAGCCCTTGAGGCTCCTCCGTCCATGAGAATTTCCAGGTAAGAGTACTGGAGTGGGTTGCTATTGCCTTCTCCTTAATTTTACTGTACCAAAGCAGTTAATCAAAAAAGGACCAGTGTTCAGCATATTGAGCAAGCTAGTTTGTTTTGTATTGGCTTTTGAAAAAAAAAAAAAACCCAAAGTAGTTTTGTCATTAGATGTCCCCATGAGGAGGATGACCAAATATCCTGGTTTATCCTGGCTTTTGTTAATTGTGGCCAGTGTGCCCTTTCCTTCCCAGAAGCATCCCTTTGGATGATAAATCATTTGGTCATTCGTCATTCTATTTATGAAAACTGCTAATGTCCAACATATAATTTATCACAATTCATTTTTTTGGCTTTTTTTTTTTGGACAGTCCTCTTTATTTTACTTTATATCACTTACTAAAGCCATTGTGCTCCAAAATGAACATTACTGTTAGTGTAAAAAAAAAAAAATGTATCTTCTACTGTGAAATTCTATTCTATTTGTCCTAAAATATGTATATATTTGTTGTATTTTATATATTCAGAAAGCTGTATATTTTAAATCACTAACAAAATGCTAATACTAAGTATCTTGACTTGTAAATGATCATGTGCTTTTGCCTTATTCTTACCTAAAGGGAGAATATAATGAAGCAAAGATGCAGGTAGTATTTGAGATAGAGATAACAAAAGACCAAGATGAATCTTTGATGTTTACCAATCTGATGAAGACATCTGTTAACAAGTGAAGAATATTTTCAAATTATATTTCAGTATAAGTGTAACCTGCCACACATCAAAAAAGCTTTTGTCAAGTTTAAAGGATTGAAGCATTATTAGATCGTCTGTGTTTGCTTTTAACGCAGTCAGTGCCTCCTTTACGACATCTCCTTCTTGCCCCCCTGGAACAGCAAGGAGCTGCTTTCTCTTGTTACAGCATCCTCCCCACACCCAAATCATATTTAGCACAGAGGAGACACTTCTAGTTCCATCCATGCCACTGACCTTGTTGGTCCCAACAGACTAAAAATGGAGGCTATACTTACAACCAAAGCAATGTGCCTGCCATTGTCCCAACTCAGAGAAAAACTTAACTGATTCATCACCATGCAAACTTGATCAACAAAAAAGGGTTTTCTTTCTTTGATTCTTTTATTCAACAAGTTTTCACTGAAGCATTGAAGGCCCCTACTCTGTGTAAGGCATTTTGAATTAATATGCTCAGTTGCTCAGTTGTGTCCAACTCTTTGCAGCCCCATGGACTGTAGTCCACCAGGCTCCTCTGTCACTGGATTTCCCAGGCAAGAATACTGGAGTGGTAGCTATTTCCTCCTCCAAAGGACCTTCCTGACCCAGGGATTGAACCCCAGTCTCCTGTATTGCAGGCAGATTCTTTATCATCTGAGCCACCAGGGAAGCCCTGCCTGCCCTGAATTGATATCGATGTTCACAAAATCAGCCGAGTCCCTGCAGCCTTGGGGCTTCTATTCTAGGAGCAAAAAGCAGAAATCATTGCCCTTTGGGGAGCTTATATTTTGGTGGGGAAGGAGGTGATGATAGGAGGTGGAGAGAGGCAGAAAAAAAATAGAAGAAAAAAATATAGAAGAAAAATGCCAGATAATGAGTGCCATGAAGAGAGGTAAAATGGGATAATGTAGTAGAGAGGCACTTAGTGGCCACTCTGTGCTGGGCAGTCAAGGAAGGTCTCTCCTAGGAGGGAGCATTGACACTGCAGTCAGAGCCACAGGTAGGCACTGCATGTGAGAATCAGCTTGCCACTGACAGGTCCCTTTCATAGAAGAATTCTCCAGTAGTCAATGTCTCTACTTCTTTTTCTCATGGACAAGTTGCTCCTAACTGCAGCCGTTTGCCACCCTTCCCTTTCTCAGCCAGAATTTTCTGTGGCTTTAGGGGACAAGTGTGTATCTTTTCATCTTTCCATCCAGCTCTTGGACTTACTAACTTTCTTTCTCTTGAGTCTCAAAGTCTTGCTAAGTTTCTGCTTCCTAAATGAATGTGTTAAACTTATTGGTGTGGGTTAAAGAGAAGAAGGAAGAAAGAAAGAGTGAGAAAAAGTCCTCTGGAGATACCACTGAGTGGAAAGAAGGGGAGAGAAATATAAAGAATGAAAGGTAGACTAATATGCACGATGCTGAAGCAAAATGGAATGCCTTAGTTCTGGACAATACTGAAGCTGATGAACAGATTTCCAGTTTCCTTCTGGTCATGTATCTTCCTTGGCCCTACTTCCCTTTTTTTACATAGAAACAATGTGGGGAGGAACAACTGAAGTACAGTTTGAGGGTATCTTCTTGGTTTGTGTGTGTGTTTGTGTATGCTTTATCCTTTTTTTAAATTAGGAATTTTTTTTTACCAGAGTTAGAAATAATATCGATGGGACTTCCCTGGTGGTCTAGCGGTTAGGAATCCGCACTCAATGCAGGGGGCCTGCATTCGAGCCCTGGTTAGGGAACAAGATCCTGTATGCCATGACTAAGATCCTGCACAACCAAATAAATTAAAAATGAGAGAGAGAGAGAAAGAAAAGAAACAATACTGATGTTGTAAGGGGGCTTTGGCGTTCTAGCACACGGTTCTCGGGTAACATGGGTTGTTGTTTGGCCCTCCGGGTTCAAACAACAACCCAGCTTCTTTTCTTTCCTTATATTTTCAGTCCCTTTGACAGAGGCAGCACATGACTGTGGCATAGGGCAAAGGTTTTCAAAAGTAAATTTT